>NC_047048.1:54663494-55001912 GCF_011762595.2 Tursiops truncatus | reverse complement strand
AAACATCTCCTCAATGGTAAAACTGAAAGCATTTCCACTAAGATCAGAACAGACAAGGTGCCACACTCTCACCACTCTTATTCAAATAGTTTTTTGAAGTTTTAGCCAAGCAATCACAGAGAAAAGGAAATAAAAGGAATCCAATCGGAAAAAGAAGTAAAGCTGTCACTGTTTGGCAGATGACATGATCCTATACATAGAGATCTCAAAGGTGTTACCAGAACTACTAGAGCTATCAATGAATTTGGTAAGTAGCAGGATACAAAATTAATGCCAGAAATCTCTGGCATTCCTATATACTAAGGATGAAAAATCTGAAAGTGAAATCAAGAAAACACTCCCATTTACCATTGCAACAAAAAGAAAAAAATATCTAGGAATAAACCTACCTAAGGAGACAAAAGACCTGTATGCAGAAAATTATAAGACACTGATGAAAGAAATTAAAGATGATACAAATAGATGGAGAGATATACCATGTTCTTGGATTGGAAGAATCAACATTGTGAAAATGACTCTACTACCCAAAGCAATCTATAGATTCAATGCAATCCCTATCAAACTACCACTGGCATTTTTCACAGAACTAGAACAAAAATTTCGCAATTTGTATGGAACACAAAAGACCCCTGAATAGCCAAAGCAATTCTTGAGAACGAAAAACGGAGCTGGAGGAATCAGGCTCCCTGACCTCACACTATACTACAAAGCTACAGTAATCAAGACGGTATGGTACTTGGCACAAAAACAGAAAGATAGATCAATGGCAAGATAGAAAACCCAGAGATAAACCCACGCACATATGGACACCTTATCTTTGATAAGGTGGCAGAAATGTACAGTGGAGAATGGACCAGCCTCTTCAATAAGTGGTACTGGGAAAACTGGACAGGTACACGTAAAAGTATGAGATTAGATCACTCCTACACCATACACAAAAAGAAGCTCAAATGGATTAAAGACCTAAATGTAAGGCCAGACTATCAACTCTTAGAGGAAAACATACGCAGAACACTCTATGACATAAATCACAGCAAGATCCTTTCTGACCCACCTCCTAGAGTAATGGAAATAAAAAAAAAATAAGCAAATGGGACCTAATGAAACATAAAAGCTTTTGCACAGCAAAGGAAACCATAAACAAGACCAAAAGACAACCCTCAGAATGGGAGAAAAATATTTGCAATGAAGCAACCTGACAAAGGATTAATCTCCAAAATTTACAAGCAGCTCATGCAGCTCAATAACAAGAAAACAAACAACCCAATCGAAAAATGGGCAGAAGATCTAAATAGACATTTCTCCAAAGAAGATATGCAGGCTGCCAACAAACACATGAAAGAATGCTCAACATCATTAATCATTAGAGAAATGCAAATCAAAACTACAATGAGATATCATCTCACAGCAGTCAGAATGGCCATCATCCAAGAATCTAGAAACAATAAATGCTGGAGAGGGTGTGGAGAAAAGGGAACACTCTTGCACAGCTGGTGGGAATGTGAATTGGTTCAGCCACTATGGAGAACAGTATGGAGGTTCCTTAAAAAACTACAAATAGAACTACCATATGACGCAGCAATCCCACTACTGGGCATATACCCTGAGAAAACCATAATTCAAAAAGAGTCATGTACCAAAATGTTCATTGCAGCTCTATTTACAATAGCCTGGAGATGGAAACAACCTAAGTGCCCATCATCAGGTGAATGGATAAAGAAGATGTAGCACATATATACAATGGAATATTACTCAGCCATAAAAAGAAACGAAATTGAGCTATTTGTAATGAGGTGTATAGACCTAGAGTCTGTCATACAGAGTGAAGTAAGTCAGAAAGAAAAAGACAAATACCATATGCTAACACATATATATGGAATTTAAGAAAAAAAATGTCATGAAGAACCTAGGGGTAAGGCAGGAATAAAGACGCAGACCTACTAGAGAAAGGTCTTGAGGTTATGGGGAGGGGGAAGGGTGAGCTGTGACAGGGCGAGAGAGAGTCATGGACATATACACACTAACAAACGTAGTAAGGTACATAGCTAGTGGGAAGCAGCCGCATGGCACAGGGATATTGGCTCGGTGCTTTGTGACAGCCTGGAGGGGTGGATAGGGAGGGTGGGAGGGAGGGAGACGCAAGAGGGAAGAGATATGGGAACATATGTATATGTATAAGTGATTCACTTTGTTATAAAGCAGAAACTAACACACCATTGTAAAGCAATTATACCCCAATAAAGATGTTAAAAAAAAAAGATAAAGAAAAAGAAAAGCAGTCCGTTATCTCTTTAAATATATATATATATTTTTTTTGCGGTACACGGGTCTCTCACTGCTGTGGCCTCTCCCGTTGCGGAGCGCAGGCTCCGGACGCGCCAAGCTCAGCAGCCGTGGCTCACGGGCCTAGCCGCTCCGCGGCATGTGGGATCTTCCCGGATCGGGGCACGAACCCGTGTCCCCTGCATCGGCAGACAGACTCTCAACCACTGCGCCACCAGGGAAGCCCCTCTTTAAAATTTTTTAAAATCTTTGTATTTAATTTCTTTAAACTGATATGTAATTTTACGTAAATGCACAGGGTTTATTTCAAATGTAGTATTGTTTTTCTTCTTACCTGTCCCTTTCCTTTCTTCTCATATCTTTACCCACATTACCCCTCCACCTTTAGCTGTTATTAACAGCCTTCTATGGAGAAAAAGAACCATAGACAATGTTAGTAGATAAATGATAGATTGAGAAAAATATCAGTAATGCAGATGACAGAGTTAATATCACTAATATTCAAAGAGGTCTTACAAATTCACAAGAAAAAGATCAACCACCCATCAGAAAAGAAATGGGCAAAGATTCGAAGAGATGATTAATGGAGAAGCAAATTCATAGTTAAACCATAAGTGACAAGAGGTTCAAACTCACTAGCAGCCAGGGAAACACAAAAAAGTAACAATGAATATTGCTTTACACCTGTCAGATTAGAAAAAAAAATCACTGGCAGGGATGTGAGGGCAAAAGGCACTTTCACTCTTTGCTGTGGAAGTGTGAATTATACACACAATCTGGCAACATCTATCACAATTTAAAAATATATATATATACCCTTTAAAATTTTACAAAGCCATTCACTTAAGAACTGTGTATTTTACTGTACATAAATTACACCTGAGTGAAAATAAACAAAATTTAAAAAATACATTTACCTTTGCCCCCTTGTAACTCCTTCCTGGAAATCTATCTCATGAACTAGAACCACCAGTCTATACAAAAGGAAATTGGTACAGAAACGTTTATTATAATATTGTTGTGCCAGAAGAAAGTAGGAATAAAAATGCCCACAAATGGAGGCATGCTTGAATGTGGCATAACACTACAGAATATTGTGCAGTAATTAAAAGGAGTACATCAGATTACGTAGATGACCTGGAGGTATATTTATACATATAGTACATTATATATTTAATTTATATTACATATTTATATAAATAGTATATTTTAATATATTTATATATTTGTATATCTTATATATATTTATATATCAGATATATATGTGTTTGTCCCCTCTGAGTTACTTTCTTCTAAGTATTATTTTTGTCTCTATCCTTGGATTTCCTCAGATGTTTGCTTGTCTGCTCGTGTTGACGTGCAGGTCACTAATATTGATGGGAAGTTCTGTGCTTGTGGGTGACCTTGTTGACCTGTGGGTCTCATAGAATGACCTGGTTGGGCCATTTTTTTAGGGAAATTCCATGTCATTATCTCTAAGTCTTTCCCCTTTGGGCTAGGCCAATCTCCAGAGAAGAAAACTCCAATACCGCCCAGTTCCAGTGGTATTACCTGCGCTGCCAGAATTCAGCGAACAAGAGGAGGAATAGGGTTGTAGTGTCAACATTCAGTATGTAGACAGATTTTTGCCTATTTTCCAGTTTTTGATAAGATACTTCCTGCCCACAGCTGTACCTGGTGTCTGCCCTGTGTTCTCTCTAGGAAGAACAGTCCTTCAGTCTTTGGATGGTACTGAAGAGGAGAATCTGGACATCTGTTTGCTTACGACTAGGCTCTCAACCTCATTCTGTTTTCAGCATCACCCTCAGTCCTGAAACTTTCGGGGTTTCTGCTGAGTAAAGTAGGTTGCATTTTGGGTTTTCCCACTGTTGACTTTGGATTCCACTTTCTCATGTCTACCAACTCAGTTACCATACATCCTACTGTGCTCCAGCTTCCAAAATATGGTGGCTGTCATTTCCTCTCCTGCTGTCTTCATTTTTTTGGTTTATGCCTTTTAAAAAGTCTTTTTGAGATCTATGGATGAATGAAAGATTTACACAGAAAATAGCACACGTATAATTCTATTTGTTTGAAGTTTAAGAAAGGTAATAATAATCTGTGGTGATAGATATTAAAATAATGGTACCCTTGGGCAGGGGAAGAGAGTCCTGGTAAATGGCACATGAGAGCTTTCTGAGATGCTGGAAATATTTTGCATCTTGACAGGTGATAGTTACACCAAAGCATCATATGTAAAAATCAATCTCAGTAAATTAAGATTCATGCATTTTACTGTGTAGTATTGAAGGATATTTTAAAAGAAATAAATAGAAATAATTTGTTTCGTGCACAAAAAAGTCTTTTTGTATTTATTTTTTGGGTAGAGTTTGGGGACGGTTAGGAGATAATTTGAGTGTTCAGTCCATTATTTTAAGTTATAAAACCCCAACTTTACTTCTTACCAAATATCTCTTAAAATTGTCCAGTCTGTGTGTTGGCAATGGCCGTAGTGTGTCTCTCCACCCCACAGAGCACTGGTTCTCCGTCCTGGTTGGCTCTTCAGAATCACCTTGGAGCTTATTGAAACATGTAGACACCTGGGCCCCACTCCCAGAAGTTCTGATTTCAAGCTTGGAGTGGGGACCAGGAATTTGTATTTTAACATGTTCCACTAATGCTGATTGAAGACCATTGCAGTAGAGAAACTTCCTGTACAACTCCTCTTTGGTTGGTCAATTAGATCTTAGTTTACATTTTCATTGGCAGTCTGTGCAAGTAATTAAATGATCCTGAATGTTAGGAAGTGAGTTAATATATATAACTCCAATCTGTGTTCTGGGGAACCTTTCTGTTATTGTTTGTAGTTCTGCTTTTTGAGATTACACCCCTCATGTGTGGTTACTATTCCATATGACTAGCCTTCAAACATTGAAGGCAGCTGCTATTTTTTACTTCTCCTTCCGGCCTTCTCTTTTCTTGGGTGAATTCTTCTGTTCCTTCTACCTAGAGCATGGTTTTCAGGCCATTCACAATCCTGTGCAGCTACTTCTGACAACCAGTGCCAGTTGTCAACATCCTTCATGGAGACGTGGTGTTCCAAATGGACCCCTCTATTATGGGGGTATGAGTTTCAGAGCGCCGGGTGGTTCTTATGTCCCTAGAGTCAGACTTTACATTAATGTGGCCATGGATTATCCTGTTTTGTTTCATTTTGTTTTTAAAGTCCTTTATTACTGGTTCAGTTTGATCTTGGATCCAGACACCCTCTCCCAGTGAGATATTCCGTCTAGATTCCTTAAGTCAGGTCTCTCACTGCTACACTCAGTAAATGGACTCTCTAACAATGTGTTGAATGAATAAATAGATGGATGAGTGAATGAATAAAGTAACTTTAACAGGAAGTTGAAGGGACTTTTCTGGATGCCATGGAATTTTGGCAAAACCCTAAGGATGAGGATATTAAGTGAAAGTTTACCTTCACTTCTCAAAGAGAGGTACTAGAATAGATGATGCAACATGTGTTTATCCACATTACAAAGATAGATGCTAGACATACCTATGCCAGACTTACTAGAAAATATTAGAACAAGTTCAGTGGCCATCAACTCCTTCTCCTACCTTCAGACTTTATGACTATCTATTTGAAATGATTATCGGGGAGTCATTGGGAAAGGAGAGTTCAGCCTAATGGGAGATGGTATGGTGTTTTCTCGCTTCTCTCTGTGGTTATTCCACACTCCACCACTTGTCTTCTTACTTTCTTACTGGTGGCTTGCTGAGATGCAGCATCCTGTGGCTCCATCTTGGTGTAGCCACAGGGAAGGAGAGAGGTGAGAGTTCTTGGGGGAACTGGGACCTGGGAGACTTACATGAAACATACTGAAGTCCATGTCTTACCAGGTCATGCTAAAGGTGGAATGTTAGTTGGCAGACTGTGATGGCAGGTCTAGGAGTAAAGGTGTCAACAAGCAGATAGCACTCTCTGCATTTGGAGAAGCAAGGACGGGTAAATGGATACTATGAACAGTCACCAGGCTTAAGCAGTCTTGATAGGAGGTCACCCAAGAGATGAGGGGACTACAACAGGAAGAGGGTTTGAGATAAACTGGTTGGGCATGAATTAGAAAGGAGGAGGCATGCAAGTTATGCAGAGAGTACATTGCCCACATCAGAGAACCATACAGTATGGAGGCTTGTGTAGGGATACTTCCAAAGGACCTGCCAATGCTCCCGACCAGGTGCAAGGTAGGGAGCCTGACATGTGGAGAAGATCTCTATAGCCAAGGGGCAATCACAAACAGTACTAGCTAAGTAAATTGATGCTTCCCTATTTTCTCTAATCCCTCCTTCTCCTACTTTGTCACATTGAAGGGATGAAGCAAAGGAAGGGTGGAACAGCTCACAGCCCCCTTCCTCATTGCAAGGCCTCAAGCTACAGTTTTGGTAGAAACTGCAAGGATATTGATTACTGTGGAATTGCATACGAGATTGGGGTTGTGACTTGGAGTAGATTGAACTTGACTTTTCAATAGCTAAACAATGAGTCATTATCAAAATGAGATTGTTCTTATTATTGAAAGTGTTTGATCTGCCTGAGAGTTTTCTAGGGGTAGGGGCCAAGCAATTTTGAAGGAAAGTAGAAAAATGAAGTTCTTTCATATTTGGACCTCAAAAGCTCAGCATATTTAATATTAAATGAATGAATGGATTCAGGATTAGTGGTAATGGATTCCTATCATTGCACACTCCAAATCCCAGTTTCTCAGACTCCTGAGGTCCTTGTGGTCAGAAATGCCATTCATTCATTCATTCATTCATTCTCTTATTCATTCAACTTTTAATTGGCTTCTCAGCTTGTGCCTAGCATTGACATAGGCCCTGGGGGGTCCTAAATGAGTGAGCTGGACCTCTGACACCCAGGAGCTTGCCTTGCCATTGAAGGAGGAATTTTGAAAGATTGAGCTCTGAAGAGCTCATTGAGCTCTGAAAGATGCCTCACACCTGAGTTGGGAGAGGACTGGGGTGTCAGCTCAAGATGGGAGTGCTATCATTCAGAGATCAGGTTTCCTGACTCTCTGCTCTGGCCCTGGCTTGCTCATTCATTCATTCATTCAAGAAATCTGTGTGAAGCACCTCCCTACTTTTAGGGTAATCTGATTGGCATCCTCCTTAGAGGGGCATCCCTGATGGGTAGATCTTCCAGCGTGACAAGCCTATTTCTCACTCTCTGAGAAATTCAGATAACAAAGAGATAGAGGTGTGGGTTAAATGTTTTGGAATCTGTATTTTCTATTAACTCTCCAACTTTTCCAGTTGCTCCCTGGTGCTGTGTTTACCTCAGACCAGAACTAATTCTCGAAAACAAGGCAGATTCCACTTGCTGGAGTCAGAACACTGAGGGCCTGAACATCTGCAGGGAAATGAGGAAGGCTCTGTGACAGTTATGGTGTTCCCCCCCAACCATCGGAAACCAATGTTTATCAGATAAACCAAACCATTGTTTATCTGAAATTCAAGTTTAACTGGGCAGCCTGTATGTTAATTTGTAAATCTGACATCCTTACCTAGGAAGGGTTCTCTTTGACCTAAGAAAGACCATGAGACTCATCTCTCGGGTTTTCAAGAACCTCTTCCCCTACAAATATTCTCTTCACCCCAGTAGGTGGGGCCCAGCTGGACCCTGCTGATGACCTTTCACAGCAAGCCTTTGTGGGATGGTGCAGTGTGAAGACCTTTACCCAGGGACCAGGAGACCTGGGTTCTAGACCATAGTCTGCCACCAACAGTTCTGTGACTCTGCACAGGACAGTTTGCCTTTCTGGACATTTCCCTATTTAGAAATTCAAAAGTCACAGGTGGATTTAGCTTCAGAGTGCAATCAGGGCTGGAGCATTTGGCATTTGTCTACTCTGTACCCAGTTAGGGCTGTATCTGTGTGTGTGTGTGTGTGTGTGTATGCACGTGCTCGCACGTGCATGTGGTGTGTTGAGGGATGCATGAGATCCCAAAATGCCCCAGATAATGCAGGACTTAAAAAGCCATGCTTTTTGATTTTGTAGTTTGGAAATGACTCCTGTACTGACAGACCAGTGGGGGGGATGAGGAGCAGTTAGAGGCCCTGTCCTATTCCTGTCTTAGTTTACCTCTCTCAGAATGACCCCACCCTCATACCTCCTGGCTCCTTGGAGAAAACAAAAGGTCTTTTCTATGTTCTTAGAATACAGCAGGCTCGCAAAAAATAACAAAAGCACAATGGCAGACTGTTGAGCTGAGATTGAAAAGGTTCTGCCATGGCGGCCCAGTGTCCACCCAGCTGCCTGGGGATCAGGTCGTCCCGTCTGGGAGGCTGCTCCCAACAGCCCTGTCTATTCATCCATTCAGTCTTGTTCTGAAGCATAAAGGAAAGACGAGGGGCAGCTCTATACAGAATTCGAAGGGAAGCCAGAGAAATGACTGCAACAAGAGGAGAGAAAAGTGCTTCCTTTCAAGTGCTGCTTTTATCCCTCACTCTCAGGTCACGGACATTCAGCAGGACAGAGAGAGAACTGAGATAAGCTGGACAAAGGCTGTGCCAGGGCTGGAAAACCAGCCAGCGCATCCTCAGAACTGCCTGGGGGGACAGAGTGACAGCATCAGGAGGGTCGAGATGTCTGTCACACCGAAGGAGAACAGTAATGGCTCTTGGTTCTAGGAGAGAAACTGGTGTGTGTTGTGGACATTGTTGTTGTGTGGCCCTGAGATCCCTCTGGCCAGCTCTCCATGTGCACCCTCAGCTGCTGTGGGTTTTGCTGCAAACACTGGCACCTGTGCCCTTTGTATATTGTCTTGGGAGGTGGAGTTGACTTGCCCAAAAGAGCTAGAGGGGCCTGGGAGTTCTATGCCCTTCCCCCAAACTCTTCCCTTCCTTGCTAAGGACAGGTGTGGGAGTACAGAGCCTCAGCTCCCCAAGGTGGACAAGGGCTCCCCATGATATCAGGCTGAGACTGGGGCCCCACTGAGATGTCCCTTACTTGGCTTCTTCCCCCTCAATATCCTGCTTCCCCCACTCTCTTACTGGTTTCCTCTTAATTAATGAATTATATAATTTATTAAGGAACTTATTATCTCTTAATCAACCATTTATATCTGAACTCTGGTCTCAGGGTCAGATTCTGATCTGATTACAATAGTGGGGCAACTCAGAGTTTGAACCCCAGGAGGACATTCCAGTTAACACTCCAGGTTCTCAGGCAGGAAGAGGATCAGAGGAGCATCAGCTTCAACCAGAAATAGAATTATCAAAATAGAATTATCATTTATTTATTTATTTATTTGTTTTTGCGGTATGCAGGCCTCTCATTGTTGTGGCCTCTCCCGTTGTGGAGCACAGGCTCCGGACGCGCAGGCTCAGCGGCCATGGCTCACGGGCCCAGCTGCTCCGTGGCATGTGGGATCTTCCCGGACCGGGGCACAAACCTGTGTCCCCTACATTGGCAGGCAGACTCTCAACCACTGTGCCACCAGGGAAGCACTTATCCTTTATTTTGAAATGTATTGTTCTGGGTATTAACATTTACAGGTGTTATAATATTATTAGAACATGTTTTTATCCATATAAATTATACTCTTTTTTTTTGTATATAATGCTTTTTGTCTTGAATTCTACTTTGTCTATAACTCCCAGGTGGTGGTTGTACTGGCTAGAACTATCATTTAGAAGACCCCAGACGTCTCATGGAGGAAGAGGGGTGGATGCTAGGAGCAGGGGCTCCTAGAGGTCTGCATCACAATCTCTCACATTTGTGTCTTCACTTGGGGATCTTTGAAGTAATTTATACAGGAGACTCTTAATTTACTGGTTAAGAGCACATGTTTTAGATTCAGACAGACCTGTGTTTCTGTCTCACTTCTGATTCTCACTAGCAGTGTGACCCAGGGCAAGTTACTCAAACTGTCTGAGCCTTAGTTACCTCATCTATAAAATGCGACTAATGGTGGTTCATACTTCAGAGGGTAGTTGAAGGGTTAAATGAGCTCATGTGTGTACCTGCCTGCTGGTGGTGAGTGTGTTGTTTCTGGTCCCTGATTCTCAGTGTAAACATAAAATAGAAGCCCACAGTCTCTGTTTTAACCAGGATGTCGTTCCAAGGGGGGATATGCCAACTGCTAAATAATGCAGCCAGCCCATAATTTTTTCAAGAGTCGTTATGGCAACCATATTTTTTAAAGTCACTAAAAGTTGGCAAAGAACATGAAATTGTGACTGGGTGACAACCAAAAACGATGGGATGACATAAATAAACCTGGGAAGAAAGGAGAGGAAGGAACTAAGAATACGAGATGCAGGTAGGGAAACACGTCCTCAGGTCAGGATAATTATATGTGTTTGAGCTGGGGTTGGGAATCTGTCCCTGGTTTGAACAGAATGAAGGATGTGAATTTGGAATGGGCATTGTTACATGGTCTGCAGCCCTCCCTATCAAGGCTGCCTGAGCCATTCTTCCACTTGCTGGACACCCCTGGAAGGAGAGGAGGGATTATCGCCCACCAACTGGAACAAAGGGTCCTGGCTTGAGCTTCTTAGTCCTGTGGCCCTCCTTCCTTTTGCTTCTGACCCACCTGCCTGTGTCTCCACTGGGAGCTCCCTTGTGGGAGACATGCCTTCCTTGTCCTCTCTCCATAAATTCCCAATTAACTCCTAGCATTAGAGAAGTACTAGGTATCCACTGCCCAGGAGTGGGTCTCACTCAGGCCAGGAGAGCTCATGTCTGAAGCTGTCATGGTTGCAGGAGAAATGAAAGGTCTGACAAGAGAAACGAAGGGTCTGCTTGTACTCTTTGCCCACCCCAGGTTCATTTTCTGCCCTTCTCTGCCCTGCTCTGTGCTTGGAGACTGACTCTATAGATGGCATTTTTTTTTTGGCTTACGTGCCAGCTGGATTCTGGTTGGGTTTGACCAATGGAAGGCACCTGAGACTGGAGGGCAGCAGGAGAGAGAGGTCAGGGTATACTACTCCCTGCTCTGACAGTGGCTCCATCCCTTCAGTAGTGTCCCCACCCCAGTGGCTCCAGCTCTTACTGGGCTCCTGTGTCACCATTTCCTTCTCTTGCTTTCCAGTCCTAAGGGTGATAAAGCTGCCCTTTGCTGCAGGTCTCTGGGAGACCAATCACCCCTTGTTGGTTCCCTTATCCCCACCTACACCTCTGTAAATATGCTCGTCATTAAAGTCTTTTCATTTGAACCAGCTGAGTTGAATTCAATTCCTACTGATTCCAACTGGCACATGGAGAAAGAGTAAAGGCATCTAGGATATTAATTTAGTTTCTGAGGCAGCAGGGGTGCAGGTTAGAGGGGGGAAGGAGGTATAACAAACCTGGGAGATATGGGAGAAGGACCCAGGAATCAAGCCCAATAGCAGAGCTCGGTCACATGTGTCTAAATTACAGGTCATTGTTATTGGTCTGTGCTGGTGCTGAAACATGGGAGACATCCTCTGGGGAAGGAGGAGGCAGGGGTCTTTGCACAGTAGAAATATCCACACTGGGAGCAAAGTTGCATCTTCACTCTGGGGAATCTTTCTGCATCCAGCAGGGCTCAGTCCCAATGGGGTGGGAAACCCAGAGCTGTGCATGAGACCAGAACCAGCCAATAGGCTGAGAGTCATGAGAGCGAGCTAGTTCTGCCAGAAAAACTGGAGCAGGTAATATGGATGAAGGCAGGGAGGTTTAGGGTTACTCTCATGGTCTTAGTGAGGCCTGAGTAGGGATGAGATCTGGGGTAGGCAGGAATAGACACAAATCAACTGGTGATAAATGTATGATGGCAGAATCATAGCTCATGAGTTATGCAGCTTTAGCTGGCTCTTTAGTGCTTGTAGGGGACGGAAAGGATTATTGTGATAAAGATGAGTAAAGAAAAAAAAAGATGGGTAAAGACACTTGAAAGCAGTGTCTCTGGCACAGAAAGCACAATTGCAGAATATATTTAGGAAGTAAGTTGTCAGCGTGTTATGCTGGTACTATACATTTCACTGGATTTGGGTAAAGTCATCCTTGGGCCAGGCTCCCAGCTTCCTAGTCTTGTGTCAGAGGAGTTTCTTTTAAGTCTTTTATGAGATATCCAACTGGCAGTAGCCAGGGCATCATGGCTCTCATCTCCACCTCTGTTCCCTTTGTTGCTGATGACACAGGAATGCCTGGACACCACTCTCCCCCCACCCATTAGATGTTGCTGTCTCTCTCTTTGCATTAGCAAAGGCTGAAGGGGGGCAGAGCCACATTTTCCTGTTCTGTCCTGTCCCTTAATCCCTTTCAGCACCTCCACAATAAAGTATAAGGGTAGGTAGGAGGTGTAAATTTTCAGTAAAAAAAGTCAAGTGTTTAAAATCTCACTTTATTTCCCTATTACTGAGATTAAATTAGCTCTTGAGCCTTGATTTCCACATTTTGGAGAAAACTTGATTTTGCCAATTCCCTACATACATGCATCTGTAATCTGGGGCTTTCTATTCTATTTCATTGGCCTATATGTTTATCCCTTCTGTGAATACCTCATTCTTCCAATTACTATAACTTTATAATAAATATTGCTCTCTGATAGACTAAGTCCCTTCTTCAAAGATGTGCCTTGGCTTGAATTTGGGATAAGTTTGTCAAGTTCACTACTGATTTTTGTTTCTGGATCTTGTAGCCAACTACCTTGCTGTACTCTCTTATTAATTTTATTAGGTTTTACTAGATTACTTTGGATTTTATTTGCAGACAATCATATTATCTGCAAATAATTACAATGGCATTCTTCATTTCTAATCCTTGTAATGTTTTGTTCCTTGTCTTATTAGGCTGACTTCTAGTACAGGTTGAATGGAAGGGATGAGAGGAGACATTCATATCTTGTTCTTGCTTTAAAAGGGTGCACCAGTTTCTGTTTAATGTTCATTGTGGGGCTCCCACTCACTCTTTTAGAAACTCTATTATCTACTCAAGGGATTTGTCTCTCCCAGGATCTGCCCCTCTCCCCTTGGCAGTACTTTCTCTAGTGCTAAGGAACTCCATCCATGAGAATGTCCTGGGGCTCCAGAAGGGCTGTGCAAGGTAGCTATTGACATTGCAGTTCCCACAGCACAGCCCAGGGTGAGTTCTTTCTTCCTGAACTTCTCCCCATCTACATATTTTGCAGGCACACTTCTTCATCCTTCACATTTTCCAGTGAGCGCCTGTTGAATCAGGTGGAAAGGCATCTCTCTCTCTGCTCCCTGCCCCCTTCCTCCCTCCTTCTCACTCTCCTTTTTCTTTCTCTCTCCAAAGATAAACAATAATTGTCAGAGATAGTTAAAACCCACTAGGAGGAAGAATAACATTTTCCTTCATGCTCCATAATTTTCAAGACCACCTCTCCTCAGTGAAGTTAAACTTCACATTTTTATGTGGAAGATTCTTGGCTCCTTTCTTTTGTCTCAAACTCCCCCTTCAGACTGTGCACCTGGGTCCACTGGGATTAAGAAATAGCACTACCTCAATAATTGTTCCCTCAGCTCTGCAAAGATTGACTTTGAAAAGCTTTGAAATTGTCACATGAAGGCTCAAAGTCTTAGCCAAGGGCTACCCTCCTTTCCACTCTGGGATGGGGACAGCATGTGGTTTTCTTCTTGTTGTTCCATAGTAATGCTATAGAGCAGATGAGGTGTAGCTTTCAAGTTTTTTTTTTTTTAAAATGGGGTAAAAAGACTGTTTCCCTAGACATGTGGTCTCCAGAAAGTGTGGTCTGTGGTTTGGTTAAATGTGTGTGTTTTCATTGCAGACCTTTCTTTCCAAGAGCTTTCAATTTGTGGCAGATGTGTAGGAAGGAGGGGCATCAGGGATGCTGCAAAAAGTGGCAATTTGACCAAGACAAACCTTGGACTCTGGTTTTATTCAACTAGCACCTCAAGTTATGTCTTGTGGCAAACAAAATATGAACTTGAGAGATTACAGTTAGTTCTCATTATTCACAGTAGTTATGTTCTATAAAGCCACCACAAACAATGAATTAGTGAACATTGAACTAATGCTTTTAAGGGAATTATAGGGTTAGTTTCCTGCAAATTTCTGGTCACAACATTTTTGTCAACCAATCAACACATGACCTTGTTTTACGTGTGTTTCTGTTTAAAGACACTTTATTTAATTTATACTGTTAATTCACCAACACTCATGGCCCATAGTACTCCAATTCATGCCTGAACGAAGCTTATCTAATGCATATATTTTCTCTTTCATCTTGTGCTTAGGAGCACTGAACAGACCTTCAGCTGTCATTTAAACAGCAAAACCGACACCAAAAAGCATGAGAGTGCAAAAACCACGGCACTACATAGAACATGATAAGGACACTGGTTTACACTATGAGAGCTGAAACAAGAAGGCAGAGTATCAGTTTGTTTGACCTCCACTGGGAACATGTGTGTTGTGTGACTCAAATTTTTCCCTGCTCTGCACATGCCTGTGAATGACCATGAAAGTGTCATGAATATTGATTTGGGGGTTACAAATAAATTTTAGCATGTAGCAGAATTCACAAATATAGAATCTGAGAATAATGAGGATTGACTGTACATAGAAAAGAGGCTGTCCATTAAAAACATCTATTTCTTAAAAATACCCTACAAACTTATTGTTTGAACAACTCTTGGATGAAGTTAAGTGTTTTGCACTTCCAGCAGCTATTCACAGGGGAGCTCAGAGAACAACTCACATTTCAATTTGTCCAATGATCTCACTCCTACCTCAAGGACTTCCAAGTTGGGCAGTGGTTGGGTGATTTAACCATCTTTAAATGATGAAGTGAAATGACACTGAGGTTTAAACATGTTTCCACATGTCAAATGTGCCTCACAGAGCCTGGCAACAAAGAAGGTGGCAATACAGAAGGTGTTTTCTTATTTACTATACTTTCCCCTAATTTGATCACCTCTTCTTTTTTCTCTTAAGAGAGGTAAGGATATTTGGTAATGGAGAGGGTGTGGGTGAACCTCTCCTGCTTAGGAATTCCTAAATTTCTAAGGAGGAGTCATCCTGGAATTATTGCATAAGAGCAGATCCTGTGAAGTCTACAGAGGCAAGTACTTGGCCTCTGACATGTTTTCTGACATCTTCATGGCCTGAAAGGTCTGACAAGTGTGTCCAAGTGGGAGGGAATTCGGACATGTAGTTCTGCTTTGACTTCAGTCTGCTCTAGGATTTCCTCCTGGCCTTTGATCTCTATCTGTGGCAAATAGCTCCCACCCTGTTGACCTACACATCAGAGACAGAGATGGAGCCATCACTTGTTGAGGAGCTGAGCACATCAGTGCTGTTCCTTGAGGATGAGTTTGCTTCTGACTGCCTGGACTCTGCCCGATCCTCCTGCTTTTATTGCTCTCTCTAAACTTGATCCTTAGTCTGCCTTGACTGGCAGTATTGCCTGTCCATTTCTGTACCTTATGTGCTTTCCAGATCAGCCTCGACATATAGCTCTCCTCACTGATAGAGGGTAAGTATCCAGCCAGAGTCATGCAGTTTGGGAAGGACCAAAGTACTACTGATTATTCAGCCTCAAAGATAGTGATGGAATTGGTGCCTGGGTGAATTAGTTTCCTATTATTGCTTTAAAAAATTAACACAAACTTAGTGGCTTAAAACAACACAGGTTTATTCTCTTATAGTTCTGGAGGTCAGAAGTCCAAAAAGTGTTTGTGAGGTGTCAACAGGGTTGCATTCCTTCTGGAAACTCTAGGAGAGAATTTGTTTTGTTGCTTTTTTTCAGCTTTTAGAAGGTGTCTGCATTCCTTGGCTTGTGGCTTCTTCCTCCATCTTCAAAGCACATCATTCCAGCCTCTGTTTTTGTCACCACATCTCCTTTTTCTGACTTTGTCCTTCTTATATTCCTCTTATGAGGATGCTTGTAATTACTTTGGGCTCACCCCAGATAATACAAAATTATCTCCTAGTCTCAAGATGCTTAACTTAATTATACAAACAAAGTTTCCTTTCTCATAAGATTACATATTGACAGTTCCTAGAGATTAGGATGTGGACATATTTAGGAGGTCATTATTCAGCCTACTATACTGAGGAATAGAAGGCTCATTCAGAACTACTTCAGTGGGTTTGTAAACCCAAAGTTAAGAGATACTTTTAGCTAAAATACTGCTTGGAGCAAAGAAGTCAGGCTCAGGTGGAGTAATGTGAGAACCAGAAATATCAACACCATGTATTTCTATGATTGCTATAATAAGAATAACCATGGAGCAGAAGCTGGGGTTGTCCCTTCATTAAGTGAAGCTCAGAGATCTGGAAAGCAATGGCCTAATTATAAAATAAAAATACTGTTGTGAAAACAGTGTAGCTGTGGGTGGCAATGCTTTCCTTGGTCAGCTATGGACCCCTGCAGTTTTCTGCTTCTTCCCGCTGACACTCCCTCAACTCTCTGCAGATGGTAGATGGTGATGATAGTAATGAGGAGGAAGAGAAAGAGGAGAACTAATTCCCAGAGTTCACAGCTGCCTCTATATGGAACAATAACCATTTGCTGAAATAAAATAAAAATGCAGAACTTCAGGCATACTGAGTGAGAATGCCAAATCGTGCTTGAAGCCTTTTGCAAAATTTCCTGTTAGCTGATGTAGCTCAAACAATGAGCTCGAATGAGAAGGAATTCATCCAATTATTTCCTGTCCACTGCATATCCCCATTCAGGGGTCCAGACCTTTAATAATCTGGCCTTCTCTAGGTTCAGTCAAGTAATGGATAAAATCTTTAGATGGTCATAGATGCTTTAATCAATGTTATTCCAACCATCTATAAATCTAACTAATCAAAATATCAAAGTATTGAAAGTTTAACTGAGATAAAGAAAAGATAGAGCCTTGACATTCATGAAGGACTCATCCTCCACCTTTGGAAATCCCCAATTGTATCACTAGCACTACAGCATATAATTTCTTCCATAAAATGCAATTTTTTTCCACAGGCTGTAGCTTTTGTGGAAGTATTGTGAATCACTTCTTGTTTCTCTATAAAACATATTCAATTTATTCATGCCATGGATCGGAATAAGCAAACATATCATTATAGTAATGTATCTGAACTTCTATTCTCTGGTTAAGAACTATCATTTTCTTAAAGGATCCTTAACTTCTCACCTACCTGATATTTTCATTCTTTCTTCATTTTCAACAATAGCACCAGCTTCCATCACCAAAGAGCCATTGGCTTTCTTTTAGGGGGATATACATTTTTAAACTAAGAGATATAGTCTTTCATGATTTCAATTTCTTTTCCTCTTTTCTCTCCATCCCAGTCCCCAATTTCTGCTGCTTTTTCATCCTTGTTATATGTGCAGTGTTGGCTGACACGACACTTGGATGTATGGAGAAAACATAGCTTCTTGACTTTTCTATCACTGATCAAAGCTTTATGAACCCCTGTCTCATTGGGAGGTAGAGAATAAACTTAAACTTAGCTATTAATAACATATAGTCTTTTTGAACTTAAGTATACTCCATTCAGCTTAAATCACCCACTTTCAGATAAATGAAATGTTTTGGTTTTCAGCCCCTTCTTACTCCTTCCAAATATAGTGGAGTTTCCGTGACTGCATGTTGGAGGAGCATAAAAGGAATTCTCAGAATCACATGCTGTTATGTGGATTCTGGATCCTTGTTGGCCGTGCTGCAGGATGGGTTGTTGAAAAATAATGCATTCCAACTAGTCTTTTGGAGTCTATGGTTCTGGCTATTTGTACTTGATTGTAAAGGTCTCACACAAAATGGCCTTTTTGACCCAACCCCAGGCTTCTGTCCATCCATCTGTGACCCCTAAGTGGGGCACATGCGAATTTATGGATCCCTACACCTCACTGCTTGTTGTGAGGTATCAAGGTGCTACATCAGACTCCTCTGTCTTGCAGCTTCCTCCACTGCTGGGCTCCTCTTAGTGGTCTAGGGCCTCCCCCAGTGAAACCTGGGCAAGTGTTTCATTGGTGCCCCCATGTCCCATGATCTTAGGCTTCTCTATTACTTAGGTGCTTCTATTGCATCCTCACCTCCACCACCTAGATTTAGACCCTGAAGGAGAAAGCAAAGACAAATGCATCTGGTCTTTAACTTGTTTCTTTCTTTCCCACAACCATGGGGACTGGAAGGGGTAGGCGCTGTTTCCTTCTTCCTGTGTGGAAGGGACTTCCCCTACATCATTGTCTCCTTCCTGAGGGTCATTAATCTTTCTGGTTCAGTCTCAATGATGGAAGGGCATCTTCTTTATGCTATGGAAGATATCCTGTGATTTGAGCTGGCCAGGTACAGTTGGGAGTCCAAGATGGCTAGAGACTTGGAGTCACAGAAGATGAAAATACTCTGGTTGAATAATTCCCAAATAGTATATCCATTATATGTGACACAATGCTCTGGATTCCTCTAGGAGAAATTCTGTTCCCAGAATTAATCATTCTAAAAATAACAGCTAATATTATTGACTGCTTATGTTGTGCTAGGCATTTTTCTAAGATATATATTTGAACCACATATAATCCTATGATGTAAGTACTATTATCATTCCTATTTTATAGATGAAGGGGTAAGGGGTATAGTAAAATTCGCATGGTTAAGTATGATTTACTATTTGAACATGATTCTGACTGTGAATCCCAGGCTCTTTCAGTACACTTCTTTCTTCATCCTGCTGCTGGAGTTTGTTCTCCCTTTAAACACTCTGCATTCTATGTGTTTGTCAAATCAAACTATTTTCTGTTCCACTTATATTCTATCTCATTTCTCCTCTTCTATGTCTTTGCTCATTCTGTCCTCTTTGCCTAGAATATCGTCTTCCCACCATGCTCCATCTTCCAGAGCTCTGCCTAACTACTTCCCTACTCCAAAGTTTCTCTGATTCCCATGGCCAGAAGGAATCTGTCTTCTAAATTCTCTCCATTTTTGTGCTTACGGTATCTCAACCTCAACATGGAATTAATCATATATCATTTCAAGAGTCACTTTCAGATTCAGGCTTGCACTCCCATTTTTGTACAGCCAGCACAGAGACTGGCTGAGTGGGCGGAAGACCTTCTTCTGCACACACTGGACCATCCCTGCTGCAGAGTTCAGTCAAAGTATTGTGTCAGGAACCTGCCTAGGAGCTGGATCCAGAGCTGGTAACCTACAGTCAGCATTAAATGAGATTCTGGAGATGACCTCTTTCATCTCAACCTGTGACTCATACGTGGAAATTCAGTTAACAAAGGGATGGAAAGACCTTGCATCTATATGAAATTCTGTTCCAAGAGCTGACCACCTGCTTCTTGGAGGCAAACCCCTGCCTACTTCCCTCTATTCGATAACTACTTATTCTTTTCAAGTTCCAATGAATCCCTCACCTCCCGCCAATTTGTTTTATCTGAAGAAAGTGCCAAACACATTTTTTTTTTACACCAGCTTATCTCTCGGGAATATTGTCCTGTATTTGGAGTTCTTTAAGCATCTGTAAAGGAGTAAGTGGTTCAAGCAACCCAAGGAGGTGATGTGTAGCCTGGTTGGTGTACCTCAGGAGAGAGGCTGACCTGGTGACCAGAAGGCATTTGGTTCCTGGGAGGCATGAAGAAGGACCACTGCTCAGGATCAGCCAGCTGGAACTTGTGTGATGATTGCACACTCTGGCCTTGGACTTGCTTTGCCTTTGAATATGAGAAAGCCCTTTTCCCCACCGCTTACTTTTCCTAGGGCCAGGGTCCCCTCTTCATAATCTGCTTTCCCACATGGCTCCAGCATCACATATAAATAGTTCCATGTATGTTCAAGCCAAATGTGCTCAGACCTCTCCCTGAGGGGGCATTTCTCTCAATAGGAGAAAAGAAAGGCAGGAGTGCTAGAGTGACCCTGGTGTAATTCTGATTTCTCTGGAACCCTGGGGTCTAGATTATGAAGTCCCTTGGATGGATGCACTCTTTGCTTGCCAGAAGGAAGGAAGGTATCTTTTGTGCAGATTAAGATTCTCCCAGGAGGTCAGAAACCAGTTTAAATGGCCCTTTAAACATTCTTAGAGGAAGTCCCCTCCTTTGGACACAGGAGGGCAGTTACTGAATGCAGCTCACTAGACCAGAGTGAGACCTGGGGGCAATGTTGTGGCTCCAGCAAATGTTAGTGTTAGCTGTGCATCCTTAAGCAAGTCATTTCCTCATTTGAAATTCAGATCTTCTCACCTAAGAAAGGAGTGAGTTGAGTTACATGTCCTAAAAGGCCTTTTCCTGCTTTGGTGTCCTATTGAGGTGTAGTTGTGTGTGTGTGTGTGTGTGTGTGTGTGTGTGTGTTTTCCTGAGCCCAAGGGAGAGATAACAGTTAAATTGAGGAGATACGATTCAAAGCCAAAAATTTCCCCTAGAAATAGAACTACTTTAAGTCTTCTAACCACCTCATGTGTCACTTTTTCCTTCAGAAGTCTGCAATTGGTTTTTATCCATGAAGGGCCTGAAGCCATCTTTTGATTTCAACTTGAGAATCAACTTATTTTTGATGTTGGATGCTGAAAGAAAAATCTAATAGCTTCATCACAAAGCCATCCTTCTCTTATTCTGGCCAAGGAAATGGATCCATTTTGCCAAAGGAGATTAAATTTCCAATATATAATAGTATATATGAATGTTTATATATCTCAGTGCATTAAAAGTATCTTAAGCTTAGTATTAATTAGTCTTGAAAAGAAAAGTGTAAGCACAAGTGCAATTAATTTATTACGTTAACACCAGTTAGAGGAATGAACAGTCTCCATGCAAACAGCAGTTTTCATTAAACAAACAAGATGATTTTAAAATGAAAGGGTAACGTGAACATGGAGTAGCGGTTCTTTGATTTATTTGCATGCATGAGTACACTCCTGGGCTGGCAGCTTGAGGGACGTGACCAAGATGAGGCTCGTTGCTGGTGTGAGCTGCCACTGTTCTAAAAATGCCTTCAAGAACTTCCTTCTCTGTTGCAAGGTTGAATTGTTTAAATGGCTATCACTTCATTGATATCTAAATATACTAACATATAGAAGATTAGCAGGGAAAATGCTTCAACAGTGTGGTTAAGATTCCATATGTTAATAATTTCATTTGATAACAGCATAACACTTTAATTCACTGGAAAATCACAAATCTCACCAATAGTTACAAAAGTTGTTTCAGTTAAATTTAAATGAAGGGAGGATGGTATGTTTTAGTATAAAAAGGAAAAAGGGACTGAATTCTTTTGACAGACACAATTGGTAACAGTGTACTCTTAAAGAATCATCTTTAGGAGAAGAGTCAGGACGGGGTAATAAATAAAAATGCAGTTATCATATTTGTGAAAATGCAGATAACCCCAAAATATTTACTTGCTTGGCTTTAGAATGCATTGTGTAATTTTGTCTAATCAGAATTTATAAACAATTTGGCTTAGCCTAATGTTAAAGTGAATTTGCATTTTCTGAGGGTACAATGATTGGGCTGAAGGTGAACATGCTGGGTGGTGATGGAGGAAAATGTTGGTTGAAACATCACTGTTGGATTAAAAACACCAACAATTAATTAAACACACACACATACACACACAGACAAGCAAACAACTAAATAACCCCGTCACTATAGAAGAGCAGGAATTGCCCAAATGTGGGTCATTTGGGTCAATCCCAAACCATTTGTATAGACTCTGCTTCAAAATGAATCAGGAAGAAATGAAGACAACTACGCACAATTACCACAGGTGTGTGATTATACAAACAGACTTAGGCAGCCCTGGGATGTGCTGTTTAGCAACATGCAGGGAAGACTATCAACACTTCTATGACCACAGGGATACTGAAAGTTTGGAGTGGGGTGTGGGTAACTGAGACTCTGAAGTTGAATCTTTCTGATTATAACCCAGGACAAGGATTCCTTTTTTGCCCTGATGTAGATGGACTGCACTGAGAAGAGTTCGGGGATCACTGGTCCATAGACTAAGGATGAAAAAGTGGGAGTGTTTCTCCATAATAAGCCACAGTGGATGGGGTCCAAACAAATCATTCAATATCTCTTATCCATTCTCATCACTTGTATAGTTGAAAAGCACTTTTACAAACTATGACCTCAGTGGGCTTGCCCAACAGTCCTGTAAGGCAGGCAGAGAAAATATTTTCATCATCCTTGTTTCGTTGAACAAAACTGAGATGCAGAGACAGTAAACATCTAGGTCACATGAGTTAGGACTTGAACCCAGGTCTTTGGATTCCAAGTAGAGCTCGTCTTTGCAAGAAAGGGTGTGTTCTAGAAAAGTGGCCCAGGCCTTAGCAAAATAGCCACACAGATTACGTTCATTGCCAGTGGCAAACTCGACCCCTTTCTCTGTCCCCTTACTCACTGACACTAGAGCTGCTGACATCCTTCACATTAAGGTTTCAGGAACTGGATGTGTTCCTCATTTCAGGATTGTCTGTCTTCACCCAAAAGAATGATGAGTTTTCAAGCATCAGTGGAAAAGAAAATTTTTTGGTTCTTTCCTTTGAAATTACACCATTATAGATAACCAATGACCTGGTTATGAGAAAAATTCTTTTCTGGCAGCCAGAATCCTAGAGAATGTTCTAGGGAGGTCATAAGATCTGGGTGGGAAAGCTCAGTGTGATGGCGTGAATTGTCTTCCCATGAGGCTGTAAACCCCACCCTCTAATTCACCCTTTTATCTCCATTGTGCTGCATTCTGTAGGCTTTGACTTTCCTGCACTGGCCAGATATAAAATGAGGGAAGATGAAGAATGAGTCTAGATAACCATCTGTGGCCTCTGTTTGACCACCTAAATATCTGGATATAGCTTAATGACTCCAATGGCTTCTGCCATTTCATTTTGCTATTTAAATATTTTTGCACAGTAGGTAATCAGTAAATGTCAGCTCCTGTTGCCCTTATCTAATCTCGCTGGTGTGGTTGTGCACACAGTAGGTGTTGAGCAGCTATCAGTAAATGTCAGCTGCTGTGGTTTGTGTCTAGTTGCATCACATTTTATGACTCCAGAAGCATCCAGCTCCTTGAGAGCAGTGAGGTGTGAACACAGTTGTCCTTTCCCCAAGCAGTCTGTGAACTTGGTTATTGGTGAATTGTGCTCTAAGTACTGGCTTTTGGGTTTTCAATTACGAAACACCAGTGGGTCACTTCAGCCTGATACAATCCACCTCTTCCGTGGCCAGCAGGCCGCTGGTTTTGAGGTCATGGTCAGCGCTGGACTTGCTCCCGCCATGGGAGGGCCGCCAGTGGAGCAGCAGCATCTTCTTGAAGTACTTCATGGTGTTGTTCTTGACGGCCACGAAGCAAACGGTGTTGATCATGCTGTTGCTCATGGCGATGCACTCGACGACATAAAAGGCTGTGAGGTAGTGCTTCTCCTTCACGAATACAGTGGGGAAGAAGTCGCGCACGATGGTGAAGCCGTAGAAAGGCGCCCAGCACAGCACGTAGGCCGTGAGGATGCACATGAGCACCAGCACCGTCTTCCGGCGGCACCGCAGCCGCTTCCGGATCTGTTCCGTCTGGAAACCAGGGACTGCCTTGAACCAGAGCTCCCGGGAGATCCTGGCGTAGCACAGGGTCATGGTGACCACCGGGCCCAGGAACTCGATGCCGAAGATGAAGAGGAAGTAGGATTTATAGTAGAGCTGCTGGTCCACTGGCCAGATCTGGCCGCAGAAGATCTTTTCCTGGCGTTTGACAATAAAGAGGACGGTTTCCGTTGTGAAGTAGGCTGATGGGATGGCGATGAGAATGGATACAATCCAGACCAAAGCGATCAGGAAGGAGGCTGTTTGATAATTCATCCGTGGTTTCAAGGGGTGAACGATAGCGAGATATCTGGTGGGGGAGGGAAGCTATCAGTAATAATGATGTGTGCTTGTAATCATTATTGGTTTTTAACTAACCCAAACACCCACAGTAGCAGACAAAATGGCACAATGACTCCCCACGTACCTAATTTTCCAGCATCAACGTGCTTCTTCTTATTTTAGCAACATCATTTGGCATTTGGAGGAGAGGAGTGATTTAGTGTAAACAGCACAGGATTTGGGTCAAACAGACAGAATAAATCTTGGCTGGAGTGAATCACTCAGTCTCTCTGAGATTCATTTCCTCAGGTGCAACATGAAATAAAATGACACCTACCTTGCAGGGCTGCTGTGAATATTAAATATTATAATGTTTGTGAATGCTTGGCATGTACTAGGTGTGGCATGTACATGTGGCCTATCATGATTATAAGCCCTATTGATACCACCTTGGCTTTCCAGCTTGCCATTCTGCCTAAGAACATAATTCTTTCAAAACCCTTCAATCCAAATATCTTCTAGTGTAGAGGTGAAAGAAGAGCTGTGGACTAGGAATTTTTCTCTCCTCCCCTCAGGTGTCATCCTGCATTACAGAGCAGGAGTGGACTAAGGGTAGAATCTGAGGAATCTAGTGAGGTGTAAATGACTTGCCCAAGCTCACTTGGTGCAGGGAACAGAATCCAGGCTCCTGATACAAAACTTTTACACCCAACTCCCTGGGCTGTCTCAAGCTCAGATGAGAAGGTGTGTAAAGTTGCCTTGACACCATAAAGCAGCACACAGCATAAAACTTTTATCCTGCTCTTTCCAATGAGCAACGCTGCCTGGGAAAGAGGTTGGAGCCCTTTGTGGGAAATGAGCTCATTTGTGTAGGTTGAATACCTTCTTTCCAGAAAAACCTAACAACACCTATTTAGGTAATTTAGTGCCCTGGAATCATTCCTGTGCATTTTATGGAGTGAGAGGGAGAAGTGGTGGAGGAAGGTGGAGGAAGAGGTGGTGGAGGAAGGTGGAGGAAGAAAAGAGGCATGAAGGGTAGGGAAGAAACAATACAACCTTGGAAATGAATATGTACCCCTTACCTGGAGCTTGAGTCAGGTTATGACCAAGAGCAGGAAGCCACCCATAGAAATTCTATCCAATTTACCCTTCTATTGTAACAAGACCCTTTGGTCACCTTTCCAAGTTTCTGACTTGACCAAGAAGGCCTTCTGCCATGTTATTTCTGTCTGTCCCTGACAATATGTCTGTCATAAGATTGTTTTATTGGCTCTTGCCTTCCCCTTGCCCACTGGCAGCTCTGACTCTATAGACTTCAATTAGGAGATCTCATGGCAGCCTGGCTCTCCCCAGCTTGCAGCTTTCTGAAGACATGAGATAAAGTTGCATCCCATCCCAACCAGTGGCTACACCCTAGCTGTATATATTAATAAGCAGTGCTTACTGGAGTTCTTCACCCATCCATGGGACCCAGCTTTTCCAAGTTAACCTGCGTGACTTGCCTGGGTAGCGCAAGGCTCACAGGACTGGAGATTGGGACAAATGGGCTAGCCAATCTTTCACTGGGGCAGGGACATCTCACAATCACTGTCTCTCTGTGATACTGAGTGTATCAGCTTCCTGTTGCTGCTGTAACAAATTACCACAAACTCAGTGGCTTAAACAACACAAATTAATTATCTTACAGTTTTGGAGGTCAGAAGTCTGACATGTGTCTCACTGGGCTAAAATCAAGTTGTTGGTAGGACTGTGTTCCTTTCTGGAGGCTCTGAGGGGAAAATCTCATTTGTTTCTTGTCTAGGGCTGCCTGCATTCCTTGGTTTAGGGCCCCCTTTCATGTTCAAAGCCACCAGTAACCAGTCAAGCCCTTCCCACAACACATCACTGACACTGACTTTTCTGCCTCCTTCTTGCACATCTAAGGACCACTGGGCCCACCTGGATAATCCAGTCTCATGTCCTTATTTTATGATCAGCTAATTAGCAACCTTAATTCCATCTGCTATCTTAATTCCCCTTAGGCATAACGTATTCTGGGGATTAGGATGTGGATATCTTGGGGGTGTCATTATTCTGCCTATCATACTGAGTCCAAAGTCCTTAGATAATGCAGAACTAATTCAAGACTTAATAACTCTCTCAGTCTGGTTCTTGCATGAAAAGTATCTCAGTAACCAATGTCAAAGAGAACTTCCACAGCCCTGCTTAATCTGTTGTCAACTCCTAAATTCTAATTCCTTATCCTATAGGATGCTCCAAAATTCAGAGTTGTCATCAGCTAAATAATAAAATAAAGAACATTGGCCTAGGCATTATTCAGAAGCCCTGGATTTCAGCTGTGCACCTAAATTCTTGAATAAATTACTTATGCTCCTGGGACTTAGTTTCTTCATCTGTGAAAGGGAGATAAAAATAACTTTACAGACAATCTTGTAGGCTTTTTGAAAGATTCTATTTGAGAAGGTAAATGTACATAAAGCATGGTGGAAGCTATAATACTTTGTTTAAACCCATCTTTTCGCATGACTCATTCATTGGCAAGAGGGATATCTGCAAAGTCTTTGTTGCCATCTATCTGCTTGGATGTGTGTTTCTTGAGGTCAACACTCTTTTTCTGGGTTCTCTATGACTTCAAATATCATCCCTTCTAGGCCCTCTGCACATGAACCTTGCTCTTCTGCTGCTACCTGTGTCAGGGTTTGCAGGTTTATCTAATTCTGAGTAAGCTGTGGTCCCCATGCCTACAGATACAAGCCCATTATTTAATTAGTGTCATCTCAGCAAAAGTGAGAGTTTGGACATCATTCATCTTTCTTATCATTTTGCCTTATTTTTCAGTTGGTTTGAAACTGAGTGAGAAAGAGGGGTGCTATTTATTTATTAGGGTCCTGGATTGTAAGGGCTGAAATTCCATATGCTGCTTTGACATCTACAGGGCCCCAAAAGCCTAGCTGTGAGTTCCTCTGTCTTCACCAGATATATCCCTCCACCCAGTGAGAAACGCTCTTGTCCTGCTAGTTCCTCTATCAGTGGGAATAGCTGCACCCCCAATCCTCAACCTAATGGGTTTCACCTCCCTGCCAGTTGGCAAAATCATCCAAACAAGTCAATCACATCCTCCCATGGGAGCCAAGGGTCACCTCAGCCTCTTGTCACTATAGACCCTGCTGCTCACATCCCCTGGTGGTTCATTCTATTCCCAAGCACAGCTCCCACGTGACCCTGCCTGGTGTGCAGTGTCCTCCTCCCCTGGGCTGGCAGTATATGAGACCAGCCAAGTGCTTTCACCCTCATTGTTCTAGTTTGAGGTGTTGTGGGTTCAGTTATCTACTACTATTGGTGCTGGAGAGTCCTGCATTCATCAACGGGGTGAATAGGAGGTGGTCAGAATAGCACACTTGAATTGCAATGCCTTCCTCATGAAGCGTTCCCAGACTGCATCACTAACATAATCATCTGTCTTTCTCTGAGTTACTCTTCACTTATCACTAGATTATTCTAGTTTTTGTGTGGAAGAAAAGCTCCCTGAGGTCAAAGACTGTGTCTTCTACTACTTTATGTTTCCATACGTATAGGTTGGGCACAAAGTAGAACCCAGCAACCTGTAGATCTACCAGGTTGTAGCAGATGCTGTTGGTGCCCCTCTATTATCCCTTTGCTTTTATCACTTCACTGTATGCCTGTCCACTGCCACCTGCTAAAACCTGCATTTCTTTGTTGGAAGGCCTTCTCTGGCTTCCAGATTCCTCTTGGTAACTTGCACAGAATTTCCAGAGTGGCCCTCACAAATGACTTATGAGGGTTGGTGTATAAATATCCTAGTTCCCTCCCACCCTCTCACTCCTGGGAGAACTCTGAGGTGTGATCTACACCAGCTCCAAGAGTTCTGTTGCAGGAATAAGCATCAGCTGTGCACAGTGGAAACTTGTTCAATAACACAGCTTGTATTGACTGCCTTCCCTTGACTGCCTCATTTCCTATCTTCCTATAGGTGCTTACTGAGGGCTACCTGCACATGAATCCTTGTCTCAGGGTCTATTTTAGGGGTAAACCACACTAAGGCACAGGTTTGAGGCTCTGCACTAAGCACTATGGAAACATGAAGATAGGAGTGGTTATTATGCTTAAAACACAATGTCCTTTGGAAAAGACCGTCTGTGTCCCCAGACACAGCATGAGATTAAAAGACAGATTGGCATCAGATTACAAAGACTCTGGGGTGCTAGACTCAGGATTTGGCATGTATTCTATAGGCATCGAAACTTTTGGAGGTTTTGTAAGGAATGAGATATATTAGAAAGACTCTTCAGTGGTGATATTCTGATGCTTAATATGGATGAGTATAGATTCCAAGGGACAGTCAGGGGCTCCTGAAGGGGTGAAGAGACAAGTTAGAGGAGCATTATGATGGTCCAGCCATGACTTGCCAAGAGATGAAGCTGGAGGGACTATTGCCAGGACCTGGGGTAGGGCTGCACCTGGTGTAGGGGTGTGTGGGTGGCAGTAGAACAGGGAGAAAGGAAAAGAATGATGGTAGTATCTCCTGCTTGGGTGACTGGGAGATGGTGGAATGGCTGACAGAGCTGGAAGCTGACTGAGGCAGAGCTGGTTTGGGGTGGAAAATGAACCACTCTGTATTGTAACAGAATGGTTGCTTCCTGAGAATCTCCCATGTTACAAAAGAAAGAAGAAACAAGAAAGAAAGAAAGAAGAAAAGAAAGAAAGAAAGAAAGAAAGAAAGAAAAAAGAAAGGAAGGAAGGAAGAAGGAAAGAAAGAAAGAAAGAGAAAGAAAGAAAAACCCCACAACTACATTAGGAAGACAAAGGTTTCAATGGAACAAAGGTGATGAGAACAGTGGTAACTCACTTGAGTAAACATCAGAATCATTCAGGGTTGGGTAAAATGCAGATGCCTAGGTCCTAGCTCAGGGGATTCCCATTCAGTAGGGGCCCAGGAATCTGACTTTGTACCATTGTACCAAATGATACTTTGTATCATTTCCCCTGGGGAATTTTGTGCATTTGGTTAATAGGTAAGTTTCATAAACACTGGGTTCAGAGCTTACGAGCCTCAAAGTTGTGATAACAAAATTGTTTTTTCTTGCAGGAATTAAGTTATAAATAGGAAGATGCCTCTTATACCTGTATGTGTATTATATTATCATAAATGAAAAATAATCACCGGGTTGATTAAAAAGGACCACAGACCTAAATAGCACTGAGAATAAGGGAAAAACTGGAGTTGAAAGGAGATAAAAGGGAAAAAGATGATTAAAAACACATCATCAAAATGAGCATAACTCACAATGGTGGACCAAGAAGATGTGACACAAATTGCCCCCCTCAAGCAGAGCCACTGGTAGTCCAGTGCTGGCCTACAGCTATTTACATAAATAAAACATGTATCAGATTTGTCTGAAGCTGCTATTAGAAATTTTACTTTATAAATTTACAATAGATCAAGGACTTACAGAACATCTCATGCAAATATATGCAAATAAGCACATGGATGTATGCAAAAAAGAAAGGCAAGAATGTCCTTCCCTCTTTTTTGCAACTGAACCCTGTAATCTTATTTTAAAATCAGCTCTGCCACAAAGTCACCAAAAACAAGAGTATATACTGTATGATTCCATTTTTACGAAGTTAAAAAATAGGCAAAACTAAACTATGACGCTAGAAATCAGATCAGTGGTTGCCTGGGATGGGAGGAATGACTGGTAAGGGGCACAAGGAAACTTTCTAGGGATGGAAATGTTCTATATCTTTAGGTAGTGGTTACAGGAAAAACTTCGCACATGCTATCTTGACTTGAAGCTGCCTTGGCTAACCTAGTTAATGTGGCTTCTAAGTAGTAACCTGCCTAAAATGCTGCTTTTGCTTTTGTGTTTGGTGAGGTTCATGGTTATATGACATGCCTGTATCTGAAGCAGATGTGGTGTATGGGGGCATGGCCCAGAGCTGGGAGGCTCAGGAGCCTCACTCTTGTCCACATTTGGGAGAACATGAGCCACAACTGGAGAAACCAAGTCTCCTTTTGCCTCGATAGATGGGCACGCATTTGAATCTGGAGTAATGCCAACGTTTAGAGCTGAAGTGAGGAAAGAGGCAACCTGGGCCACCTCCCTGTTTACCCCTACCCAACATCCTCACCTGTCGATAGCGATGGCCAGCAGGGCATTGGTGGAGACATAGAGTGAGACGGTACGCAGGTAGTTGACAGAGGCACAGAGCACATGGCCGTGCTTCCAGGAGAGCTGGCGCACCACATAGTAGTCCATCTCGAAGGGGCAGCAGACAATGGCCACCAGGAAGTCGGAGATGGCCAGGTTAGCAATGAGCAGGTTGGTGAGGTTGCGCAGCTTCTTATAGCGGGCAAGGGCAGTGATAAAGACAAAATTGCCAATGCCACAAATCAGCATGATGCCCACAAGTGCCACCCCGATAATGATCTTGGCTGCAAAGAAGGTGTGAGTCTTGGTCATATCCTCATCCTCATCTAGAGGGAGGTCGTAATCACCATAACTGAAGTTGAAGGGGAGGGAGGAGGCATGGTCTTGGGGTATACTGAAGTTAGCTGCAAAACTAGTGTTTCCATTCTGGGCTGCCATGGTGAAGCTTGCCAGTGAGTGGTATGCAGGAGTCTCCGCGGTCTGCGTACTCTGAGCTGGGGGTCCAGACCCTCTGCTTTCATGAGGTCAGAGATCTTAGCACCCTGCCCACATCTGTGGGGAGTCAAGACGCCATCATGGATCCTGGAAGGAGACACAACCAGTTGATAAAATATAGGAGAACACCTGGTAGCATCCTCCCAGAGTTCTCCCAGGTATAGGCCAACCAGACACAGTGTCTAACCCACAGACAGAACTACCCGCGGCACAGAGGGGAGGACACATGAGTTCCGGAAATTGGGAAACCCTCTATTGGCTGTTTGGCTATCGAGAGGGACTGGGCATGGGATGGATTGGACTCCCCAGAGACACCCAAGAAGAATGTGTATCTTTGCCCTTTGTCCAGGGACCAGGACCAGTTTGACTGCCCAGTCCCCCTCCCCCCAGCAGCCCCCACAGGGGTCTTCTGTAAGTTTTTCCCAGCTGCTCAGGCAGCTGACCCAGGACTCTATGGCAGTCACAACATTGTGCCAGCTGTTGGCCAGGGACAATGAAGCCAGAGGATGGTGATACAGCAGGGTCCTTCCCCCAAAGCAGGGACTGCTCCCTCTGTCCTGGCCAGTCCACAGACTTGGAAGTCACAATTTTCACACGGACAGGCTGAGTCAACTCGGGCCAGTGATTTATGCTCTCTGAATCCCAGTTTTCCTGTAAACCAAATTCCTGTTGCCTAGCCCAGGGCCTGGCACAGAGTAGGGGCTGGATAGGAATCTGCTGAAGGAATGAATGAGGATCCTGACCAGGACTCTGCAGGTGGAGGGGCCTGTGGGTGAGAGGTAATTCTGCTGCGCTACTGGGCCGCTCTAGAAAGAAGTCCTCTGTCTGCTCCCCTTCCCTGTCTCCACTCTTTTGAGCTGTCCCTTCACCAGGCCCCCAGCTCCCCTTCCAGAATCAGCCTTGATTGGGAGGTACCACATCTTGTCACCAAAGTCTGTGTCCTCTGAAAGTGGTGGCTGCTCCAAGACCTCGCTTAACTGAAAACAGCCACCCAAGGGGCGTGGGGGAAGTGTCAGTGAGGACCCAGGAGGGCCTGAGGGCTGACCTGTCTCTTATGGCCTAAGTCCTCTACATTCTTGGTGCCTCCAGATGCCTGCGGGGGAGGAAATAAAGTCTCTGAAGTACTGAGCCCTCAGGAGATGGGGCACTATTGGGTTCGCTGTGTCTGACCGACTGGAAAAAGAATCCAGATCCAGCACCTGCGGAATGGGGTTCCCGGCCATCCAGCCATGAACCACCTTCCCCCACCTCTTAGCACACCTGGAAAGGACTCCAAGTGTGGGGGCTGTGGGATGCTGGAAGCAAGAAGTGGACCAAACTGGACAGTAGGTTTGGCCCAGCCCTCTGAGAAGAGAGGGAGAACGAAGGACAGGAACTGCTCCCGGAAGGGACAGCAGTCGCAGGGTGGCGGGGACACTCCAACCTGCGGCGCGCCTGCCTACTATATACCCGAGGGGAGGCTCAAAACCGCAGCTGGGGGCGTCCTCTTTTTGGGTCGCCTCTCCGTCTCACGCGACACCCCAACCCCCACAGACACTGCACAGCCTGAGACGGAGAAGCGGGAGTTGCGCCCTCTCGGCTTCTACGTTCGGCTGCTCTTAGGTTCCGGGACCCGCGAGGAGACAGCGGGCGCCCGGGCTAGAGCAGGTCCCCTCCCCGTTACCGCTGGATGCACTCGCTGCCCTTGACCAGCCCGCTCCAAGATCCCCGTCCTTCCTCTCCCTTATTAACCACCCGGCACGGCCGCGCGGCTCCCGGAGGCGCTGCCCCAGCAGGGGCGGAAATCGTCGGAAATTTAAGCTCGAGAAGCAAAGCCTGTGGGATCTCCGGGCGGGAAGAAAACTGGGGGTGGAGGGAGGAGACGGTGAACGGGAATTTTCCCAGAGAAAATTCCTCCCCTTTCCTGCTCACCTTCCCGAGGGTGTCCCCCGTCCACGCCCTCCCCTGCAGTTTGGCGCCCGCCCACCCACTGGCTCCCTCGGTCTGCGGCCTCACTGCCCAGTCCCAGCCTACGGTCCCCGGCCTGGTCATCTGAGGGCATCCACACCTCTAGTGCGAGCCAGCCAGGGCGCATCCCTAGGGCGGCAGCAGGCAAAGCGTCCCGAAGACCCCAGAGAAAGAAGTGGGCATCGGACCCCTCAGCCCGGGCGACGCCCCCCACCCGGCCACTGGAACCCCGGGACTGCGCGGAGCTCTGCACCTACGGGCTTCCGCGCTTCCCTGTCCACCTGGCGGTCTCGGGGACCCGCACTTGCACTGCGCAGGAGGTGTTCCTCTTTCTTCCTGGCTCAGCGCGCTTCCCAGGCGAGTCGCGGTCTCCTGGTTTCCGCTAGAGTTGGCGCTCCGCCCGCGAAGCTCTTCCCGGCTTCTGGGGCGCGGCCGAGTGCTCCCGCCCCGCGCTCGGCTCCGCCCCGGGGTCCCCGCCTGTCTCTGCGCGGAGGCGAAGGGTGGGCACTCGGCTCCTGCAACTGGTGCTCCCCGGGCGCCGGACGCATGGAGCTCTAGCCTCCTTGGCGCGGGTGGGTACCTCTAGAGAGTTTCTGAGCCCTCCGTACCCCCGTGTGAATGGAACGCAGTAGCCTTTTATTTTTTTTAAACATCTTTATTGGAGTATAATTGCTTTATAATGGTGTGTTAGTTTCTGCTTTATAACAAAGTGAATCAGCTATACATATACATACATGCCCATATCCCCTCCCTCTTGCGTCTCCCTCCCACCCTCCCTACCCCACCCTGTAGGTGGTCACAAAGCACCGAGCTGACCTCCCCGTGCTATGCAGCTGCTTCCCACTAGCTAGCTAATTTACATTTGGCCTTCTAGATAATGCGATTCCGAAGAACCCGGGAGGCCCTCTGCACCCCTAGGTGGCGCCCCAAGGGGGTCGCCAGTGAAGGAGCCGAGGATCCGAGGATCCTGTCTTCCAGGGAGTCCAGTGACAGCGTCCGCTCCTGCTACACAGTGACTCCTTCTGGAGGAGCCCAGGGTGCATTCCATCGTTCCAGGAGCTGGTGCTGGGGATACTCCGGCGAGTGCAGAATGGGACTTTAGGATTGTGGGGGAGGAGACCCCCGGGAGGAAGCTGGGGACCGGGGGCAGCTTACCCTGCTCAAAGCTCCGATCCCGAAGTCCTCACTAAAACCTGAGATGTCCACAACTGCCAAAGTCCTTGGTCATTCAAAGACCATCCCAGCTGGGCCTCCTCCTGTCTTTAGGGGGACGCCCGAGCCCTCCACTTTGTTTACAACAGGCTCTGATTTTAGACAATTTCTATTGCCTCTCTGGTCCTTGGTTTCCTTACACATTGAGCAAGGGGATTAAACTCTCAGGACCTGCGAATTCTGATGACTGGTAGCTGCAAAGCACAGAGGGAAGCTCTGGCTTTACAGAATTGGAACTGGAAACTGTGGCAGGAGACTGAAGGTCTAAAGGGATTCCCTGCTGTTAAATCTCAGCCAATGATTATTGACAGCTTGGAATATGGACTCTGCTTTGTCAGCTCTTCCCATCTTTCCAGAGAGTCTGGGATTTCAGAACTTTATAAATAAAGTTGGGTTAGTTAAAACAAAACAAAAACCCTGTGTTGGCCAAAGAGAACTTATCTCAGAATGAATATAGTCCACTGGGATGCCAACTTAAAATACCTGAATAGATGATTAAGAAACCCTTTGGGTGGTGACATTATGTGATTCTTCTGCCTTTCACCTTATGTAGAACTAACCCCCCCTTCTCCTCTTTAAGTTTTTTTTTTCCAGATGTATTGGATATAATTAACATATAACATTGTGTAAGTTTAAGATATACAACGTGAAGATTTGATACATGTATACATTGTGAAATGATTACCACAATAAGGTTAGTTAACACAACCATCACCTCACATAATTTTTTTTTTGATGGTGAGACCATTTAAGATTTACTCTCTCATCAACTTTCAAGTATATAATACAGTATTGTTAACTGTAATCATCATGCTGTACATTAGATATCCAGAACTTATTCATCTTTTAAGTGCAAGTTTCAACCAACATCTCCCCATTACCTCTCCAGCCCCTGGCAACCACCATTCTACAATATTCCATTATATGTATATCTCATCTGTTCATCCATCCATGGACACTTAGGTTGTTTCCATGTTTAGGCTATTGTGAATAATGCTGCCATGAACACAGGGGTGCAGTTATCTCTTCAAGATAGTGGTTTTGTTTCCTTCTGATATATACCCAGAAGTGGGATTGCTGGATCATATGGCGTTCTACTTTTAATTTTTTGAGGAACTTTCACACCTTTTTCCATAGTGGCTGCACCAATTTACATTCCAACCGACAGTGTACAGGGTTCTCTACAACCTTGCCAACACTTGTTATCCTTTGTCTTTTTGATAATAGCCATTCTAACAGGTGTGAGGTAATAACTCATTGTGATTTTGATTTTCATTTCCCTGATGATTAGTGATATTGAGCATCTTTTCATGTACTTGTTAGCCATTTGTATGTTTTCTTTGAAAAAATGCCCTCTGTCCATTTAAAAATCAGATTATTATTATTATTGCTATTGAGTTGTATGAATTCCTTATACATTTTGGATATTAACCCCTTATCTATTAGCTGGTTTGCAAATATTCTCTCCTATCCCATAGGCTGCCTCTTCATTCTGTTGACTGTTTCTATTGCTGTGCAGAAGCTTTTTAATTTGAGGTAGTCCTGCTTGTTTATTTTTGTTTTTATTGAGTGTGCTTTTAGTGTAATACCTAAAAAATGGTCACAGAGACCAATGTCATGGTGTTTTCCTCTAGGAGTTTGAATTTCAGGCCTTACATTTAAGTCTTTAATCCATTTCAAGTTAATTTTTGTAAGTGATATATATATATATATATATATATATATATAGAGAGAGAGAGAGAGAGAGAGAGAGAGAGAGAGAGAGAGAGAGAGAGAGAGAGAGAGAGAGCCAATTTCATTCTTTTGCATGTAAATATCCAGTTTTTCCAATACCATTTATTGAAATGACTATCTTTTCCCCACTGGGTATTCTTGGCTCTATTGTCAAATATTAGTTAAGTGTATTTGTATGGGTTTATTTATGGGCTCTGCATTCTATTCCATTAGACTGTGTGTCTGTTTTTATGCTAGCACCATACTGTTTTGATTATTATAGCTTTGTAGTTTAGTTTGAAACCAGAATGTGTGATGACTCCAGCTTTGTTCTTCTTTTTCAGGATTTATTTGGCTATTCCAGGTCTTTTGTGGTTCCATATGAATTTTAGGAATTTTTTTTTTAAAGTTCTTTTTTAGGGCTTCCCTGGTGGTGCAGTGGTTGAGAGTCTGCCTGCCGATACAGGGGACATGGGCTTGTGCCCTGGTCTGGGAAGATCCCACATGCTGTGGAGCGGCTGGGCCTGTGAGCCATGGCCGCTGGACCTGCGCGTCCAGAGCCTGTGCTCCGCAACGGGAGAGGCCACAACAGTGAGAGGCCTGCGTACCGAAAAAAAAAAAAAAAAGTTCTTCTTTAAATTTGTGGTAGAATTCACCAGTGAAAGCATCCTGTCCTGGGGTTTTCTTTGGTGAGAGTCTTTTGATTATGGCTTCAATCTTCTTAGTCATCATTGATCTGTTCTATTGTTCTATTGTTGTCTATTTCTTAATGATTCAGTCTTGGTAGGTTGTATGTATGTTTCTATGAATTTATCTGTTCCTTCTAGGTTATCCAATTTGTTGTCATAGTAACCTTAGGATTCTTTGTATTTCTGTGGTACCAGTTGTAATATCTCTTCTGTCATCTACACTTTTGTTTTTTGAGTCCTCTCTTATTTTCCTTGGTTAGTCTAGTTAAAGTTTTGTCAATTTTCTTTATCTTTTCAAAAAACCAACTCAGTTTTATTGATTTTTTTTCTGTCTTTCTAATCTTTATTTTATTTATTTCTCCTCTAATCTTTTTTTATTTTCTTCCTTCTGCTAATGTTGGGTTTCTTCGTTTTTCTTTTTCTAATTCCTCGAGGTGTAAATTTAGGTTGTTTATTTGAGATCTTTCTCTTTTCTTAATGTACAAATTTATTGCTATAAACTTCCATCTTAGGACTGCTTTTGATACATCCCATAAGTTTTGGTATGCAGTATTTTCATTTTTGTTTGTCTCAAAGTATTTTCTGATTTTCTTTTTGATTACTTCTTTGACTCATTGGTTATTCAGGAGTGTGTTGTTTAGTTTCCACATAATTGTGAAATTTGCAGTTTTTTCCTGTTACTGATTTCTGGTTTCATATCATTGCAGTTGGAATAGACACTAAATATGGTTTCAATCTCCTTAAATTTGTTAAAGCTTGCTTTGTGACCCAATATAGAATGTCCTGGAGAATATTTTGTGTGCACTTGAGAAAAATGTGTATTTTGTTGTTGTTGTATGGAATGTTCTGTATGTGTCTCTTACATCCATTAGGTCTATAGTGTTATTCAGGTGTGTTATTTATTAATTTTCTGTCTGGATGATCTGTTCAATGTGAAAAGTGGGGCATTGATGTTCCCTACTATTTTTATATTGCTATCTATTTCTCTCCTCAGTTCTGTAAATATTTGTTTAAAATACTTAGGTGTTCTAATGTTGGGTGCATATGGATTTACAATTGTTGTATATTCTTGATGAATTGACTGACCCCTTTACCACTATCTAGTATATTTCTTTTTCTCTTGTGACCAATTTTGACTGAAAGTCCATTTTATCTGTTACTCAATTTGCATGGAATATCTTTTTCCATCATTCACGTTCAAGCTATGTGTGTCCTTAAAGCTAAAGCGAGTGTCTTGTAGATAGCATGTTGTTGGATCTTATTTTTTTATCCATTCAACCACCTTGTGTCTTTCAATTAGAGAATTTAGTCCTTTTATATTTAAAGTAATTATTGATAGGTAAGGACTTACTATTGCCATTTTGTTAATTGTTTTCTATTTATTTTTTAGTTCCTTAGTTGCTTTTTTCCTTTCTTACTTGTCTTCTGTTGTGATTCTTTTTTTTTTGGTAATAATATGTTTTATCTTTTTCTTTATCTTTTGGGTAACCACTATAGGTTTTTTCTTTGTGGTTACTATGAGGCTTACATAAAACACCTTCTAGATGTAATATTTTTTTAAAAAGCTGATAAAGCTGATAACAGCTTACCTTAAACTGCATACAAAAAGTCTACAATTTTACTTCTCCCCCCATATTTTTTACTACTGATGTCATAGTTTACACCTTTTAATATTGAGCATTCATTAACATGTTATTGTAGCTATGGTTACTTTTACTATTGTTTTTTAATTTTTATACTTGAGATAAAAGTGATTTACTTACCACGATTACAGTATTAGGGTATTCTGAACTTGATTTTATATTTACCTTTACCAGTGAGTTTTATATGTTTTCATATTGCTAGTTAGCATCCTTTTGTTTCAACTCGAAGAAATTCCTTTAGAATTTCTTGTAAGACAGGTCTAGTGGCAATGAACTTGTACACATTAACCAGTTAAAAAAAAAAGAAATCATATAAAATCTACTCTCAGTCCTCAATAGAATTAAACTAGAAATCAATAACAGAAAGATAGCTGGAAAACCTCAAAATATTTGGAAATAAAACAACACACTTCTAGAGGAAACTTGCACAAGCCTCTTAGATAGCCTCATCCAGCAGAGGGCAGGCAGCAGAAGCAAGAAGAAATACAATCCTGCAGCCTGTGGAACAAAAACCACATTCACAGAAAGATAGACAAGATGCAAAGGTATAGGGCTATGGACCAGATGAAGGAACAAGATAAAACCCTAGAAAAACAACTAAATGAAGTGGAGATAGGCAACCTTCCAGAAAAAGAATTCAGAATAATGATAGTGAAGATGATCGAGGACCTCGGAAAAAGAATGGAGGCAAAGATCGAGAAGATGCAAGAAATGTTTAATAAATACGTAGAAGAATTAAAGAACAAACAAACAGAGATGAACAATACAATAACTGAAATGAAAACTACACTAGAAGGAATCAATAGCAGAATAACTGAGGCAGAAGAATGGATAAGTGACCTGGAAGACAGAATGGTGGAATTCACTGCTGTGGAACAGAATAAAGAAAAAAGAATGAAAAGAAATGAAGGCAGCCTAAGAGACCTCTGGGACAACATTAAACGCAACAACGTTCGCATTATAGGGGTCCCAGAAGAAGAGAGAGAGAAAGGGCTAGAGAAAATATTTGAAGAGATTATAGTCAAAAACTTCCCTAACAAACATAGGAAAGGAAATAGCTACCCAAGTCCAGGAAGTACAGAGAGTCCCATACAGGATAAACCCAAGGAAGAAACACACCGAGACACATAGTAATAAAATTGGCAAAAATTAAATCAAAGAAAAATTGTTGAAAGCAGCAAGGGAAAAATGAAAAATAACATACAAGGTAACTCCCATAAGGTTAACAGCTGATTTCTTAGCAGAAACTCTACAAGCCAGAAGGGAGTGGCATGATATACTTCAGGTGATGAAAGGGAAGAACCTACAACCAAGATTACTCTACCCGGCAAGGATCTCATTCAGATTCGATGGAAAAATCAAAAGTTTTACAGACAAGCAAAAGCTAAGAGAATTGAGCACCACCAAACCAGCTCTACAACAAATGCTAAAGGAACTTCTCTAAGTGGGAGACATGAAAGAAGAAAAAGACCTACAAAAACAAACCCAAAACAATTAAGAAAATGGTCATAGGAACGTACATATCAATAATTACCTCAAACGTGAATGGATTAAATGCTCCAACCAAAAGACACAGGCTTGCTGAATGGATACAAAAACAAGACCCATCTATATGCTGTCTATAAGACACCCACTTCAGACCTAGGGACACATACAGACTGAAAGTGAGGGGATGGAAAAAGATATTCAATGCAAATGGAAATCAAAAGGAAGCTAGAGTAACAATACTCATATCAGATAAAATAGACTTTAAAATAAAGAATGTTACAAGAGAGAAGGAAGGACACTACCTAATGATCAAGGGATCAGACCTAGAAGAAGATATAACAATTACTAATATATATGCACCCAACAGAGTGGCACCTCAATACATAAGGCAACTGCTAACAGCTATAAAAGAAGAAATCAACAGTAACACAAAAATAGTGGGAGACTTTAACAACTTACTTACACCAATGGACAGATCAACCAAAATGAAAATAAATAAGGAAACACAAGCTTTAAATGATACATTAAACAAGATGGACTTAATTGATATTTATAGGACATTCCATTCAAAAACAGCAGATTAAATTTTCTTCTCAAGTGCATGTGGAATATTCTACAGGATAGATAACATCTTGGGTCACAAATCAAGCCACAGTAAATTTAAAAAAATTGAAATAATATCAAGCATCTTTTCTGACCACAAGGCTATGAGATTAGAAATGAAGTACAGGGAAAAAAACGTAAAAAACACAAACACATGGAGGCTAAACAATACGTTACTAAATAACCAAGAGATCACTGAAGAACTCAAAGAGGAAATCAAAAAATACCTAGAGACAAATAACAATGAAAACACGATGATCCAAAACCTATGGGATGCAGCAAAAGCAGTTCTAAGAGGGAAGTTTATAGCTATACAAGCCTACCTCAAGAAACAAGAAGAATCTCAAATAAACAATCTAAACTTACACCTAAAGGAACTAGAGAAAGAAGAACAAACAAAACCCAAAATTAGCAGAAGGAAAGAAATCATAAAGATCAGAGCAGAAATAAATGAAATAGAAACAAAGAAAACAATAGCAAAGATCAATAAAACTAAAAGCTGGTTCTTTGAAAAGATAAACAAAATTTGATAAACCATTAGCCAGACTCATCAAGAAAAAGAGGGAGAGGACTCAAATCAATAAAATTAGAAAAGAAAAAGGAGAAGTTACAACAGACACCGCAGAAATACAAAGCATCCTAAGAGACTACTACAAGCAACTCTATGCCAATAAAATGGACAACCTGGAAAATATGGACAAATTCTTAGAAAGGTATAAGCTCCCAAGACTGAACCAGGAAGAAATAGAAAATATGAACAGACCAATCACAAGTCATGAAATTGAAACTGTGATTAAAAATCTTCCAACAAACAAAAGTCCAGGACCAGATGGCTTCACAGGTGAAGTCTATCAAACATTTAGAGAAGAGCTAACACCCATCGTTCTCAAACTCTTCCAAAAAATTGCAGAGGAAGGAACACTTCCAAATTCATTCTATGAGACCACCATCACCCTGATACCAAAAGCAGACAAAGATACTACAAAAATAGAAAATTAAGACCAATATCACTGATGAATATAGATGCAAAAATCCTCAAGAAAATACTAGCAAACAGAATCCAACAACACATTAAAAGGATCATACACCATGATCAAGTGGGATTTATCCCAGGGATAAATTGATTGATTGTGTATCAATCAATGTGATACACTATATTAACAAATTGAAGAATAAAAACCAAGTGATCATCTCAATAGATGTAAAGAAAGTTTTTGACAAAATTCAACACACATTTATGATAAAAGCTCTCCAGAAAGTGGGCATAGAGGGAACCTACCTCAACATAATAAAGGCCATATATGACAAGCCGACAGCAAACATCTTTCTCAATGGTGAAAAACTGAAAGCATTTCCTCTAAGATCAGAAACAAGACAAGGAGGTCCACTCTCACCACTATTATTCAACATAGTTTTGGAAGTCCTATCCACATCTATCACAGAAGAAAAAGAAATACAAATTGGAAAAGAAGAAGTAAAACTGTCACTGTTTGCAGATGACATGATTCTATACATAGAGAATCCTAAAGATGACACTAGAAAACTACTAGAGCTAATCAATGAATTTGGTAAAGTTGCAGGTTACAAAATTAATGCACAGAAATCTCTTGCATTCCTATACACTAATGATAAAAAATCTGAAAGAAAAATTAAGGAAACACTCCCATTTACCATTGCAACAAAAAGAATAAAATACCTAGGAATAAACCTACCTAGGGAGACAAAAGACCTGTATGCAGGAAACTATAAGACACCGATGAAAGAAATTAAAGATGATACCAACAGATGGAGAGATATACCATTTTCTTGGATTGGAAGAAGCAATATTGTGAAAATGACTATACTACACAAAGCAATCTACAGATTCAATGCAATCCCTATCAAATTACCAATGGCATTTTTTTCGGAACTAGAACAAAAATCTTAAAATTTATATGGAGACAAAAAGACCCCAAATAGCCAAAGCAGTCTTGAGGGAAAAAAACAGAGCTGGAGGAATCAGACTCCCTGACTACATACTATACTACAAATCTACAGTAATCAAGACAATATGGTAGTGGCACAAAAACTGAAACATAGATCAATGGAACAAGATAGAAAGCCTAGAGATAAACCCATGAACCTATGGTCAACTAATCTATGACAAAGGAGGCAAGGATATGCATATATATAGATAGATAATACACACACATATACATATGGAATATTACTCAGCCATAGAAAAGAATGAAATATTGCCATTTGCAGAAACACGAATGGGCCTAGAGATTATCACACTAAGTGAAGTGAGTCAGAGAAAGACACATGTCATATGATATCACTTATATGTAGAATCTAAAAAATAATACAAATGAATCTATGTATAAAACAAACTCTCAGACAAAGAAGACAAACTTATGGTTATCAAAGGGGAAAGGGAGCAGGGGAGGGATAAATTAGGAGTACGGAATTAACAGATCCAAACTACTATACATAAAATAGATAAGCAACAAGGGAGCTATACTCATAACACAGGGAGCTATACTCAAAACACAGGGAGCTATACTCAATATCTTGTAATAGCCCATAATGGAAAATAATGTGAAAAGAATAACTGAATCACTTTGCTGTACACCAGAAACTAACAATACATAAATTTCCATTTTTGGCTTAATTTACCTAAAATTGGATTCTGTTGCTTGCTATCCAGGACTCCTAACAGATTCAGATATTTTCATGCAGGAAAGAATAAGCTCGGAGAGGTTAAGTTGCAAAGGTCAGACAGTTAATAGGTGGCAGAGTGGAGATTCAAATGAGGTTCCAAAACCCAGATTTTCCCATTGCACTAACTTGAGAACTGTGGTTTCCCTAGTGCAAGGGAAAGGCGGCTGGGGTCAGGATTTATCACACATGCTCTTGCTCTAGTGAACTCTGCCTGCCTCAAAGGGAGTGTGGTATTGAAGCAAAAGCTGAACAAAGCAGGATAAAAACGAACAAGATTCCCAAGACCCGTATTTAATCTGGGGGCTCTGAGCATTGCAGTCCAAACTGGCCATGATGGCAGTTCTCTAAGTGGAGGGTGTACCCAGACCTTTTTCAGAAGACACATACCTGGGCCTCATGTGGGTAGATTTTTATTCTATATATCAATAAGATTTTCCTGGCTTCTTCAGAAAAGTGTTCATTCTTCACCGAGGTTCCCACAAAAAACAACACGAAAACTTAAAATACTGTGATGTAAATCATTGACTATAAGAGGTGGCCCTTAATGCACTCAGCTCAAAACAGCAGAGCATCTTCCTAGCAGAATGGCATTTTGTTTTCTTAGTAATAGTCTCTCATATCAGCCAGGATTGTGTGAATACTTTTATTTCTTTTTTTAATTAAAAAATTCAGTTTTGGGCTTTTTCTCTATATTTAATTTAGTTTAGACACTTTTTGATCCTTTACTAGTTGAAAATGTCACTGAAAAACACACAGGCACCAGGAAGAGAAAATTAAAATCAGTGACAAGTTTAACATGGTTTTTTGGGTACGAGCTCTATATAACACATTTTGCTAGTCAGTGTAAGGCTTTGAAAGGTGAAGCGTAGAGTGCCTCTGAGCTGGGGCAAAGATGGAAGAATGAGAGATACCAGATTATCCAAAGGCACAGCTTGTTAAGGGAACTGGAAATAGATTTTGAGAAACCATATACCCAGTAAATGGTCTGAATCATACATACTTGTCTCTTGTTAAACAGAAGGCAACTAACATTTAAGTCCAGAATGTTTTCATAAGGATGAGAGCTGGGAGGTACTGGAGTGGCTTGCACCCTCAGGAGACTTCACAGTCTAGGTGGTGGCATATTTTTGGCTTTTGTATCACTTTGGGCCTGAGTTGGGAATAAAGAAGCCAAATCTTACTGTTCCTATCAGAAACAGTTTCAGTAGGAGAGATAGAAGATGCCCCTAAAAAAAAGGCATCCAAAGGCTCAGAACACTGGCACTCTTGCCTTTGACTTTGAGGGAAAGGTGGGTGAGAGTTGGTCGGGGGAGGGTCATGCTAGCAGGAATTGCACAGGTACTTCTAGCCCCATCTTAGGATACCTGCACTCTCTTCACCACGCAATGCTCTCCCTGCCCCACTAGGGACGCTTTATAAGGAATGATGAGGATTAGAGTGCAGACAGGACCTGCAGGGGCCACTGGGCTTCCACATGGCAAAATTGGAATAGGGGCTGAAGGTGACCCCATGCAGTCATGCCATCTTTATTTGCTGACCCCCAGCACCCCAGTTGGAGATGAGGCTGGAGTGAAAGAAAGAGAGGAAAAGGCAGACAAGAGACAGCTGAGATGTGGTATTATAAATGTTCATGTTTATACTTACACTGAAAGGTAAGAAGTGAAGCAGTCTTTGAAAACAAACATGATTACCAAAGGGGAAAGGGTGGGGAGGGATAAATTAGGAGCTTGGGATTAACATATACACACTACCATATATAAAGTAGATAATCAACAAGGACCTACTGTATAGCACAGGGAACTCTACTCAATAGTCTGTAATAACCTATATGGGGAAAGAATCTGAAAAAGAATGGATATATGTATAACTGAATCACTTTTCTGTACACCTGAAACTAACACAACATTGTAAATCAACTATACCCCAATATAAAATAAAAATCAAATTAAAAAAAAAGTTAAGAAGTGAAGGAGTGAGCCCACCATTGACATTGTCCATGTCTGAAGGCCCAGTAGGTGCCATACCCTTTCTTCTAATTCCATTCTCCCAATTTCCATTTTGTTTTTAATGGCAAAGGCCATCTCTGATATTCATTATTGCCCCATGGTGTGTCTATTCCCATAGAATGCCTTTTGCTTTGTAATCTGCAACACTGGAGTTCAGACTGCAACTTTCCTGTTATTTAAGGCCAGCAAACTCAATCTGCTTCGCTGGATATTGAATTGCAGGGAGTTCAGAAGTCAGCATCTCCCCGTTTAACTTCTGCGCACCTTCCAAAGCTGGTTAACACCCTGACCTATCTGAAGCCCATCTGGTGGGCTCTACCTTCACAGAACTAGAGGCTGGCTTTTACCTCATGCCTTGAATTAGTGATTGTTGCTACTTTTATTGAAGTAGAACGTTTTCTTGATGGGACAACTACTATTTTCCACTTTTTCTTTTGCAGGCAGAACTTACCATTCTAAGGGGGGTCATTTTGCAATTGGACTGGTTTAGACAAAATCTGGCAACTCTCAGAACTAGTAAACAATAGTCTATCATCTTTTCTATGAATATATTTTATTGTAGTGAAAAACATAACATTACATTTACCCTCTTAACCATTTTGAAGTGTACAGTTCAGTAGTGTTAAACATATTTATCTTGTTGTGCAACAGATCTCTAGAATTTTCCATCTTGCAAAACTGAAACTCTAAATCCATTAAAATCTAGTCCCCCCTTCCCCTTCTCCCTGGCCCTTGGCAACCACTTTTCTACTTTCATCAACAGAGAAACATTAGGGGAAGTTATACTGAGTAGGCATGGGACTCAGATGATCCATCTCAAAGGCACCTGGGGATTAGTTTTTCACAGGGCCTTTGCCTCAGTCAGGCATCACTAGTTGAAACCACAAGAAATGCACTTGAACCAGCCCATGTCAAGGAGGGAAATCTAGTTGAGAGAGCCAGGCATATCTCATGGAACCCAAGTCAGAATTCTCAGGTCCAGAATCCCAGCTGGAGATCATTACGCAGCTTGTATCCCCACATTCTGGGGGCTCAGGCTGGTTTTCTGCACCCTCTCCTCTCTGTGTGTTTGCTCTGTTCTCTCTCCCTGTTCCAGACCCAGTTCTATCTGACTTCTCAGTTTTAAAGCCCAGGAATACTATGTGCCTGGAAGAAAGAGAATTTAACTCACCCAGCTCAGATCAGGCATACAGGGTGCATTTGTGTTAATTTGGAAAAGGCATCCTTCCTCCAGGCAGGCAGATGGAGCCCTGATCCAAGGCACACACTCAGGCTTCACTTGAGCCCACGCACTCCTTTCCTTGTGCAGGGTACAGCCCAGACAACAATACATGGCAGCCCTTGTCCACCTCTGGTCTAATCAGCTGTGGCTGGGTGACTGCAGGCAGAATTGTATGGACTCTCCCAAGCAGGCGAGTGGGGAGACAGCACTCCTCCTCTCTACCCTCCACCTCAGGAACAAAAACAGCTCTGGAACTTTCCACCCTACCTCTTTCAGGGGGATCATGTTACAGTGGGGCTGGAGGTAATACTTTGTGTTGGCATATTCCACAAAGAAACTGTAACCTCTGTTTATATGTATGAAGAACGTGATTAAGTCCAAGTTGATATGTGTGTTACTATGTATAGCAAAGAAAAAGAAAGAGATCACCTGGGCTCACTTTCTGCCATCAGACAACTGAGAGAAATACAAGATGGTTTCTGAGCCTCAACGCCAAGAAACAAATGGCTTATTAAAGAAGGAACAGAAGTTCTCTTTCAGGAGGCTTTCATTCTAGAAACTGGTACCATCTGGGATAGTGTGGAATTGCGTCTGCTGGGAGAGGGAGCAGGAGTGAGGCAGGGTCTAGAGTGCTTCTCCTGGCCCTACTGAATGGACAGGGATACCTCACTCAGAAAAAGCAATCAGATCTTTCCTTTTAAAAGTCTGTTTGAACCCACTCCTATAAATTGGCTCACAGTCTTCTGAAATCTGTTTGTAATTGTCAATCCTTATTCCCATATTAGACATAAAAACCCATCTGTATTTTGGGAAAGCGCTGGCTTTCTGCATCTGTTTTGCCTCCCCACTCTCCACCCTCCCTCATATTTGACAAGACTCAGGCTGTGTCAGGAGTCCCTGCTTCCCTTTTCTCCCTGCAGAGCAGGCTCTCCTGATGGGTCATCAGTCACTCAGGCTTCAATTCTAGGCCCTTCTAATGACATGGAATTTCCCAATTTCCTTTGATGCTAACAGCCACTGATCCTCCCTCACCATCCCTTTACACCCAGTATAGCTGGACACACGTTTCAAAATTCATTCTATTAGCCTTTGTGAAATGACAAGGCATTGTCCTCCTCTTGTAGTTGGAGGTCAATATATTTATAGTTGACCTTAGAATATTCTTTGAGACATTGGGACTATTTGTAGGCTCTCTGTTTCAGATTTCATTGTCTATTTTCTGCCACAAAATAACCCTAATTTGATTCAATTCAAGGTGTTCGATACCACCTCTGGGCTGGATGGGGAAATCATGGCAGGAGATGCTGATGATCACATTTACAACTTGGGCATAATTGGTTGAATTGGCTATGTCCAGTTTGTGTAGCCTCTGAATCTCTTTTAACCCATCATCCTGGTGTGTTATCTTCTTGTCCAGAGAATATTGTTAAACAACATGTCTTATGTTGTGGGTGTGATGTGACTTAGGCAACTAACTGTTCAGTGGTGCCTTGGAAGATTTTAAAAGTCTAAGGAGAAAAACAGTTTGGCTCATTTTATAGATCTTTGGCTAAAAGAGCTGCAGAGGATTTGTAGGGGCGAGGTTGTAAAATGTAGACAAAATCCCAGAGCAGCAAAAGACCGTTATGGAAAAGTCACAATGTAGATGCAATGACTTTTCCATGCACATGGTTTAGGAGTCCTGGACTTGAGTCATAAAGCTGTTAGGATATGAGCGCCAAGTAACTCAGAACAGCAAACCAAGAATAGTCTTCAAAAGAGATTTTAAAGTATTTTCTGCTAGGCAGGCAGTGACAGAATAGGGAATCCTTGGAGTGCAGAGGGCTATTGAGAAAATTATTACATTATTTAATATCAAATTAAGTAGCTGAACACTTTCTGCAGTGTTTATTAAATTTCCAGGGTTCAGGATACACTCTGGAAGAGAAAAAAATTAAGCATTATTGGATAATTGTGAAGTTTGGTTGTCAGATCATTTTTTTTACATTATCTAAAATATGAAATTGTTATGGGTAGAAATTGCAGATGAATAAACATGTCTTCTGATGCTTTTGTATAGGATTGTTGTAGAATATGTATTAATGAGTGGATCACATGCTGTATTTTTGCTTCTCAATTACTCAAACTGCAGAATGACTTACATCTTTTGATACATTTATATACAGGCACATTTGGTGGGTCTGGTTCTCAGGCTTAGCTGTGCATTGGAGTCACTCAAAGAGCTGTGAAACAATTCTGATACCTGGGGACTACTCCCAGGGATTCTGACTTAATTGGTCTGGAATGTGGCTTAGGTATTGGGATTTTTAAAACTTCTCCAGATGATTCTAACATGCAGGAAAGTTTGAGCATTCCTCTAAGGGATTTTCATATTACTTTCAACCCTCTGCAGCAAAGTTAGTCTTTGAGGTCGAATTGATTGGCCTTCATTGAGGCTTGGTGTTTCTATTGAACAGTGTGTTTATGCTAACAACCCAACTAAAGAACATTTGGAATGTTCCAATGTATTCTTCAACTGTACATGTCTATCTTGTACTAAAATAAACATGTAGTTAAAAAGTCACAAGATATTGATTTTGAGTTCACTTAAATTTAGAATTTGCTGAAACTATTTTAAGTTTTTTGGAAAACACTGGTAAACTTTCAGCATAAATTTAGTTTATTTTAAAATTAATTAATTTTTTTTACATCTTTATTGGAGTATAATTGCTTTACAATGGTGTGTTAGTTTCTGCTTTATAACAAAGTGAATCAGTTATACATATACATATGTTCCCATATCTCTTCCCCCTTGCATCTCCCTCCTTCCCACCCTCCCTATCCCAGCTCTCTAGGTGATCACAAAGCACCGAGCTGATCTCCCTGTGCTATGCGGCTTCTTCCCACTAACTATCTATTTTATGTTTGGTAGTGTATATATGTCCACGCCTCTCTCTCACTTTGTCACAGCTTACCCTTCCCTCTCCCCATATCGTCAAGTCCATGCCCTAGTAGGTCTGTGTCTTTATTCCTGTCTTACCCCGAGGTTTTTCATGACATTGTTTTTTCTTAAATTCCATATATATGTGTTGGCATACGGTATTTGTCTTTCTCTTTCTGACTTACTTCACTCTGTATGACAGACTCTAGGTCCATCCACCTCATTACAAATAGCTCAATTTCGTTTCTTTTTATGGCTGAGTAATATTCCATTCTATATATGTGCCACATCTTCTTTATCCATTCATCCGATGATGGGCACTTAGGTAGTTTCCATCTCCTGGCTATTGTAAATAGATCTACAATGAACATTTTGGTACATGACTCTTTTTGAATTATGGTTTTCTCAGGGTATATGCCCAGTAGTGGGATTACTGGGTCATATGGTAGTTCTATCTGTAGTTTTATAAGGAACCTCCATACTGTTCTCCATAGTGCCTGTACCAATTCACACTCCCACCAGCAGTGCAAGAGTGTTCCCTTTTCTCCACACCCTCTCCAGCATTTATTGTTTCTAGAGTTTTGATGATGGCCATTCTGACTGGTGTGAGATTATATCTCATTGTAGTTTTGATTTGCATTTCTCTAATGATTAATGATGTTGAGCATTCTTTCATGTGTTTGTTGGCAGTCTGTATATCTTCTTTGGAGAAATGTCTATTTAGATCTTCTGCCCATCTTTGGATTGGGTTGTTTGTTTTTTTGTTATTGAGCTGCATGAGCTGCTTGTAAATTTTGGAGATGAATCCTTTGTCATTTGCTTCATTTGCAAATATTTTCTCCCATTCTGAGGGTTGTCTTTTGGTCTTGTTTATGGTTTCCTTTGCTGTGCAAAAGCTTTGCAGTTTCATTAGGTCCCATTTGTTTATTTTTGTTTTTATTTCCATTTCTCTGGGAGGTGGGTCAAAAAGGATCTTGCTGTGATTTATGTCACAGAGTGTTCTGCCGATGTTTTCCTCTAAGCGTTTGATAGTTTCTGGCCTTACATTTAGGTCTTTAATCCATTTTGAGCTTATTTTTGTGTATGGTGTTAGACAGTGATCTAATCTCATACTTTTACGTGTACCTGTCCAGTTTTCCAAGAACCACTTATTGAAGAGGCTGTCCTTTCTCCACTGTACATTCCTGCCTCCTTTATCAAAGATAAGGTGACCATATTGCGTGGGTTTATCTCTGGGCTTTCTATCCTGTTCCATTGATCTGTATTTCTGTTTTTGTGCCAGTACCATACTGTCTTGATTACTGTAGCTTTGTAGTATAGTCTGAAGTCAGGGAGCCTGATTCTTCCAGCTCCGTTTTTCATTCTCAAGATTGCTTTGGCTATTCGGGGTCTTTTGTGTTTCCATACATATTGTGAATTTTTTTGTTCTAGTTCTGTGAAAAATGCCAGTGGTAGTTTGATAGGGATTGCATTGAATCTGTAGATTGCTTTGGGTAGTAGAGTCATTTTCACAATGTTGATTCTTCCAATCCAAGAACATGATATATCTCTCCATCTATTTGTATCATCTTTAATTTCTTTCATCAGTGTCTTATAATTTTCTGCATACAGGTCTTTTGTCTCCTTAGGTAGGTTTTTTCCTAGATATTTTATTCTTTTTGTTGCAATGGTAAATGGGAGTGTTTTCTTGATTTCACTTTCAGATTTTTATCATTAGTGTATAGGAATGTCAGAAATTTCTGTGCATTAATTTTGTATCCTGCTACTTTACCGAATTCATTGATTAGCTCTAACAGTTTTCTGGTAGCATCTTTAGGAATCTCTATGTATAGTATGTCATCTGCAAACAGTAACAGCTTTATTTCTTCTTTTCTGATTTGGACTACTTTTATTTCCTTTTCTTCTGTGATTGCTGTGGCTAAAACTTCCAAAACTATGTAGAATAAGAGTGGTGAGAGTGGGCAACCTTGTCTTGTTCCTGATCTTAGTGGAAATGCTTTCAGTTTTTCAACATTTAGGACAATGTTGGTGTGGGTTTGTCATATATGGCCTTTATTATGTTGAGGAAATTTCCCTCTATGCCTACTTTCTGCAGAGTTTTTATCATAAATTGGTGTTGAATTTTGTCGATAGCTTTCTCTGCATCTTTTGAGATGACCATATGGTTTTTCTCCTTCAATTTGTTAATATGGTGTATCACATTGATTGATTTGCGTATATTGAAGAATCCTTGCATTCCTGGAATAAACCCCACTTGATCATGGTGTATGATCCTCTTAATGTGCTGTTGGATTCTGTTTGCTAGTATTTTGTTGAGGATTTTTGCATCTATGTTCATCAGTGATATTGGCCTGTAGTTTTCTTTCTTTGTGACATCCTTGTCTGGTTTTGGTATCAAGGTGATGGTGGCCTCGTAGAATGAGTTTGGGAGTGTTCCTCCCTCTGCTGTATTTTGGAAGAGTTTGAGAGGGATAAGTGTTAGATGTTCTCTAAATGTTTGATAGAATTTGCCTGTGAAGACTTCTGGTCCTAGGCTTTTGTTTGTTGGAAGATTTTTAATCACAGTTTCAATTTCAGTGCCTGTGATTGGCCTGTTCTTATTTTCTATTTCTTCCTGATTCAGTCTTGGCAGTTTGTGCATTTCTAAGTATTTGTCCATTTCTTCCAGGTTGTCCATTTTATTGGCATAGAGTTGCTTGTAGTAATCTCTCATGATCTTTTGTATTTCTGCAGTGTCAGTTGTTACTTCTCCTTTTTCATTTCTAATTCTATTGATTTCAGTCTTCTCCCTTTTTTTCTTGATGAGTCTGGCTAATGGTTTATCAATTTTGTTTATCTTCTCTAAGAACCAGCTTTTAGTTTTGTTGATCTTTGCTATCATTTCCTTCATTTCTTTTTCATTTATTTCTGATCTGATCTTTATGATTTCTTTCCTTCTGCTAAATTTGGAGATTATTTGTTCTTCTTTCTCTAATTGCTTTAGGTGCAAGGTTAGGTTGTTTATTCCAGATGTTTCCTGTGTCTTAAGGTAGGATTGTATTGCTATAAACTTCCCTCTTAGAACTGCTTTTGCTGCATCCCATAGGTTTTTGGTCATCATGTCTCCATTGTCATTTGTTTCTAGGTATTTTTTAATTTCCTCTTTGATTTCTTCAGTGATCACTTCGCTATTAAGTAGTGTATTGTTTAGCCTCCATGTGTTTGTATTTTTTACAGATCTTTTCCTGTAGTTGATATCTAGTCTCATAGCGTTGTGGTCAGAAAAGATACTTGATACAATTTCAATATTCTTAAATTTACCAAGGCTCGATTTGTGACCCAAGATATGATCTATCCTGGGGTATGTTCCATGAGCACTTGAGAAAATTGTGTATTCTGTTGTTTTTGGATGGAATGTCCTATAAATATCAATTAAGTCCATCTTGTTTCATGTATCATTTAAAGCTTGTGTTTCCTTATTTATTTTCATTTTGGATAATCTGTCCATTGGTGAAAGTGGGGTTTTAAAGTCCCCTAATATGAATGTGTAACTGTTGATTTCCTGTTTTATGGCTGTTAGTATTTGCCTTATGTATTGAGCTGCTCCTATGTTGGGTGCATAATTATTTACAATTGTTATATCTTCTTCTTGGATCGATCCCTTGATCATTATGTAATGTCCTTCTTTGTCTCTTGTAATAGTCTTTATTTTAAAGTCTATTTTGTCTGATATGAGAATTGCTACTCCAGCTTTCTTTTGGTTTCCATTTGCATGGAATTTCTTTTTCCATCCCCTCACTTTCAGTCTGTATGTGTCCCTAGGTCTGAAGTGGGTTCCTTTTTTTTTTTTTGGTGCTACGCGAACCTCTAGCAGCTGCGGCCTCTCCCATTGCAGAGCACAGGCCCTGGATGCGCAGGCCCAGCGGCCATGGGTCACGGACCCAGCCGCTCCACGGCATGTGGGTTCCTCCTGGACCGGGGCACGAACCTGCGTCCACTGCATTGGCAGGTGGACCCTCAACCACTGCGCCACCAGGGATGGCCATGAAGTAGTCTCTGTGGACAGCATATATATGGGTCTTGTGTTTGTATCCATTCAGCTAGTCTGTGTCTTTTGGTGGGAGCATTTAATCCATTTACATTTAAGGTAATTATAGATATGTATGTTTGTATTCCCATTTTCTTAATTGTTTTGGTTTGTTATTGTAGATCTTTTCCTTCTCTTGTGTTTCTTGCCTAGAGAAGATCCTTTAGCAGTTGTTGTAAAGCTGGTTTGGTGGTACTGAACTCTCTCAGCTTTTGCTTGTCTATAAAGATTTTAATTTCTCCATCAAATCTGAATGAGATTCTTGCTACATAGAGTAATCTTGCTTGTAGGTTTTTCTCCTTCATCACTTTAAATATGTCCTGCCAGTCCCTTCTGGCTTGCAAAGTTTCTGCTGAAAGATCAGCTGTTAACCTTATGGGGATTCTGTTGTGTGTTATTTGTTGTTTTTCCCTTGCTGCTTTTAATATATTTTCTTTGTATTTAATTTTTGACAGTTTGATTAATATGTGTCCTGGCATGTTTCTCCTTGGATTTATCCTGTATGGGACTCTCTATGCTTCCTGGACTTGATTAACTATTTCTTTTTCCATATTAGGGAAGTTTTCAACTATAATCTCTTCAAATATTTTCTCAGTCCCTTTCTTTTTCTCTTCTTCTTCTGGAACCCCTATAATTCGAATGTTGGTGCGTTTAATGTTGTCCCAGAGGTCTCTGAGACTGTCCTCAGTTCTTTTCATTCTTTTTTCTTTATTCTGCTCTGCAGTAGTTATTTCCACTGTTTTATGGTCCAGATCACTTATCCTTTCTTCTGCCTCAGTTATTCTGCTATTGATCCCTTCTAGAGTATTGTTAATTTCATTTATTTTGTTGTTCATCATTGCTTGTTTCATCTTTAGTTCTTCTAGGTCCTTGTTAAGTGTTTCTTGCATTTTCTCTATTCTATTTCCAAGATTTTGGATCATCTTTTCTATCATTATTCTGAATTCTTTTTCAGGTAGACTGCCTATTTCCTCTTCATTTGTTAGGTCTGGTGGGTTTTTATCTTGCTTCTTCATCTGCTGTGTGTTTTTCTCTCTTCTCATTTTGCTTATCTTACTGTGTTTGGGGTCACCTTTTTGCAGGCTGCAGGTTCATATTCCCGTTGTTTTTGGTGTCTGTCCCCAGTGGCTAAGGTTGGTTCAGTGGGTTGTGTAGGCTTCCTGGTGGAGGGGACTAGTGCCTGTGTTCTGGTGGATGAGGCTGGATCTTGTCTTTCTGGCAGGCAGGTCCACGTCTAGTGGTGTGTTTTGGGGTATCTGTGACCTTATTATGATTTTAGGCAGCCTCTCTGCTAATGGGTGGGATTGTGTTCCTGTCTTGCTAGTTGTTTGGCATAGGGTGTCCAGCACTGTAGCTTGCTGGTCATTTAATGAAGCTGGGTGTTGGTGTTGAGATGGAGATCTCTGGGAGATTTTCGCCATTTGATTTTACGTGGAGCTGGGAGGTCTCTTGTGGACCAGTGTCCTGAATTTGGCTCTCCCACCTCAGAGGCACAGCACTGACTCCTGGCTGCAGCACCAATAGCCTTTCATCCACATGGCTAAGAATAAAAGGGAGAAAAAGAAGAAAGAAAGAAAGAAAGAAAGAAAGAAAGAAAGAAAGAAAGAAAGAAAGAAAGAAAGAAAGAAAGAAAGAAAGAAAGAAAGAAAGAAAGAAAGAAAGAAGGAAAGAAAGAAAGAAAGAATAAAATAAAGTTAATAATATAAAAAAATAATTATTAAGAAAAAAAAATTTTTTTAAGTAAAAAAAAAAACAAAAAACGAACGGATAGAATCCTAGGACAAATGGTGAAAGCAAAGCTATACAGACAAAATCTCACACAGAAGCATACACATACACACTCACAAAAAGAGGAAAAAGGGAAAAAATAATAAATCTTGCTCTCAAAGTCCAGCTCCTCAATTTGAGATGATTCGTTTTCTTTTCAGGTATTCCACAGATGCAGGGTACATCAGGTTGATTGTGGAGATTTAATCCGCTGCTCCTGAGGCTGGTGGGAGAGATTTCCCTTTCTCTTCTTTGTTTGCACAGCTCCCGGTGTTCAGCTTTGGATTTGGCCCCTCCTCTGCATGTAGGTCGCCGGAGGGCGTCTGTTCTTCGCTCAAACAGGACGGAGTTAAAGGAGCCGCTAATTCGGGGGCTCTCGCTCACTCAGGCCGGGTGGTGGGGGGGTACGGAGTGCGGGGCGAGCCTGCTGCGGCAGAGGCTAGCGTGACGTTGCACCAGCCTGAGGCGCGCCGTTTGTTCTCTTGGGGAATTTGTCCTTGGATCCCGGGATGCTGGCAGTGGCGGGCTGCACAGGCTCCCCGGAAGGGAGGTGTGGAGAATGACCTGTGCTCGCACACAGGCTTCTTGGTGGCAGCAGCAGCAGCCTTAGCGTCTCATGCCCATCTCTGGGGTCCGCGTTGTTAGCCGCGGCTCGCGTCCTTCTCTGGAGCTCCTTTAAGCAGCGTTCTTAATCCCCTCTCCTCGCGCACCAGGAAACAAGAGGGAAGAAAAAGTCTCTTGCCTCTTCGGCAGGTCCAGACTTTTTCCCGGACTCCCTCCTGGCTATCCGTGGTGCACTAACCTCTTCAGTCTGTGTTCACGCCACCAGTCCTCTCCCTGCGCCTGTTTTGAAAAAGGTTATCATCTATGAAGAGGGATATTATTATTATTATTATTATTATTATTATTTTGTGATATGCGGGCCTCTCACTGTTGTGGCCGCTCCCGTTGCGGAACACAGGCTCCAGACCCGCAGGCTCAGTGGCTACGGCTCACGCGCCTAGCCGCTCCACGGCATGTGGGATCTTCCTGGACCAGGGCACGAACCCATGTCCCCTGCATTGGCAGGCGGACTCTCAACCACTGTGCCACCAGGGGAACCTGAGGGATATTATTTTTTAAAAACCTGGTAACAGTTTATATCTTGAACCAAAGTTTGTGAATTAGAGTAGTTCCTGTGTATCAGTTTGTTTTTGCTGCATAATAAATTGTCCCAAAACTTAGTAGCTTAAGAAATACTCATTATTTCTCATGAGTCTGTGGGTCAGCTCGGCCATTCTGCTGATCTGGGCTAGGCTTGGCTGATCTCAGCTGTGCTTGCTCATGTGGCTGAGGTCAGCTTGTGAGGTGGATGTGGACTAGTTGGTCTTAGATGGCTTCACTCATGTGTCTGCTGGTTTTCCAGTTGTGGACTGTGGTGACAGGAGTGCTGGGGCTGTGTGGTCTCTCACTGTCCAGCAGCCTGCATAGGTCACTCACATGGTTGTGTCAAGGTCCAAGAACAGTAAGAGAGCAAGTCCTAATGTGCACTTTTTTGGTCTCTACCTGTGTCATTTGGTACTGTCCTGTTGACAAAAGCAAGTCATATGGCCAGGTTCAGAGGTCATGTGAGAGGGCACCACCAAAGGGCATGGATAGAGAGGCATGGCTAGATAGGCATGGAGAGACAGGTTGGGCTCATTACTGCAAACAATTTACCAGGGTGCCTGCCACCTCAATGCTACCAATTCTTCCAGCATTCTGGGTTATTTTTCCTTTAGTTTGCAAATAGAACGGCTCAAACCCTCACCCCATAAATGCTGGGTATCTTATTATATTTCTTCCTCAGCATCTCCAGGGATCCATGGAGTGAGTGTGTATGCATGTGTGCATGCGTGTGTGAAAGGGAAGTGGTGTGGGAAGGAGCACTTACTTTCCTCTCTAACATTCTTGCATTTTCTTTTTTCACAGAATTATCGATGGATCCACCTCCAGTACTTGTCTTCTCCCAGACCTCAGTCTTGAAGCGTTAACCCTCAGATTACTTGTTAATTACAAAGGAGGAAAGGTAGCTTTACCAGGGAGTTATCTAGAAGGCATCACTTTAGGGAAGGGGTCAAACTTAACATTCCCAATCGTGGGACAAAATGACATCATGTGACCTCTAATGTGATGCACTGAGAGGGGCACAGTCCCACATTTGTGGTGCTCCTGACAAAAATGCATAAGCCAAATCTTGTTATGAGGGAAAAAGCCACACAAATACAGTTGAGGTACATTGTGCAAAATAATTGGTTTGGACACTTCAAAAAGCCAATATTATGTATGACAAAAAGTATCAAAATAACTATTCTAGATGAAAGAAGATTAAAGAGCCATGAAAATCAAATGTAGTGTGTGATCATAGAATGGATCTTCAATTGAAAAAGAAGCTATAATGATACTATTGGGAAGATCTGGGAAAAATATGAGTATGGACTATATATTTGATATTATTTATTGATATTACTTTGATATTATTTATTGATATTAAATTTGAGTATGGACTATATATTTGATATTATTATTTGATATTATTTATTGATATGGTGCTAATAATATCCTGGCTGTGTAGGAGAATACTCCTAGAAGACATATACTTAAGTTCAATTGTGCCATATTTTATATTCCACATATAAGTGATATGGTATTTGTCTTTCTCTCTGACTTACTTCACTTAATATGATAATCTCTAATTGTATCCATATTGTTGCAAATGGCATTATTTCATACATTTTTATGACTGAGTAGTATTCCATTGTATATATATGCCACACCTTCTTCATCCATTCATCTGTCAACAGACATTTAAGTTGTTTCCATGTTTTGGCTATCGTGAATAGTGCTGCTATGAACACAGGGGTGCATGTATCTTTTTGAATTATAGTTTTGTCCAGATATATGCCCAGGAGTGGAATTGCTGGGTCATGTGGTAATTCTACTTTTAGTTTTCTGAGGAACGTCCACACTGTTTTCTATAGTGGCTGTACCAACTTACATTTCCACCAACAGTGTAGGAGGGTTCCCTTTTCTTCACAGCCTCTCCAGCATTTGTTATTTGTAGAGTTTTTAATGATGGCCATTCTGACTGGTGTGAAGTAGTACCTCATTGCAGTTTTGATTTGCATTTCTCTAATAATTTGTGATGTTGAGCATCTTTTCATGTGCCTACTGACCATCTGTATGCCTTCTTTGGAGAAATGTCTATTAAGGTCTTCTGCCCATTTTTCAATTGGGTTGTTTTTTGTTGTTGTTGAGTTGTATGAGCTGTTTGTATATTTTGGAGATTAAGCCCTTGTCTGTTGCATCATTTGCAAATATTTTCTTCCATTTCATAGGTTGTCTTTTTTTTTAAATGGTTTTCTTTGCTGTGCAAAAGCTTGTAAGTTTGATTAGGTCCCATTTGTTTATTTCTATTGCCTTGGGAGACTGACCTAAGAAAACATTGGTATGATTTATATCAGAGAATGTTTGGCCTATGCTCTCTTCTTAGAGTTTTATGGTGTCATGTCTTATGTTTAAGACTTTAAGCCATTTTGAGTTTATTTTTGTGCATGGTGTGAGAGTGAGTTCTAACTTCATTGATTTACATGCAGCTATCCAAATGTCCCAGCACCACTTGCTGAAGAGGCTGTGTTTTCCCCACTTTGTATTCTTGCCTCCTTTGTCGAAGATTAATTGACCATATGTGTGTGGGTTTCTTTCTGGGCTCTCTATTCTGTTCCATTGATCCTTATGTCTGTTTTTGTACCAATACACTGTAGCTTTGTAGTATTGTCTGAAGTCTGGGAGAGTTATGTCTATTGCTTTGTTTTTGAAACAAATTGTTCTGTGAAAAATGTCATGGGTATTTTGATAAGGATCACATTAAATCTGTAGATTGCTTTGGGGAGTATTGCCATTTTAACAATATTAATTCTTCTAATCCAAGAACATAGGATATCTTTCCATTTCTTTGAATCCTCTTTAATTTCCTTTATTAATGTTTTATAGTTCTCAGCATATAAGTCTTTCATCTCCTTGGTTAGGTTTATTCCTAGGTATAATTTTTTTGTTGCTGTTTTAAAAGGTATTGTTTTTTACATTCCCTTTCTGATATTTTATTGTTAGTATAAAGAAATGCAACCAATTCTTGAATGTTAATCTTGTATCCTGATACTTTCCTGAATTCATTTATTAGATCTAGTATTATTTGTATGAAGTCCTTAGGGTTTTCTATCAATATATATTGTAATCTTGTCATCTGCATATAGTGACAATTTTACCTCTTCCCTTCCAATTTGGATACTTTTAATTTTTTTTCTTGTCTGATTGCTGTGGCTATGATTCCAAAACTATGTTGAATAGAAGTGGTGAGAGTGGGCACCCTTGTCTTGTTCCAGATTTTAGTGGGAAGCCTTTTAGCTTTCCACTGTTGAGTATTATGTTGGCTGTGGGTTTGCCATAAATGGGTTTTATTATGTTGAGATATGTTCCCTCTATTCCCACTTTGGTTAAGAGTTTTTATCATGAATGGATATTGAATTTTGTCAGATGCTTTTTCTGCATCTATTGAGATGATCATATTTTTTTACTCTTCTTTTGTTAATGTGGTGTATTACATTGATTGATTTGCAAATGTTAAACCATCCTTGTGAACTTGGAATGAATCCCACTTGGTCATGGTGTATGATCTTTTTATGTGTTTGCTAGTATTTTGTTGAGAATTTTTGCCTCTATATTCATCAAAGATATTGGCCTGTAATTTTCTTTTCTGATGGTATCTTTGTCTGGTTTTTGTATCAGGGTGATGGTGACTTCATAGAATGTCTTTGGAAGTGTTCCCTCCTCTTCAATCTTTTGGAAGAGTTTGAGAAGAATTGGTATAGATGCTACTTTGTATGTTTGGTAGAATTCGCCTGTGAAGCCATCTGGTTCTGGACTTTTGTTTGTAGGGAGTTGTTTTTTGTTGTTTTTTGGTTTTAATTACAGATCCTATTTCACTTCTAGTGATCAGTCTGTTCAAATCACCTATTTCTTCTTCATTCAGTTTTGGTGGGCTGTATGTTTCTAGAAATTTGTCCATTTCTTCTAGGTTGTCAAATTTGTTGGCATATAATTGTTCATAGTATTCTCTTATTTTTTTTGTATTTCTGCATTATCAGTTGAGATTTCTCCTTTTTCATTAAAAAATATTATTTATTTATTTATTAATTTTGGCTGTACTGGGTCTTCGTTGCAGTGCCCAGGCTCTTCATTGTGATGAATGGGCTCCTCTAGTTGTGGCACATGGGCTTCTCTAGTTGCATGCACAGGCTCTCTAGTTGCAGCACACAAGCTCTAGAATGTGTGGGCTTAGTAGTTGCAGTGTGTGGGCTTAGTTGCAGTATGTGGGATCTTAGTTCCCTGACCAGGGATCAAACCCGGGTCCCCTGCATTGGGAGCATGGAGCTTTAAACACTGGATCACCAGGGAAGTCCCCCTTTTCATTTCTTATTTTGTTTACTTGGGTTCTCTCTCTTTTCTTCTTGGTGAGCCTGGCCAGAGGTTTGTCAATTTTGTTTATCTTTTCAAAGAAACAGCTCTTGGTTTTACTGATTTTTACTATTGTTTTTAAAATCTCTATTTTATTTATTTCCTCCCTGATCTTTATTATTTCCTTCCTTCTGCTGACTTTAAGTTTTGTTTGTTATTCTTTTTCTAACTCTTTTAGATGGTAGGTTATGTTGTTATCTGAGACTTTTCTTGTTTTTTGATGAAGGCCTGTATTGCTATGAACTTCCCTCTAAGAACTGCTTTTGCTGCATCCCATAGATTTTGTATGGTTGTGTTTTCATTGCCTTTTGTCTAAGGTACTTTTAAATTTCCTTTTTGGTTTCCTCATTGATCCATTTGTTTTTTAGTAGCATGTTGTTTAGTCTCTATGTAGTCGTTTTATTCTCATTTCTTTTCCTGTGGCTGATTTCTAGTTTCATTCCATTGTGGTCAGAGAAGATGCTTGAAATAATTTCTATACTCTTAAATTTGTTGAGGTTAGTTTTGTGCCCAAGTATGTGGTCAATCGTAGAGAACTTTCCATATGCACTTGAAAAGAATGTGTATTCTGGGTTTTTTGGATGTAATATGCTGACTATATCAATTAAGTCTGTTTTATTTTATCATTTAGGATCTCTGTTGCCTTACTGATTCTCTGTCTGGAAGATCTGTCCATTGATATGAGTGGGGTGTTAAAGTTTCCTGCTATTATCAATTCCCATTGATTTCTCCCTTTATGTCTGTTAGTATTTATTTTAGGTATTTGGGTACTCCTATATTAGGTGCATAATTTGATGAATGTAATATCCTCTTTTTATATTAATCTTTTTATCATTATATAGTGTCCTTCTTTATCTTTCTTTATAGTCTTTACTTTAAAGTCTATTTTGTCTGATATGAGTATTGCAACTCCCACTTTCTTGTCATTTCTGTTTGCCTGAAATATCTTTTTCCATCCCCTCACTTTCAATCTATGTGTGTCCTTTGCCCTAAAGTGGGTCTCTTGTAGGTAACATATTGTAAACTCTTGTTTTTTTTTCTAGTCTGCTACTCTATGTTTTTTTATTGGAGCATTCAGTCCATTGACTTTTAAGGTAATTATTCATACTTATGTATTTATTGCCATTTCAAACCTTGTTTTCCAGTTGATTTTTTGTTTCTTTCTTGTTCCTTTGTATTTCTTTTTGTGGCTTGATGACTTCCTTTTATTTTATTCTTGTGTACTCTTATTTTTGGTTTCTGTCAATCTGTTGTATGTTTTTGATTTGTGGTTGCCCTGTTTTTCAAGTATGTTAATCCCTCCTATATCTTACTTTAGACTGATAGTCATGTAGGCACAAACACATTCTAAAAAAAAGAAAAAGAAAAAGAATCTGCATTTTTTTACTCTCCTTCCCCACATTTTATGATTTTGATGTCCCTTTTTACATCTTCATGTTTATTCTTTTGCTGTTCCTTGTGTTTATCATTGCTCTCACAAATAGATTTTTTTCTTTTTTTTGACCTGTATAGTGGGTAATTTAAGTGATTTACTTTCCAGTTGTGATTTCCTCTTTCCTATATCTTCTTGCTCCTTTTCTATTTAGAGATAACCTTTCAATACATCTTTTAGGATAGGTTTAGTATTGATGTATTCTTTTAGTTTTTGTTTGTCAGAGAAATTCTCTATTTCTCCTCCTATTCTAAATGATAAACTTGCTAGGTAGAGTATTCTAAGTTGCAGATTTTTCTCATTCAAGATTTTGAATAAGGATGTCCCTGGTGGCACAGCAGTTAAGAATCCACCTGCCAATGCAGGAGACACGGGTTCGATCCCTGGTTCAGGAAGATTCCATGTGCCGCGGAGCAACTAAGCCCGTGAGCCACAACTACTGAGCCTGTGTGCCACAACTACTGAAGCCCACGTGCCTAGAACCCATGCTCTGCAACAAGAGAAGCCACCATAATGAGAAAAATGTGCACCGCAATGAAGAGTAACCCCCACTCGCTGCAACTAGAGAAAGCCCATGGGCAGCAATGTAGACCCAACACAGCCAAAAAATAAATAAATAAAATAAATAAATTTAAAGAGAGTATAATATATATATAAAAAAGACTTTGAATATATTTTGCCACTCCCTTCAGGCCTGCAGTGTTTCTGTACAGAAATCAGCTGATAGCCTTATGGGGGTTCCCTTGTAACTACCTCTTTGTTTTTCTCTTGCTCCCTTTATTTATTTAATTAATTTAAAAAACATCTTTATTGGAGTATAATTGCTTTACAATGGTGTGTTAGTTTCTGCTTTATAATGAAGTGAATCAGCTATACATATACATATATCCTCATATCCCCTCCCTTTTGTGTCTCCCTCCCACCCTCCCTATCCCACCACTCTAGGTGGTCACAAATCACCTAGCTGATCTCCCTGTGCTATGTGGCTGCTTCCCACTAGCTATCTATTTTACATTTGGTAGTATATATAAGTCCATACCACTCTCTCACTTCATCCCAGCTTACCCTTCCACCTCCCCATGTCCTCAAGTCCATTCTGCATGTCTGTGTCTTTATTCCTGTCCTGCCCCTAGGTTCTTCAGAGCCACTTTTTTTTTTTTAGATTCCATATACATGTGTTACCATATGATATTTATTTTTCTCTTCTGACTCACTTCACTCTGTATGACAGACTCTAGGTCCATCCACCTCACTACAAATAACTCAATTTTGTTTCCTTTTATGGTTGAGTAATATTCCATTGTATATATGTGCCACATCTTCTTTATCCAGTCATCTGTCAATGGATACTTAGGTTGCTTCCATGTCCTGGTTATTGTAAATAAAGCTGCAATGAACATTGTGGTACCTGACTCTTTTTGAATTATGGTTTTCTCAGGATATATGTCCAGTAGTGGGATTGCTGGGTCATATGGTAGTTCTATTTTTAGTCTTTTAAGGAACCTCCATGCTGTTCTCCATAATGAGTGTATCAATTTACATTCCCACCAAAAGTACAAGAAGGTTCCCTTTTCTCCACACCCTCTCCAGCATTTATTGTTTGTAGAATTTTTGATGATGGCCATTCTGACCCGTGTGAGGTGATACCTCATTGTAGATTTGATTTGCATTTCTCTAATGATTAGTGATGCTGAGCATCCTTTCATGTGTTTGTTGGCAATCTGTATGTCTTCTTTGGAGAAATGTCTATTTCTCCAAAGGTCTTCTGCCCATTTTTGGATTGGGTTGTTTGTTTTTTTGATATTGAGCTCCATGAACTGCTTGTATATTTTGGAGATTAATCCTTTGTCAGTTGCTTTGTTTGCAAATATTTTCTCCCATTCTGAGGGTTGTCTTTTCATCTTGTTTATGGTTTCCTTTGCTAAAGTATCATTTGTTTTGAAGTTGCACTGTGATAAGTGAATGTAAATTTAAACTGCATCCCCCCAACCCGTGTGGAAAACTAGACTTATTTTACTGTGTGCTTGTTAGAATATTTTAATCTGTGGACTCCTGTCTATTCAGTGTCAAGAATGGCACAGACATTCTCTCTTCAATAACATTTTTGCACTATTTTCTCTGTTTTTATTATCTTCCTTCTACTTTCTTTAGGTTTCTGCGTTCCTTAATCCTGGCCTTTTTGTATGCTGTTTCATCTGTCTGGAATGCACTTCTCACCATGCCCTCTCCCTTTTTCCCCCAAATCAAATAACTTTTCTCCCACCTCTTTTGATCCCCAATTCGATGTACCCAATTCTCATAACATATAAAACTGTAAGGAGGGCGAGGCCAGGAGGGTGTATTCTGTTCCTTTGTATATTTCAAAATCCTAGCACAGTGCAGGACACAGTTAATTCATGACATGTTGGTTGGCTGATTTTGATACATGAAAAAGTTGGAAGGTCACCATAGAGCAGGAAATCAGAACTCTGGTTCAGGGGAAAGGGTGGTGAACATGGGACAGTCTTATTGGGTAATACACTGCACATATGGAGACATAAATTACGTGAGCAAATGGCAACTGTGATCTCAGAAATGATAGCTTATAGTTTCCATTGTGTGACAGCCACTGTGCTAAGCACTTTAATTTGTTGTTTTGATTCTTGGTTGTCAGTTAAAAATTGTTGCCCACCATCTGGTTCTGGAAGAAAGAAGTCACTAGCTACTGCAGTTGCTGACCTTCAACACACCCTGAAAGGAGTTCAGGGTGGAGATCAGGGAAAAACTGGCAGAACAGGCCTTCAGAAAATTAGATATTTTCAGGAGAAGATTTTATAAGCCCAGTTTCTTGCATATTCTCATATGTAGAAAAACACATAAATTATTAATGGAGGCATTTGCTTCTTGTGACTAGTAGTAACCTTCTGCCAAAATATGTGCTTGACTGCACGTACCCCTTCACCAAAGTCACATATATACTGACCTCCACTCTTACCTCTTTAGAGCAGTTCCTCAGAGCCATCTGAGATACTGTCTCCCGGGCTATCATCCTCATTTTGCCCCAAAGAAAACTTCACTCACAACTCTTGCTGTGCATTTTTTTCAGTTGACATGCTGAAAAGAGTACGATGAGGGAAGTAGTATGATTCTCATTTTCCAGCGAGGACACCGGGGCTGAGTGCAATGGTGAGCGGGGCAGCTCCGTGGGGCCTGGAGTCACGGCTGGGCTGACTACAGGGAGTACTTGGAGACCCCCAATGTTCTATGGTCCCAGAAGGGCGCTGGTGGAGCACACAGGACCAGGTTGCTTATGACCATCGTTTTGAATGTGTTGTTTGGCCAATGCCACAACTAAAACTTGCTTTTTTCTGGAAAATGTGTTTTCTGTGGTATCTGGGTAGTCTTGTAGCCCAGCCAACCCTAAATCAAAATCACTCTTGGGCTTTGGAATCAGCTCTGGGCCAGTATTTACATAACTGATGACTTTTAAGAGTGGTAGGTAGTAATTGTATTTACATTTGAAGTATTATTCACCCAGTCCTCAGGGAATATTGAAACATTCTTACACTTCTCAGGTAATTTGCAAATGTCTTAAATGTCAATATGGGAAAAAGTTAGTGACATATGAAGAATCTCTCCACATTCATGTCCTTATAATAATGGAGGGAGCCCATAATTCCTGCAAAATTGTAAAACCACATTTTTTATGGAATACACCTGACAAACCTGACAGATTTTTCTGATCATAACAATTTTGTTTTGGTTTGATATATTTTGGTATTTTGAAGAGTTGTGATTTTCTTACAAAATATGTGATACCAATTATGATAGCAAAGTGCTCTCCCTCTTTGCGATTCTGAACTGAGAGTAAACTAAGGTAGTGGGAGCAACTACCTTCTGAATGTAGACATCAAATACGGGCTTTGTTTTCTTGATTGTCAAGGTCACAGTGGGCAGAATGAGTGGCTTTCTCAAAATTGGGTGGGAAAATTGAGACTACTGATTTCCAAGGTAGCTTTATATTTGGGCAGGGGGGAAAGAATGTGGGAAGCACAGGTCATGCAATGTGACAGTCACCTGTACTACTCCCTCCAGAACAGTCTTAGCATGCCTGCCTAAGCTGGAACCCCTTTCTGAGAGGTTCTTATATAAAGCTCAATATTATAGGTCGATTATTTCTCCCCAAAAGATATGTTGAAATCTTAACCCCTGGTACCTGTAAATGTAACCTTATTTAGAAACAAGATCTTTGCAGATGTCATCAAGTTAAGATGAGGCTATTAGGATGGACCCTAATCCAATTAACTGTTGTTCTTATAAGAAGAGGGAAATTTGGACACAGAAACACACACAGAGTATAGATGGTCATGAGGAGATGGAGGCAGAGATTGGAGTGATGTTGCCACAGGCAAGGAACACCTGGGCCCACCAGAAGCTGGAAGAGGCAAGGAAGGATCCTCCCCTAGAGCTTTCCAAGGGAGCATGGCCTTGTCAATGTCTTGGACTTCTAGCCTCCAGGACTGTGAGAAAACAAATTGCTATTGTTATAAGCCACCCAATTTGTGCTACTTTGTTACAACAGCCTTAGTAACATAATATAGTAAGTGACTCTCAGCATTGACTGGTATTTAGAAATAGCTGGGGAGCTCATAGATGGCAATAATGCATGCCCCCCGGCAAGCCAATAGAATTTCCATGGTTTTAGCTTTGGCCTGGGTATTTTTATATGCCCTCCTCCTTCCCTCTCTTCCCCCAGGTAATTCTAATGTGCAGCCAAGGCCAAAAACCACTGGTAAGGTCATCATTCTTTGTACCCCACACTCATTTTTCTCAGACTACTACTAATGAGGCCAATGATCAGCACCTCTGACCCACAGGTAGGTATGATCTGGCTTTTGAAGTGCAAGGACTGCCCTACAAGAATAGCCTATGCAGGAAAGTTTATGTTCTGACCCAATCAAATCTTCTGTTGGGGAATTTAAATGTAGGATCTAGAAACATAAGTGAAGAGCAGGCAGCAGGAGAAGTCTCACCAAGCAGAAGACATGAGGAAGTAGAAGGTATGGGGCAGAAAGGTCAGTGGTGGGAGAGTGGGGAAGGAGCTAAATAGAAGAGCAGAGAAGGAGATGTTGAGTCTGAGATGAGAGGACTTCCTGAGATCCTGTAGTGTCCTAAGAGCTGCCAGCAGATAACCAGCTGCAGCGCCTGCATTAGGGGTGAAGAACACTCCACTCTTTATCACCTTGTTATTCTGTGGCTCTGCGGATTGGCATCAACATCACCCGGGGGCTCCTTAGAAATGCAGGATATTGGGTCCTACCCTGGACCTCCTGACTCAGGAGCTTCATTTTTCCAAGTTCCCCAGGTGATTCATTTGCTCAACTTTGTCAAGTACAGCTATGTAAGGCCTGGCTGAGCAGCTCCTGGTATTATTTCCTGGGCTGCTTTACCCCCTGTTTCTCCTTAAAAAATCCAGGTCTCCTGAGGCAATCTGAATGGGGCTCTGTTTCTTGCAAACTGAAAGATCTTCTGCTCCAATGGAAGGGAGAAATAATTTTCTGTGTAAGAGCTGTATAAAGTTGGAGAGATTTTGAAAATAAGTCTGGGCTCAGGAATTGCTGCAGGCTGCCTGTGTCCTTCATTCAGTGCTTTCAATAATATCTTGTCCTATAGAGGCAAAGCTCTACATATATCTTTAGTTCAGTGGCTCTCAAAGTGTAATCCCTGGACCAGCAGCTTCTGTATCATCTGGGAATGTGTTAGAAACACAGATTCTCAGGCCCCACCACAGACCTACTGAAGCACACACTGTGGGTGCAGCCCAGCCGTCTGGGCTTAAAGAAGCCTCCAGATGCTGGTCATACTTGGTGTTAAGAACCATTGCTCGAGTTCACTGGTTTTATAACACTCATTCACTCATCTTCAGAACTACTGGGCAAAGATCACATCTAATCCATCAATTAAAATACTGGTGGGACAGCTCTGTTTGTGATAATGCCAAACTGAAAGTGACTCAAATGCCCACAATGGCAGAATGGATAAACAAATTGAGGTATATTCCCACACTGGAATATAGATATGAGGATGAATGATTTAGAGCTACAGACAAAATATTGAATGAAAGAAGCCAGACAGAAAAGAGTACATATTATATGATTCCATTTATGTAAAATACAAACACAGACTCAAGAAATCTCTGTTGTGATGCTTTGCACATGATGCTTCACCTCCTTGGGAAACTGTCCCCACCCCAGCCTGCCCCACTACACTTCTCTGTCTAAATCCTACGCATCCTGCCATTCTTGGCTTAACCATACCTTCTCATTTGCCTTTCTCTGTCACCACATTCAGAAGTCATCGTGGAGGGAGAAGTGCCTGGACGAAGGCACGAGGAGGACTTTTGGGGGAACTGGTAATGATCTGTTTCTTGCAGTGAGTGCTCATGATGCTGGTGTGTTCATTTTGTAAAAGATGTGTCAAGCTGTACCCTTAGCATTTGTGCACTTTTCTGTATCTGTGTTATTATACTTCCATAAAAATTTCTAAAAATACTGGTGGGTGTTGTAAGATGTTTGAGTCCTGATGTGATTTTCCTACAGCCTGTTTTTTATAGTCTATAATTTGGGGTTTGGGTCCAATCTTGTTTTCAATGCATGGACTCAGGAATTTAGTGACCCAAATGGTTGTGTGAATTAATCTCCAAAACATCACTTGTAACAGAGTATTAACACTTGAAAATGATTAGAAGTTTATAAAGTATTCTAAAATACAGCTTGCTAATGTTTCTAAGTTCTGCAATACAATTATTTTTCATCCATGAACATCACCCAATTTTTTTTTCTGAAATAGTGGTTTTACCTTTTTTTTTTTCTGGTGGTTGGGGGGCTTTTAAATCATCTTTGGAATTCTGTGGAGGAGAAAACTTTTGTGTGACTATCTGTTCTCCATAAGCCCATTTAGTAAACACATGGGCAGAGCTTTTGAGGAAGTGATTTTACTGAGTAAGGTGACAATCTAGGAGATGTTATAAACTCACAATGAAGACATTTACAAACCATTACAGCTTCTTTCCAAAGAGTTCAAATACTTATTACAAATGCACAGCCTAACCTGCATTTTATTTTTTAAATTTTTTTTACTTTTTGCGATACGTGGGCCTCTCACTGCTGTGGCCTCTCCCGTTGCGGAGCACAGGCTCCCGACGCACAGGCTCAGCGGCCAAGGCTCACAGGCCCAGCCGCTCCGCGGCATGTGCGATCTTCCCGGACCGGGGCATGAACCTGTGTCCCCTGCATCGGCAGGCGGACTCTCAACCACTGCGCCACCAGGAAAGACCCCTAACCTGCATTTTAGATAAGTAATCAGAAAGAGGGAGGAACAGAAAAACAGATCAGCGTAATCAGTGATTAATCAAAACCAAAATGACATGGTGCAACCCACTGCCGTTATAGTTTACAAGATAGTTGAAGGAAGAATAATAAGAAAGAATAACCCTTTTGAGAGTTGCAAGGTCTGGTTTTATTTCCATTAGTCAGACTGAGGTTTAATGGAAAATCCTATCACAAGTCTGTCCAAATGGGATTCCTGGGGTTTGAGGTGAAAAGAACGTTCAAGGTCCATTTGGGTAATCTGCTTCTTTGACAGGTAAGTGAAATGAAGCCCAGAGAGGCTGAGTGGTCTGCCCAAGGTCACACACCTGGTTAGTGTGTGGTTGGCTGGACTCAGGTTGTGAACTCGTTTGTCTGGGCTTTTTCCACTGACAAGCTGAAAGCTCTGCAGAGAGCTGGTCCTGGTGGAGAGGGAGGAGAAGTGATGGGAGTCCCAAGAGCCTAAAACAGAAGGAAGCCATTCTCAGAACTGGGATGGGTCCACTATGGAAGATGGGGACATTCCTATCCTGCGTCCTTGACTGTTTTTCCTGGAGCATATTCAGACTGAATTCCTTCTGTCTCCTGTGGATTTTCTTCCTCTTTCTATTTGTCTCTACTAATTCAATTCAGTGCACAATGTTTTGAGAGCCATTTACTAGGCACTTAGGTAGATATTGGAGACTTGGCAGTGAGCAACCCTGTACTTACCCTCATGATTCTGAGCAAGGACAGATATTAAATAAACCATAATGAGGGAGAAATGCAGGGTTGACAGATGGAAAACTGGTTGACAGAGAGAGACTTCTGAGAAGTTTCATCAAAGCCAGGAATGGCAGGATGTGTTGACACCAGACAAGGAAGAACAGGGGACAGGTTGGGCTGGGGATGATGTCCCAGGCGGATGGAACAGCACAAGCAAAGCCTGGACTCAAGAGAAACAGTGTCCCCACCAAGGAGACTGCTGAGTCTTTGTCCCTCAAGGCAGGAACTGCTCAACTCCCAGGACTCTGAACCAATAAATTTTTTAATATGTAAACTCTTAAAACAGTATTAAATGTACTTTAGGAGATAAGTAAAGCTAAAACACAATTATTTACATAAAAATTTCCTTTCAGAAAAATACAAGGGAAATTTAAAAAATTCTTACTGTCCTCAAAGAGTCTTTGTCCCCTCTTCTGCATGCTCCAATAGGCATGTACAGAATCTCTGGGTGTAGTTTGATTAAAATATTCAAGTTTTGAAAGTAGTATTAAAATATAAAGACATACCTATTGCTTGCATGATGCAAGTGATCCATCCTATAAGATGTTCTGGAACAAGTGATAGGAAGTTCAAATATATATAGGATTCTGTGTCCATACACTTCCCTCACCCCCACTACTAAAGAGGGAAAGTGTGGGGGCTATTTATGATTTATATCCATGTTACAGTGGTCAGAGTTTCAGATGGAGAATAATCTGGAAACCAACTGATTCTAGGAAAGGCTGGAGATATTAACATATCACAGTCTTGAGAAGAGGTGATTTGGGTAGGAAAAAATTTTTATTATACCAGTCAGGGAAATTGGTTTCAACCAACAGAACCTACCACTGGCTATCTTAAGCCAAACTGATTGAAAGGGGATTTGGTTTTAAATAAGGATTAGGGTTGGAGATTGGGCAGAAATTAAGAGAAATGCAGCCCTGGTCAGGACATAGGAAATGTCTGGTACAAACACTGCTAATATCTCCACATTTCCTCTCTATGTTTATGGCACTTGCCCAATTCCTGTATCAAGAAAACCTCTGACTGGTTGACAAGTCACATGCTGGGACCCTTGTATGTGGGGGAGCCCAGGAGGAGAAAGAGGGAAGCTGGCACTGGGAAAGGCCCTATACCAACACTGCACAATATTGGGAATACCCAAATTGGGTATACAGACAACTGTTGTCATTTCTTGCTTATTTTCTGTCTCTTGCCCCTGGAATATCACCTCTTCAACAACTGCCCACTGTTGTCCACTGCTGGCTCCCTAAGCCTTGAATAGTAGACAATCAACAAATACTAGTGGAATGTCTGAATGAATGAACATTTAGGACATGTGAACAGATTCCACATTGCTCCATGTATAGACAAGGATGAGTGTGTCATTGTTATAAAGATGTGGATTTTGGCTCAAAAAGGAAGAATTTTCTACCAACCAGAGTTGTCAAATAACATTAAAGTCCATCTCATGAATATAGGTCTCCAGGTTTGGAGGTGGCAATGGGATTTCATCATTGACATCCATTGCTCCTTCCTGCAGTAACAGCCACTGGAAACTTTTGTTTGGGGCTTGCTTCCCCCACTCTCAGGCCATGTGTTTTCTGGAAAGTTCACTCCACCTCCAAATCCAGAGGCTAATCTGATTGGTAAATTCCATCCCCTGGTCACAGTGATTAGTTCAAGGAAATGGATGTGAGCCAAATCGGGTCAAGCAGGGCCAAATGGGATACTCCTCTGAGAGAGTTCTGAAGACTCTCTCTTCTGAAAGATTTGGTGTCATTATGATGAGGACCTGGAGTAGCCGGGGCTCCCATGTGAAATTTGAGAATGCAGCTGACATCAAAGAAGGCAGAACTGAGAGGAAGGGGCCAGAGTCTGAAGCCAGATCCATCTTGAATTCTTACAACGTGACCCCAAATTTTTTCTTGGGTTAAGGTTTCTGTTAGTTGCAACAAAATGAGTCTCAAATGATACAAGTGCCAACTCTGATCAATTGCTAGTGACCACCTAGAGTGCCATTTTGAGGAGGCTCCTTCCCTGAAGTCTTCAGAAGGAACACAGCCCTGCCAACACTTTGATTTTAGACTTATAAAACTCATTTTGGACTTCCAACCTCCAGAACTGTGAAAGAATAAATGTGCATTGTTTTAAGCCAGTTAGCTTGTGGTAATTAGTTGTGGAAGCAATAGGAAACCACTACAGTGGGTCTGCTCAGTGAATTGACAAATTTTTTTCCTTGATTGTTTTAGATGGAAGTCAATGTCTCCTGCAATAAGATCACTCATCTTCACTCTGGGAAGTTCAGAGGCACATGTGCCAGTTTCTGCACATGATCCAGCATTCCCCTGGGTATGGCTAAAGGCAAATATTCTAGCACAACCTTTGGCATCCCACCAAAAGTTTCACCAGTAAAAGGTGAATCTTTACATTCTGTCTACTTTTGGGGAAATGATCTCCAACTCTCTCATAGGCTCCAAGTCTGGGCTGGGAAGGGGTCCACAAGCTTACTTGTAGGTTATTTTCCTCAGCTCCTTCTAGGAAGTGCAAGGGAGGACTGACTGAAAAGCAAATGCTCTCTGGCATTCCAGGAATAATTTGGGCATGAAAGGAAAAAAAAAAAAACTAAACTAAAAAACATCATCCTTTCCTTTTATCAAATGCCAAAGCACAGCTAGAGAACTTTAGATGTGACATTTTCATCATCTAATTTACCCATTTGGAAAATGATGTTTAACAAAGCCAGTTGGGTTTGTTCTAAGAGCACCAGACAGAAAGTCAAAGGATTTGGATTCAACCAAGAATTAGCTCATGACTTCTCCAGATCTGTGGTTTTTCATCATCAAAAAGAAAAGCTGAACTCAAATTTCTTTTGTGGCTCTCAGATTTTATAATTTTAATTGTAGTTAATTGAAGTTTACTGCTGTTTGAGGAACAGTCATCATCAAAACACACAACACTTGGAAGTGTCCTCAGAAGGCCAATTTCTTCTTTTGACACATTTTTCATTGTGCCTGACTTCAGTGCTGTTTTGAATCTCACAGAATCACACAATATTAAAGGGATCATTGAGATCGTCCATCCCAACCACTCATATCACAATTAAGAAAACCATGGCTCAACTGTCAATGCACTTTAAGGTTCAAAATAAAATATTCTGAAAATGAATTCATACAATATTACCAAAACAGTGATGAGGTGGTGAATAAAAGCCAGAATATGATTTGAGAAGTGAGCGTTTGTTCTGAGAACTTATTAACATAATAGGAATATCAGGATCAAGCTTTACTTATTCATGTCACGGTTACTGATTTAAAAATTGATGCAAGTAAAAATTGTTACCAGAAAAAGAAAAGAAAGAAAAGAAAACCAAGGGGGAAGGGGGGATGAATTGGGAGATTGGAATTGACATATATACACTACTGATATATGTATAAAAAGGGTAACTAATGAGAACCAACTGTATAGCACAGGCAACTCTACTAAATGCTCTGTGGTTACCTAAATGTGAAGGAAATCCAAAAAAGAGAGGATATGTGTATACGTATAGCTGATTCACTTTGCTGTACAGTAGGAACTAACACAACATTGTAAAGCAACTATACTCTAATAAAAATTTTAAAAATAAATAAATATGATAATGAAAAAAAAAGGAAAAAACCCATGGCTCAGAGAGGTTAAGTGACTCACCCAGGGTCTCAGGACTGAAAATAAGGTCTCTTGATTCACAAACCAGAGCTCCTCTTACTCCTTCATCAACTCCCTTATTTTCTCCTGTTCATAGCTCTATTGTTTCTCTTAAAAACAGCCAAGAGTCACGCCCTTCAAGTCCATGCCAGGGCAGTGAGGAGGAAGGAGGGAGAATGGTGCTGGGTGCTTTGTCCAGATGAAAAGATTTCCTGTGAGGCTTGGCTGTAAATAAATTAGGATAGAGCTTGGCCATCTTTGTAGCCCTGGTCACTGATGGTCACAAAATTGCCTCGTGAAGGGGACTGCTCTTGTTAATTTCAAAGCTTATTATTTCAGAGGGGGTGGTTACAAGTTGGGGAGAGGATAAGTTCTGCTATAGAGAGGTTTTCCTACTCTGGCTCTTGTGTCCATGGAACACTCAGTTTCTCTTCTAAGAACCTGTGAAATAGAGAAAAACTCAAGAGTTCTTCTATGCTTGTTCTAGCTCTGAAGTACCCAAAGTACACCTGATGAATCAAGGGAGGCCCAGAATGCTGTGTCCACCCCAGATCTACTGCTGAAAATCACATATAGCAGTAGGCATTGATTTACAACCACCATACTCAAGGGCCTGGAAGTTGCATTTCACCTTCCCTACCTTACACAGAAATCAACTTCAGGTGGATTGCTGATCTAACCGTGAAAGCTAAAGCAATACAGTTTTTAAAAGAAAACATAAGGAGAATGTCTTTAGGGGCTTCCCTGGTGGCGCAGTGGTTAAGAATCTGCTTGCCAATGCAGGGACACAGGTTTGAGCCCTGGTCTGGGAAGATTCCACATGCCGCAGAGCAACTAAGCCCGTGCACTACAACTACTGAGCCTGCACTCTAGAGCCTGTGAGCCACAACTACTGAGCCCGCGAGCCTAGAGCTTTTCTCTAGTTGTGGTGAGTGGGGCCTACTCTTCATTGTGGTGTGGTGGCTTCTCTTGTTGCAGAGCACGGGTTCTAAGTATGTGGGCTCAGTAGTTGTGGCTCACGGACTCTAGGGCACAGGCTCAGGAGTTGTGGCACATGGGCTTAGTTGCTCTGTGGCATGTGGGATCTTCCTGTACCAGGGATTGAATCCATGTTCCCTGTATTAGCAGGTAGATTCTTAACCACTGCATCACCAGGAAAGTCCCAGAACTTCTACAAATTTTTAAGAGAAGTTTGGACACCCACACCAAAAATTGGACAAATAATTGAACAGGCACTTCACAACAGAGGGTACTCAAGATGGCCAATGTCAAATGTGTTAGAGGTTTAACCTACATAGCTATGGACTAAAATCAAGGTGAATACATTATCCATGTAATGCCAGGCTTTTTACTTAATGTGAGTCAAGATTAATTTATCAGTTATAAAGCTAAACAAATACTTATTCATGTGCTTAGTTATTTCTTGTAAGGTATCTCAGTAAAAAGAGGTGAATTCTTTTTAGGGTGAGGAGAGATTTTAATCAAAGGACAAATTGGAAGAAGGAAGCAGAAAAAGGCAATGGTACCCTAGATAGATTAAGAAACAGATGGTTATTGGTTGCAAAGTGAGGTAACATTTTTACTTAATTATAATTTTTTTTCAATATACCAAAAATTGCCTTGTTTTTCAACCATTTAAAGTTATGATGAAAATATTTAGATGTCAACAATGTTTGGGTGAGGGAGAGACAGGGTTTTTCAAAATTCTTTAATAAGTTTACATTAAAAAAAAAAAGTTGGAGACCATTGGCCTAGAAGTGTTCTAGAATGCAGGGGTGGTAGTGGTGAGAGAAGACCCACCCAGCTTCCAGGCCCTCAGAATCCACGAAGGATGCATGAGGGTCTGGCATGTGGTGAGTGCATCACAGGTGTTTTGACTGAAGGATAAGTTCACCTTCTCACTCACCATGCATTTTTTTCCCTTGAAGTATAGTTGATTTACAATACTGTGTCACTTTCAAGTGTACAGCAAAGTGATTCAGTTATATATATATATATATATTCAGATTATTTTCCATTATAGGTTATCACAAGATATTGAGCATAGATCCCTGTGCTATATGGTAAATCTTTGTTGATTATCTATTTTATGTATAGTTGTTTGTATTTGTTAATCCCATACTCCTAATTTATCCCTCCCTTCCCTCCCTTTCCCCTTTAGTAACCATAAGTTCTTTTTCTTCTATGTCTGTGAATCTATTTGTTTTGTATATAGATTCATCTGTATTATTTTTTAGATTCCACATATAAGTGATACCATATAATATTTGACTTTGTCTGACTTACTTCCCACTTAGTATGATATTCTCTAGGTCCATCCATGTTGCTGCAAATGGCAATGTTTCATTCCTTTTTATGGCTGAGTAATATTCTAGTGTGTGTGTGTGTGTGTGTGTGTGTGTGTGTGTGTGTGTGTGTGTGTGTGTGTATAATATCACATGTTCTTAAACCAGCTGTCTGTTGCTGGGCACTTGGGTTGTTTCCATATCTTGGCTATTGTAAACCATGCTGCTATGAACATTGGGGTGCATGTAAATATCTTTTCAAATTAGTGTTTTCATTTTTTCTGGTTATATGCCCAAGAGCAGGATTACTGGATCATATGGTAGTTCTATTTTTAGATTTTTAAGGAACCTCCATGCTGTTTTCCATAGTGGATACACCAATTTACACTCCCAGCAACAGTGTACGAGGGTTCCCTTTTCTCCTCATCCTCTCCAGCATTTATTTTTTGTAGACTTTTAAATGATTGCCATTTTGTCACTCACCATGCATTTTATGGTAACTTCCAGCATTTATCAAATTGGTTGAGGACTCAACTGTTCTCATTTTCTGACTCATCACTCTCTAGTGGGCAATTAATTGTCCTTTTAAATCTACGTTCTTTTTTTTTTAAATTAAAGAAGTCACATATGAAAAGGCCAAATGTTAAAAAAAAAACTGGAAAACATAATACATTTAGCATTTATAATTGTTCTTTGGGAAAATGGCTTGGGATGAAAGTTACTTAAACTTTACTGTTTATTAGTACAATCCTAATTCTCCCCTTAAAATGTAAATTTCCCACTATCATGCCAAGGTAAAGAATGGAGTTTTTGGATTAATTAAACAGTTTCTAAGTAATTATTACCATACATATGTTAGTTTTCAAAATGTATCAAAGTACACTGATATTGTCACATAATTACTTTTTTTTTAAAGCAAATCAGAAGAAACTTCAGGATTCTGTATGCCTTAGGACCTTTCTTATGAATGCTAATTATTGTTGTCTTATAGATGTGTGAAAATATTCATCCAGATAAATAGAATGGCAGAAAGTTTTGTTTTCTCGTGCTCAGAATGGAGACAAAAAAGGTTGGTGGAAGCAACAAACAATTACATGAGTATTAACATCAAAATTAAGGAGCATTTTATAAGGTTTTGAATTTTAATGAATAAATTGGGCTTCTCTCTGGTTTTCACAGTTTTAATGCTCTCAGATAGTTCTCTTGGTAATGTGTGGCTTTGCATATTATAAGAAATGAAGAAGGATGAATAAATATAATAGTTTAATTTTCTATTATCAAAGAATCAGGAAATTTTAGAATTGGAAGAAACCTTAAAAATTATTGATATATAGGAAGACATAGTTATTCCTTTAAACTACAACATTCATAATCGACCCATTAGCAATCTGCAGATTGTTGCCTGGAATTTGATGATGCAGGCAATGTTCATTTTACTAGCAGTTGGGTTCCAAAATGTGCAGATTGGATATCTGGAATTTATTTTTTTTAATATTTATTTATTTATTTATTTATTTATTTTATTTATTTGTCTGTGCCAGGTCTTAGTTGCAGCATGCGGGATCTAGTTCCCTGACCAGGGATCGAACTCGGGCCATCTGCATTGGGAGCGTGGAGTCTTAGCCACTGGACCACCAGGGAAGTCCCGGATATCTGGAATTTAGAGGGTAATTTGTAATGGAACCCACGTCATAAATGGAGGTTGGATTGCCAGGCCATAAGACATAAAACCCATAAGTGTATTGTGCCCTGAAGTTATGCTAGAGGCTTCACTCACCTTTTCACCTAATCACAGTTCTGACTTCTGCATTGCCTCTGCAGGGTGTTGAGGTCAGTGAGACCAGGGTTCTTACCTCACTATGTTTTCTCTGTTGTGAAATGGAGATAATCATAATCCTGAGGTCACGAGACTCCAGGATGTTAATGAATGATCCGTTCTCCTGGTATTCATGCCCCCGTGTAGTCTCTTCCTATACAGAATAGGGCTGAACTGTGTAACCAATAGGATATTTTGGAAATGACAGAATGTGACTTTTGAGGCTAGGTCATAAGACATACGCAGCTTGCTTTCTCTTGCTCTAGGAGAAGCCAGGTGCCATGTTGTGAGGACACTCAAGCAGCCCCACACTCAGACAATCCATTGGCAAGGAAGTGATACCTCCTGCCAATATCCAGCACTACCTTGCCAGGAATGTGAGGATCCCCTAACGCTAGTCAAACCTTCAGATGATGGATGGCAGCCTCGTAAGAGACCCTGAGCCAGAATCACCAACAAAGTCATTCTCAGATTCCTGACTCACAGAAACTGTGTGACATAATAAATGTCATTTTTTGTTTGTTTGTTTTTTATAAAATTATTTATTTATTTTTGGTTGTATTGGGTCTTCTTTGCTGCACGCAGACTTTCTCTAGTTGTGGTGGGTGCGGGTTACTCTTCATAGCGGTATGCAGGCTTCTCACTGCAGTGGCTTCTCTTATTGTGGAGCACGGGCTCTAGGCACGCGGGCTTCAGTAGCTGTGGCACGCGGGCTTTGGTAGTTGTGACATGCGGGTCCTAGAGTGCAGGTTCAGTAGCTGTGGCGCATGGGGTTAGTTGTTCCACATCTTGTGGAATCTTCCCAGACCAGGGCTTGAACCCATGTTCCCCTGCATTGGCAGGCGGATTCTTAACCACTGCGTGAAGTCCAATTCTTTGTTTTAAGCTGCTAAATATTGGAGTAATTTGTTTTCAGCAATAGATAGCTACTATATCGTCTCATGGATTAGATAATGCAAGGAACGTAGAAGACTTAGACTAGTGTCTAGGTAGAGAAAACACATAGTAAATAGTGGCTCTTAATATTATTATCCCATTGTTATGCCTTAAATGCCTGGTGTACTGATAGACTTTGTTACTAGGAATAAAACAATCATCCCATTGGTCATCAGTCATGAGGTCACAGGGAGTACTGAGGATGGCAGGATGCATTCCTTTCTTCTTCCCATTGGGTTTCCCTTTGACCCCACAGATTTGTGAGCCTCAGCTGGTGTCCATAGTCCCTTCTGCCTCCAATCTTCTTCCTCTTCTCTTTCTTACCACTCTGCCCTCCTCCCAGGGTCCTGGCTCCATCAGATGGCACCCAGGTGTCCAGCTTAAGAGATCCTTGATCCTTCACAGAAGACTGTATAACTTTGGTGTTTTATTATGAGAAAGGTCTGTTCCCATTAGGGACTGGGGTCAATCTGAAGGAAGGGGGTTAGCAACCCCAGACAGTCACAGTATTATAATATTAATATTATAATAATATTCACCTTCCATGGCTACTCAATGTAGCATTTCCACCATGCCCAATGAAAAATCCTCCTATTTTTGTAACTCCTTTTTTGGTAGGGGGTGAGGGGAGAGTTGGTTTCCTGATACCATCTGCAATTTTTTTTCTAGACAGGCCTCATTTACCCTGTACTGGACAGTTTCTGAGCTCACTGATTCCAGGTGTTTTCCAGGGCAGGGGGAAGTGATGACTCTCAGTGCACACTGGGACACTCCAGTCTACTGGGAGAAATGGAAATCAGACATAAAATTATCATTCAGAATTTGTGTTCCTGTAGACATATTAAATTAGAGCCAATTTAACAATTATAGTTCCTAAAACTGTACAAATATTAGATTTTTAATCTTGGGTAATATGATATTATAAAGAAATTGGTTTTCTTCTGTTATTGTTCAGCTCAGTCATCTTCATATATGCTTAATCCTTACTAGTCACTTGTGTTATTTCATTTTCCTCTTTTTTTAAAAATTTCCCTTTTAATATCAATGTTTTTGTTACTGGTTTCTAAAAACTCATTTATGACTAAGGAGGTTTACCATTTGTAATTCATTGCAAATGAAATATCATGTTTATTGTCATCAATTTACTATGGTGTTTTGTATTTTGATTGTATATTAAAATATAATCATGTTGTGTTTAAAACAAGCAATTGTAGTAAATTCTTCTATTGTTGTGAGGCTAAATGGAAGAATTCAATAGAATAGAAGAAATTCTTGAGAGTGTTTATTAATTCAAACAAACATTAGGCTGAGAATTTCAAATGAGAAGAAAACTCAAGATGGAATAATAAATATATGATTAGGAACTTATTTTCCGAGGGTTGCAAGATAACTGAATTAATAATGAACATTTACCTGTATACCAGTGTTTTACCTATATTAGTCCTCACTTATAATCCTGTGAGGGACATTCTTTGATTCCCAGTTTATGGATGAGGGAAGAATTGGGCACAGAGTAGTTAAAAAACTTGCCAGAGGACACAAAACTGGTAAGATGCAAAACCAAACCCCTGGTATCTTTTCCAAAACCTCATGAAGCTTCCCTTACTTTACAAATTTTATTCTATAAAATCATATTATAAATAAAAGAATAGGTTATTAATAGATTTTCAAAAAACAAGAACCTGCTTATATTTTTATTGTGGTAAAACCACATAACATGAGATTTACCCTCTTAACAAATATAAGTGCCTGGCTCTTGATGTTATATATTTGGTCTTCCCATAGTTCTCTAGAGTAGCACTGTCCAATGTGCTACTAAAATTGAAATTGTATATGATTTTAAATTTTCTATTAACTACTGTAAAACATTCAAGAGAAACCTCAGTTAAATAGAGTTAGGAGACCAGAAGGGGAAGCTCTCAAGTCCTGTGAAGTAGCTGAGCTCAACAGGAAGAAGAAAGACTCCTCTTTTTCTGAAAAGGACTCGGCCAATGAAAAGCCATGGATGTTTTGTTCATGTAACTCTCTGCCACTTCCTTTTCCTCTCTATTAAAACTCTCTCCTTCCCTTGCAGAGTAGGAAGTTGCACATGGCTTGCCATAGTTGCAGACCTTGAATTGCAATAGCCTACTCATTCCAAATAAATCCATTTTTGCTACAGAAATACCAGGCATCTATTTGTTTCAGGTCAACCACACTTAAAAACATAAAATAAAAACAAGTCAAATTAATTTCAATAAAATATTTTATTTACTCTAATATACCCAAAATATCATTTCAACATGTAGTCAGTATAAAATTTATTACTCAAAGACCTGTATGCAGAAAACTATAAGATACTGATGAAAGAAATCAAAGACAACACAAACGGAGAGATATACCATGTTCTTGGATTGGAAGAATCAACATTGTGAAAACGACTATACTACCCAAAGCAATCTATGGATTCAATGCAATCCCTATCAAATTACCAATGGCATTTTTCACAGAACTAGAACAAAAAATTTTACAATTTGTATGGAAACACAAGGACCCTGAAGAACCACAGCAATCTTGAGAAAGAAAAATGGAGCTGGAGGAATCAGGATCCCTGACTTCAGACTATACTACAAAGCTACTGCAATCAAGACAGTGTGGTACTGACACAAAACAGAAATATAGATCAATGAAACAGGATAGAAAGCCCAGAGATAAACCCACACACCTATGATCACCTTACCTTTGACAAAGGAGGCAAGAATATACAATGGAGAAAAGCCAGCTTCTTCAATAAATGGTGCTGGGAAAACTGGACAGCTACACGTAAAAGAATGAAATTAGAACACTCCCTAACACCATACACAAAAATAAACTCAAAATGGATTAAAGACTTAAATGTAATGCCAGACACTATAAAAATCTTAGAAGAAAACATAGGCAGAACACTCTTTGACATAAATCGCAGCAAGATCTTTTTGACCCAATTCCTAGAGTAATGGAAATAAAAACAAAAATAAATAAATAGGACCTAATGAAACTTAAAAGCTTTTGCACATCAAAGGAAACCATAAACAAGATGAAAGGACAACCTTTAGAATGGGAGAAAATATTGGCAAATAAAGCAACTGACAAAGGATTAATCTCCAAAATATACAAACAGCTCATGAAGCTCTATGTCAAAAAAACAAACAACCCAATCAAATAATGGGCAGAAGACCTAAATAGACATTTCTCCAAAGAAGACATACAGGTGACCAACAAACACATGAAAAGCTGCTCAACATCACTAAGAAATGCAAATCGAAACCACAATGAGGTATCACCTCACACTGGTCAAGATGGCCATCATCACAAAGTCTACAAACAATAAATGCTGGAGAGGGTGTGGAGAAAAGGGAACTCTCTTGCACTGTTGGTGGTAATGTAAATTGATACAGCCATTATGGAGAACAGTATGGATGTTCCTTAAAAAACTAAAAATAGAACTACCATACAACCCAGCAATCCCACTACTGGGCATATACCCTAAGAAAACCATAATTCAAATAGAGTCATGTACAAAAATGTTCATTACAACTCTATTTACAATAGCCAGGACATGGAAGCAACCTAAGTGTCCATCATCGGATGAATGGATAATGAAGATGTGGCACACATATACAATGGAATATTACTCAGCCATAAAAAAGAATGAAATTGGGTCACTTGTAGTTATGTGGATGAACTAGAGTCTGTCATACAGAGTGAAGCAAGTCAGAAAGAGAAAAATAAATATCGCATATTGATGCATATATATGGAATCTCGAAAGATGGTACTGATGAACCAATTTGAAGGGCAGGAAAAGAGATGCAGACATAGAGAATGGATTGTGGACACAAAGCGGGAGGGGAAGGTGGGACAAATTGAGAGAGTAGCATTGACATGTATACACTACCACGTGTAAAATAGATAGCTAGTGGGAAGCTGCTGTATAGCACAATTAGCTCAGCTTGGTGCTCTGTGATGACCTAGAAGAGTGGTAAGAGGGGGTGGGAGGGAAGCTCAAGAGGGAGGGGATATATGTATGCATGTAGCTGATTCACTTTGTTGTACAACAGAAACTAACATAACATTGTAAAGCAAATATACTCCAATTAAAAAAAAAAGTAAAAATAAAAATAAAATTTATTACTGAAATTCACACAGAACATTCTCCAGGATAGATCACACCTTGGGTCACAAATCAAGTCTTGGTGAATTTGAGAAAATAGAAATCTTATCAAGCATCTTTTCTGACCACAGTGCTTTGAGATTAGAAATCAATTACATGAAACAAGCTGTAAAAAACACAAACACATGGAGCCTAAACAATATGTTACTAAATAACCAATGGATCACTGAAGATAACAAAGAGGAAATCAATACCTAGAGACAAATGAAAACGAAAACAACAATCCAAAAACCTATGGGGCCTAGCAAAAGCAGTTCTAGGATGGAAGTTTACAGCAATACAATCTTACCTCAAGAAACAAGAAACATCTCAATAAACAACCTAACTTTACACCTAAAGCAACTAGAGAAAGAAGAACAAACAAAACCCAAAGTTAGTAGAAAGAAAGAAATTATAAAGATCAGAGCAGAAATAAAATGGAGACAAAGAAAATGATAGCAAAGATCAATGAAACCAAAAGCTGGTTCTTTGGGAAGATAAACAAAATTAATAAACCTTTAGCCAGACTCATCAAGAAAAAAAGGGAGAGGATTCAAATCAATAAAATTAGAAACAAAAAAGGAGAAGTTACAGAGGACACCACAGAAATACCAAGGAGCAAAAGAGACTACTACAAGCAATTATACTGAAATAAAATGGACAACCTCAAAGAAATGGACAAATTCTTAGAAAGGTACAACCTTCCAAGACTGAACCAGGAAGAAATAGAAAATATGAACAGACCAATCACAAGTAATGAAATTGAAACTCTTATTTAAAAACATCCAGCAAACAAAAGTCCAGGACCAGATGGCTTCACAGGCAAATTCTATCAAATATTTAGAGAAGAGTTAACATGTACCCTTCTGAAACTCTTCCAAAAAATTGCAGAGGAAGAAACACTCCCAAGCTCACTTCATGAGGCCGCCATCACCCTGACACCAAAACCAGAAAAAGATATCACCAAAAAAAGAAAATTAGAGGCCAATATCACTGATGAATATAGACACAAAAATCCTCAACTAAATACTAGCAAACAGAATCCAACATCACATTAAGAGGATCATACATCATGATCAAGTGGGATTTATCCCAGGGATGCAAGGATTTTTCAGCATCTTCAAATGAATCAGTGTGAAACACCACATCAACAAATTGAAGAATAAAAACCATATGAACATCTCAATAGATGCAGAAAATTTTTTTGACAAAATTCATCACCCATTTATGATTTTAAAAAAAACTCTCCAGAAAGTGGGCATAGAGGGAACCTACCTCAACATAATAAAGACCATATATGACAAACCAATAGCAAACATCATTCCCAATGGTGAAAAACTGAAAATATTTCCTCTAAGAACAGGAAGAAAACAAGGATGTCCACTCTTGCCACTATTATTCAACAAAGTTTTGGAAGTCCCAGTCATGGCAATCAGAGAAGAAAAAGAAATGAAAGGAATCCAAATTGGAAAACAAGTAAAACTGTCACTGTTTGCAGATGACATGATACTGTACATAGTAAATCCTAAATATGCTACTGGAAAACTACTAGAGCTCATCAATGAATTTGGTAAAGTTGCAGTATACAAAATTAATACACAGAAATCTCTTGCTTTCCTATACACTAGCAATGAAAGATCAGAAAGAGAAATTAAAGAAACAATCCCATTCACCATTGCAAAAAAAGAATAAAATACCTAGAAATAAGGAGGCAAAAGACCTGTACTCAGAAAAATATAAGATACTGATGAAAGAAATTAGATGATACAAACAGATGGAAAGATATACCATGTTCTTGGACTGGAAGAATCATCATTGTGAAAATGACTATACTACCCAAAGAAATCTACAGATACAATGCAAATTACCAATGGCATTTCCCACAGAATTAGCACAAAAAAATTTACAATTAGTATGGAAACACAAAAGACCATGAATAGCCAAAGCAATTTTCAGAAAGAAAAATGGAGCTGGAGGAATCAGGCTCCCTGACTTCAGACTATACTACAAAGCTACAGTCATCAAAACAGTATGGTACTGACACACAAACAGAAACATAGATCAATGTAACAGGATAGAAAGTCCAGAGATAAAACCACACAACTATGGTCACCTAATCTATGACAAAGGAGGCAAGAATATGCAATGGAGAAAAGAGTCTCTTCAGTAAATGGTGCTGAGAAAACTGGACAGCTACATATAAAAGAATGAAATTAGAACACTCCCTAATGCCATACACAAAAATAAACTCAAAATGAATTAAAGATCTAAATGTGAGACTAAATACTATAAAACTCTTAGAGGAAAACATAGGCAGAACATTCTTTGACATAACTCGCAGCAATATCTTTTTTGAGCCATCTCCTAGAGTTATGAAAATAAAAACAAAAATAAACAGATGGGACCTAATTAAACTTAAAGGCTTTTGCACAGCAAAGGAAACCATAAACAAGCCAAAAGACAACCCTCAGAATGGGAGAAAATTTTTGCAAATAAAGCGACCTACAAGAGATTAATCTCCAAAATATACAAATAGCTCATGCAGAGCAATATCAAAAAAAGAACAAACAACCCACTCAGAAAATGGGTGGAAGATCTAAATAGACATTTCTCCAAAGAAGACATACAGGTGGCTAAAAGTATGTGAAAAGATGCTCAATATCACTAATTATTAGAGAAATGAAAATCAAATCTACAATGAGGTATCACCTCACACTGGTCAGAATGGCCATCAACAAAAAGTCTACAAACAATAAATACTGGAGAGGCTGTGGAGAAAAGGGAACCCTCCTACACTGTTGCTGGGAATGTAGACTGGTGCAGCCACTATGGAACAGTATGGAGGTTCCTTAAGAAACTAAAAATAGAGATACCATATGATCCAGCAATCCCACTCTTAGGCATATATCTGGAGAAAAGCATAATTCAAAAAGATACATGCACCCCAATGTTCATTGCAGCATTATTTACAATAACCAGGACATGGAAGGAACCTAAGTTTCCATCAACAGAGGAATGGATAAAGAAGATGTGGTACATATATACAGTGGAATATTACTCTGTCATAAAAAAGAACAAAATAATGCCATTTGCAGCAATATGGATGGACTGGAGACTGTTTGTTTTTTTTAATTTTATTTATTTCTTTGTTTGCGTTGGGTCTTTTTTGCTGCATGCGGGTTTCTCTAGTTGCATCGAGCAGGGGCTACTCTTTGTGGTGGTGTGCAGGCTTCTCATTGCAGTGGTTTCCCTTGTTGCAGAGCTTGGGCTTTAGGCACGTGGGCTTCATTAGTTGTGGCACGTGGGCTCAGTAGTTGTGGCTCGTGGACTCTGGAGTGCAGGGTCAGTAGTTGTGGTGCATGGGCTTAGTTGCTCCATGGCATGTGGGATCATCCTGGACCAGGGATTGAACCTGTGTCCCCTGCATTGGCAGGTGGATTCTTAACCATTGTGCCACCAGGGAAGTCCCCTGGAGACTGTTATACTGAGTGAAGTAAGCCAGACAGAGAAAGACAAATACCATATGATATTGCTTATATGTGGAATCTAAAAAAAAAGGCTACAAAAGAACTTATCTACAAAACAGAAATAGAGTTACAGATGTAGAAAACAGACTTATGGTTACCAAGGGGTAAGGGGGTTAGGGATAATTTGGAAGAATGAGCTTCCAATCTTTCTCTCTCTATATACTATATATAAAATATCTTTATATATTCTGTATATAGTAGTATATATAAAATAGATAACTAATAAGGACCTAGTGAATAGCACAGGAGACTCTACTCAGTACTCTGCAATAGCCTATATGGGAAAAGAATCTAAAAAAGAGTGGATATATGTATATGCATAACTGATTCACTTTGCTGTACACCTGAAACTAACACATTGTAAATCAACTATACTCCAATAACAATCTAAAAAAAATATTACTGAGGTATTTTACATTGTTTGTTTCTATTCATGTCTCTGAGATCCAGTGTGTATTTTACATTTATTGCATATTTAAATTTGGAAGCTCAACTTTAATTGGCAATGCTTCGTCTGTCTTTAGAGTTCATAAAACTTACAGTTGAAAAAGTTGTTCCAAAGTTACTTAAAGGTTTCTAAGAACTGAATATAGTATCAGTGTTTAAATTTAAATGAATTTAAATTAAATTAAATTAAATTAAAATTTCAGTACCTCAGTTGCACTAGCCACATTTCAAGTGCCTAAAAGACACAAGTGGCTAATGGCTACCATATTGGACAGGATAGACATAGAACAAGGGCCTGCACCTTTTTCTGTCGAACTGGAGGTACATATTTTAGGTTCTGTGGGCTATACGGTCTCTGATAAAGCAGCCACAGACAATATGTCAATGAATAGGTGTGGCTGTATTCCAATAAAACTTTATTGAGACAAATATGTGCAGGCCCAGATTTGGCCCTCTGGCTATAGTTTAGCAACTCCTTCTGTAGAGAAACTTTAGTTTTCTCATCTGTAAAATGGATTTTCTGATTAAACATATTAAATTTATTTATTTTTACAAAATTGTTATCGGAGTATAGTTGATTTACAATGTTGTGTTAGTTTCAGGTGTATAGCAAAGTGATTTGGTTATACATACACATATATTCATTCTTTTTTAGATTCTTTTCTCATATAGTTTATCACAGAATATTGAGTAGAGTTCCCTGTGCTATACAGTAGGTCCTTGTTGGCTATCTATCTTATATATAGTAGTGTATGTATGTTCATCCCAAGCTCCTGATTTATCCATCCCTCTGACATTTCCCCTTTAGTAACCATAAGTTTGTTTTCAATATCTGTAAGTCTGTTTCTGTTTTGTAAATAGGTTCATTTGTATCATTTTTAAAACTTATATTCCACATATGAGTAATATCATATGATATTTGTCTTCATCTGACTTACTTCACTTAGTATGATAATCTCTAGGTCCATCCATTTCTCTACAAATGATCCAATTTTGTTCCTTTTTATGACTGAGTAATATTCCATTGTATATATATACCACATCTTCTTTATCCATTGATCTGTCGATGGACATTTAGGTTGCTTCCATGTCCTTGTTATTGTAAATAATGCTGCAGTGAACATTGGGGTGCATGTATCTTTTTGAATTATGCTTTTCTCCAGATATATGCCCAGGAGTGGGACTGCTGGATCATATGTTATCTCTATTTTTAGTTTGTTAAGGAACCTCCATACTGTTTTCCATAGTGGCTGCACCAGTTTACATTCCCGGCAACAGTGTAGGAGGGTTCCCTTTTCTCCACAGCCTCTCCAGTATTTATTGTTTGTAGACTTTTTGTTGATGGCCATTCTGACCGGTGTGAGGTGATACCTCATTGTAGATTTGATTTTCATTTCTCTAATAATTAGTGATATTGAGCATCTTTTCATGTGCTTTTAGCCATCTGTATGTCTTCTTCCTTTTTTTTTTTTTTTTTTGCGGTACACGGGCCTCTCACTGTTGTGGCCTCTCCCGTTGCGGAGCAACAGGCTCCGGACGCGCAGGCTCGGTGGCCATGGCTCACAGGCCTAGCCGCTCCGCGGCATATGGGATCTTTCCGGACTGGGGCACGAACCTGTGTGCCCTGCATCGGCAGGCAGACTCTCAACCACTGCGCCACGAGGGAAGCCCTGTATGTCTTCTTTGGAGAAATGTCTACTTAGGTCTTCTGCCCATTTTGTGATTGTGTTGTTTGTTTTATTGACATAGAGCTGCATGAGCTGTTTGTATATTTTGGGGATTAATCCCTTGTCTGTCACTTCATTTGCAAATATTTTCTCCCATTTTGTGGGCTGTCTTTTCATTTTGTTTATGGTTTCCTTTGCTGTGCAAAGCTTGTAAGTTTGATTAGATGCCATTTATTTATTTTTGTTTTTATCTTCATTACTCTAGGAGGTGGATCAAAAAGATATTGCTGCGAATCATGTCAAAGAGTGTTCTGCCTATGTTTTCCTCTACGAGTTTTATAGTGTCCAGGCTTACATTTAGGTCTTTGATCCATTTTGTAAACTCTATTAAATTTAAACGAGTGACTGCATATAAGGAATGTAACAGAGTGCTTGGGTCTATACATGGTCTAAAAATTTTCTACTTAGATATTGAAAAGCAGTTTGCCCATTTATGGGCAGTTACCAGCTTATGTAGTTGGTTTGAACATGGAAGTCTCCTGTAGCTGTTGGGAACTTGCCTTTTTCCTCTGTAATTCTCCACCTGTAGACCCTATGGCAAAGTTTGTCTTTTACTATCAGGGTCACCTCTGTTCCTTATGTTTCTAAATTATTTTAGGTATTGTATTAGTGTCCTATTGTGGCAGTAGCAACTTACCACAAACATAATGGCTTAAAACAACACAAATTTATTTACTTATAGTTCTGGAGGTCAGAAGTCTGAAATAGGTTTCGCTGGGCTAAAATCAAGTTGTTGACAGGATCATACTTCTTCTGGAGGCTCTAGGGGAGAAGACTTTCCTTACCCTCAGCTTCTGGGCACCTCCTTCATCTTCAAAGCTAGTAGCATAGCATCTGCAAATTTCTCTTTATCTGGCCTCTGCTTCCTTCCTTACATCTTCTCCCTCTTATAAGGACCTGTGTGATTGTCTTGGGCTCATCTGGATAATCTAGATAATCTCATTGCAAAATCATTAATTTAATCACAGCTGCAAAGTCCATTTTGCCATATAAGGTAACATATTTACAAGTTCTCTGAATTAGCATGCGGACATGTTTGGGGAGCCTATCTCAGGTAGGATCATAGTTTCACAATTTTTTTTTTAATATAAAGACTTTTTAAAGAGCAGCTTTAAGTTTACAGCAAAATTGAGAGGAAGGTACAGAGATTTCCCATATACTTCCCTGCCCTCATGCATGCATAGCTTCCTTCATGATCAACATCACTCACCAGAATGGTATCAGCTTTACTATGGATGAACCTATATTGACACAGCACAATCACCCAAAGTCCATAGTTTATCTTAGGGTTCACTCTTGGTGTTGTACATTCTATGTGTTTGGACAAATGTATATTGACACATATCCATCATTATAATATCATATAGAGTAGTTTCACTGCCCTAAAAATCCTCTGCCTATTCCTCTCTCCCTGCTACCTACTCGCGTGGCAACCACTGATCTTAAATGTCTCTATAGTTTTGCCTTGTCCAGAACGTTGTATACTTGGAATCATATAGGATGTAGCTTTTTCAGATTGGCTTCTTTCACTGTAATATGCATTTAAAGTCATAATTTTGTTTTTCTAAATACTCCTTGACTCTTAGAGTCACATACTGAAATATTTCCAGATGGAATGATGAATCTAAGTTTTGCTTCAAAATGATCCATCCCAGTGTGGGGGAAATAGTTGGGTGGATATGACACTAGACTGCCAATAGGTTAGTAATTTTTGAAGCTAGGTGATGGGTACTTGTGGATCATTGTACATGTCTCATTAATTTTGTGTGCCTGTTTGAAAACTTCCACAACAAAAAGTTAAAAAAATTTCCATGTGGTTGTGAGTTTTTCAATATCTCCTGATAATTATTTTAATTTTTTCTCTATATATTTTAAAGTTAGATTCTTAGGTCTATACAAGTTTTAATATTGGATATTCTTGGAAGACTGTTCCTTTTATTATTAAAAATAGCTTTTTACATTATCCATTTTTATTTTTACTTTATCCTTATTTGTCTGGTTTTAATATTGTTACATCAGCTTCTTTGGGTTAGTTTTTTCCTAATATTTTATTTTCCATCCTTTTAAAAAATTCTTTTATTTTCAGTTTCACAGTTTAGCATTTATCAACATGGCCAGAGCTAAAAGATTAAGCAGGGGCAGGTGTCCCTACTCTTGGCACCCCTTCCTTATACAATGTATCACTGCATTATATGCATTTAACAGTTTACCTGCCCATCTCCAGACTGACTAGGGGTATGTAAAGGACAGCAGCCGGATCTCACTCACATATTCATGCTTGGTTATCATGTCTGCCCCCCCACAGCCCCAGAAGGGCTTCTAGCTTAGCAGTAGGTAGTTAACGTATATTAGTGGATTGAATGTACAGGATGGATGGCAATCAAGTAGTTAGAATATAAACGGCTGGGACTGAATCACCAGATTTAACAAACAGAAGAATTTGATTTATGGGAGTTAGAGATTAAAAAAGAAATCTATAGATAACAAAAAACATGATATCAGTTTTAACATAAAACTTAGGAAACACTTATAAAAGAAAAGAGGACTAAAATGAGTCCACCTTGAGCTGACACTGTTAACATTATTGTGTGTATGCCTTTAAAGTTTTATTTCTTCTGCATATGTGTATAGATATGTAGGTTTTTTGTTTTTTTAAAGTAGATTATTTTATTTATTTATCTATTTTTGAATATTTGAATTTTCTTTTATTTAGTTTTTTATACAGCATGTTCTTATTAGTTATCCATTTTATACATATTAGTGTATATATGTCAATCCCAATCTCCCAATTCATCACACCACCACCCGCCTGCCGCTTTCCCCCCTTGGTGTCCACACGTTTGTTCTCTACAGCTGTGTCTCAGTTTCTGCCCTGCAAACTGGTTCATCTGTACCATTTTTCTAGGTTCCACATATATGCATTAATATACGAGATTTGTTTTTCTCTTTCTGACTTGCTTCACTCTGTATGACAGTCTCTAGATTCATCCATGTCTCTACAAATGACCCAATTTCGTTCCTTTTTATGGCTGAGTAATATTCCATTGTATATATGTACCACATCTGCTTTACCCGTTTGTCTGTCGATGGGCATTTATGTTGCTTCCATGACGTGGCTATTGTAAATAGTGCTGCAGTGAACATTGGGGTGCATGTGTCTTTTTGAATTATGGTGTTCTCTGGGTATATGACCAGTAGCGGGATTGCTGCGTCATATGGTAATTCTATTTTTAGTTTTTTAAGGAACCTCCATACTGTTCTCCAGAGTGGCTGTATCAATTTACATTCAAACCAACAGTGCAAGAGGATTCCCTTTTCTCCACACACTCTCCAGCCTCTGTTGTTTGCAGATTTTCTGTTGATGCCCATTCTAACTGGTGTGAGGTGAACTCATTGTTGTTTTGATTTGCATTTCTCTAATAATTACTGATGTTGAGCAGCTTTTCATGTGCTTATTGGCCATTTGCAAGTCTTCTTTGGCAAAATGTCTGTTTAGGTCTTCTGCCCATTTTTGGATTGGGTTGTTTGTTTTTTTAATATTGAGCTGCAGGAGCTGTTTATATATTTTGGAGAGTAATCATTTGTTGATTTGTTTGCAAATATTTTCTCCCATTCTGAGGGTTGTCTTTTCTTCTTGTTTATGGTTTCCCTTGCTGTGCAAAAGCTTTTAAGTTTCATTAGGTCCCATTTGTTTATTTTTGCTTTTATTTCTATTACTCTAGGAGGTGGATCAAAAAAGATCTTGCTGTGATTTATGTCAAAGAGTGTTCTCCCTATGTTTTCCTCTAAGAGTATTATAGTGTCTGGTCTTACATTTAAGTCTCTAATCCATCTTGAGTTTATTTTTGTGTATGGTGTTAAGGAGTGTTCTAATTTCATTCTTTTACATGTAGTTGTCCAGTTTTCCCTGCAACACTTATTGAAGAGTCTGTCCTTTCTCCATTTTATATCCTTGCTTCCTTTGTCAGAGATTAGTTGACCACAGGTGGGTGGGTTTATCTCTGGGCTTTCTATCGTGTTCCATTGATCTATATTTCTGTTTTTGTGCGAGTACCATATTGTCTTGATTACTGTAGCTTCATAGTATAGTCTGAAGTCAGGCAGTCTGTTTCCTCCAGCTCTGTTTTTTTCCCTCAAGACTGCTTTGGCTATTCGGGGTCTTTTGTGTTTCCATACAAATTTTAAGATTTTTTGCTCTAGTTCTGTAAAAAGTACCATTGGTAACTTGATAGGGATTACATTGAAACTGTAGATTGCTTTGGGTAGTATAGTCATTTTCACAATATTGATTCTTCCAATCCAAGAACATGGTATATCTCTCCATCTGTTGGTATCTTTAATTTCATTCATCAGTGTCTTATAGTTTTCTGCATACAGGGCTTTTGCCTCCCTAGGTAAGTTTATTCCTAGGTATTTTATTCTTTTGGTTGCAGGGGTAAATGGGAGTGTTTCCTTAATTTCTCTTCTAGATTTTTCATCATTAGTGCACAGGAATGCAAGAGATTTCTGTGTATTAATTTTGTATCCTGCAACATTACCAATATCTTTGATTAGCTCTAGTAGTTTTATGGTGACATCATTAGGATTCTCTATGAATACTATCATGTCATCTGCAAACAGTGACAGTTTTACTTCTTCTTTTCTAATCTGTGTTCCTTTTATTTCTTTTTCTTCTCTGATTTCCATAGCTAGGAATTCCAAAACTATGTTAAATAATAGTGGTGTGAGTGAACATCCTTGTCTTGTTCCTGATCTTAGAGGAAATGCTTTCAGTTTTTCACCATTGAGAATAATGTTTGCTGTGGGTTTGTCATCTATGGCCTTTATTATTTTGAGGAAGATTCCCTCTATGCCCACTTACTGGAGAGTTTTTATCATAAATCGGTGTTGATATTTGTCAAAAGCTTTTTCTGCATCTATTGAGATGACCATATGGTTTTTATTTTTCAATTTGTTGTTGTGGTGTATCACATTGATTGAATTGTGTGTATTGAAGAATCCTTGCATCCCTGGGATAAATCCCACTTGATCATGGTGTATGATCCTTTTAATGTGTTGTTGGATTCTGTTTACTAGTATTTTGTTGAGGATTTTTGCATTTATTTTCATCAGTGATATTGGTCTGTAATTTTATTTTTTTGTAGTATCTTTTTCTGGTTTTGGTATCAGGGTGAAGGTGGCCTCGTAGAATGAGTTTGGGAGTGTTCCTTCCTCTGCAATTCTTTGGAAGAACTTGAGAAGGATGGGTGTTAGCTCTTTTCTAAATTTTTGATAGAAATCACCTGGGAAGCCATCTCATCCTGGACTTTTTTTGGAAGATTTTTTTTTTTGGAGGGGTACGCAGGCCTCTCACTGTTGTGGCCTCTCCTATTGCAAAGCACAGGCTCCAGATGCACAGGCTCAGTGGCCATGGCTCACAGGCCTAGCCGCTCCGTGGCATGTGGGATCTTCCCAGACTGGGGCACGAACCCATGTCCCCTGCATCGGCAGGCAGACTCTCAACCACTGCGCCACCAGGGAAGCCCTGTTGGAAAATTTTTAAACACAGTTTCAATTTCACTACTTGTGATTGGTCTGCTCATATTTTCTATTTCTTCCTGGTTCAGTCTTGGAAGGTTATACCTTTCTAAGAATTTGTCCATTTCTTCCAGGTTGTCCATTTTATTGGCATAGAGTTGCTTGTAGTAATCTCTTAGGATGCTTTGTATTTCTGTGGTGTCTGTTGTAACCTCTCCTTTTTCATTTTTAATTTTATTGATTTGAGTCCTCTCCCTCCTTTTCTTGATGAGTTTGGATAATGGTTAATCAATTTTGTTTCTCTTCTGAAAGAACAAGCTTTTAGTTTTATTGATCTTTACTATTGTTTTCTTTGTTTCTATTTCATTTATTTCTGCTCTGATCTTTATGATTTCTTTCCTTCTACTAACTTTGGGGTTCGTTTGTTCTTTCTCTAGTTCCTTTAGGTGTAAGGTTAGATTGTTTATTTGAGATTTTTCTTGATTCTTGAGGTAGGCTTGTATTGCTATAAACTTTCCTCTTAGAACTGCTTTTGCTGCATCCTATAGGTTTTGGATCATCGTGTTTTCACTGGCATTTGTCTCTAGGTATTTTTTGATTTCCTCTTTGATTTCTTCAGTGATCTCTTGGTTTTTTAGTAACGTATTGTTTAGCCTCCATGTGTTTGTGTTTTTTATGTTTTTTTCTGTGTAATTGATTTCTAATATCATAGCGCTGTGGTCAGAATAGATGTTTCATATTATTTCAATTTTCTTAAATTTACTGTGGCTTGATTTGTGACCCAAGATGTTATCTATCCTGGAGAATGTTCCATGTGCACTTGAGAAGAAAATTTAATCTGCTGTTTTGGATGAAATGTCCTATAAATATCAATTAAATCTATGTGGTATATTGTGTCATTTAAAGCTTGTGTTTCCTTATTTATTTTCATTTTGCTTGATCTGTCCATGGTGTGAGTGTGGTGTTAATATCCCCCACTGTTATTGTGTTACTGTCGATTTCCTCTTTTATAGCTGTTAGCAGTTGCCTTATGTATCGAGGTGCTCTTATGCTGGGTGCATATGTATTTATAGTTGTTATATCTTCTTCTTGGATTAATCCCTTGATCATTATGTAGTGCCCTTCCTTGTCTCTTGTAACATTCTTTATTTTAAAGTCTATTTTATCTGATATGAGTATTGCTACTCCAGCTTTCTTTTGATTTCCATTTGCATTGAATACCTTTTTCCATCCCCTTGCTTTCAGTCTGTATGTGTCCCTAGGTCTGAAGTGGGTCTCTTGTAGACAGCATATACATGGGTCTTGTTTTTGTATCCATTCAGTGAGCCTGTGTCTTTTGGTTGGAGCATTTAATCCATTCAAGTTTAAGGTTATTATCGATATGTATGTTCCTGTTACCATTTTCTTAATTGTTTTAGGTTTATTTTTGTAGGTCCTTTTCTTCTCTTGTGTTCCTATTTAGAGAAGTTCCTTTAGCATTTGTTGTAGAGCTGGTTCGGTGGTGCTGAATTCTCTTAGCTTTTGTTTGTCTGTAAGGCTTTTGATTTCTCTGTTGAATCTGAATGAGATCCTTGTTGGGTAGAGTAATCTTGGTTGTAGGTTATTTTTTTTTTTATCATTTTAAATATGTCATGCCACTCCCTTCTGACTTACAGAGTTTCTGCTGAGAAATCAGCTGTTCTTTTTCCGAGTTCCTGGATCATCTTCACTATCATTATTCTGAATTATTTTCCTGGAAGGTTGCTTATCTCCACTTCATTTAGTTGTTTTTCTGGTGTTTTATCTTGTCCCTTTATGTGGTACATAGCCGTCAGCCTTTTCATCTTGTCTATCTTTCTGTGAATGTGGTTTTTGTTCCACAGGCTGCACGATTGTAATTCTTCTTGCTTCTGCTCTCTGCTCCCTGGTGGATTAAGTTATTAAGAGGCTTGTGCCAGTTTCCTGATGGGAAGGACTGGTAGTGGGTAGAGCTGGGTGTTGCTCTGGAGGGCAGAGCTCAGTACAACTTTAATCCACTTGTCTGTTGATGAGTGGGTCTGGGTTCCTTCCCTGTTGGTTGTTTGGTCTTAGGCGACCCAACACTGGAGACTACCCAGGCTCTTTGGTGGGGCTAATGGCAGACTCTGGGAGGGCTCACACCAAGGAGTACTTCCCATAACTTCTGCTTCCAGTGTCCTTGTCCTCACGGTGAGCCACAGCCACACCCCTCTCTGCAGGAGACCATCCAACACTAGCAGGTAGGCCTGGTTCAGTCTCCTATGGGGTCACTGTTCCTTCCCCTGTGTCCTGATGTGCACACCACTTTGTGTGTGCCCTCCAAGAGTGGAGTCTCTGTTTCCCCCAGTCCTGTCAAATTCTTGTAATCAAATCCCACTAGGCTTCAAACTCTGATTCTCTAGGAATTCCTCCTCCCATTGCCAGACCCACAGATTGGGAAGCCTGACGTGGGGATCAGAACCTTTACTGCAGTGGGTGGACTTCTGTGGTATATGTGTTCTCCAGTTTGTGAGTCACCCACCCAGCAGTTATGGGATTTGATTTTATTGTGATTGTGCCCCTCCTACCATCTCATTTTGGCTTCTCCTTTGTCTTTTGATGCAGAGTATCAATACATATTGATAATTACCTTAAATGTAAATGGATTAAATGCTCCAACCAAAAGACATAGACAGGGTGAATGGGTATAAAAACAAGACCTGTACATATTCTGTCTAAAAGAGATGCACTTCAGACCTAGGGACACATACAGACTGAAAGTGAGTGGATGGAAAAAGATATTCAATGCAAATGGAAATCAAAAGAAAGCTGGAGTAGCAATTGACATATCAGAAAAAATAGACTTTAAAATAAAGTCTATTACAAGAGACAAAGAAGCACACTACATAATGATCAAGGAATCATTCCAAGAAGAAGATATAACAATTGTACATATTTATGCACCCAACATAAGAGCATCTCAACACATAAGGCAAATGCTAACAGCCATAAAAGGGGGAATCAACACTAACACAATAATAGTTGTGGACTTTAACAGCCCACTTTCACCAATGGACAGATCAACCAAAATGATAGTAAATAAGGAAACACAAGCTTTAAATGACACATTAAACAATAAGGACTTAAGTGATATTTATAGGACATTCCATACAAAAACAACAGAATACACTTTCTTCTCAAGTGCTCATGGAACATTCTCCAGAAGAGATCATATCCGGGTCACAAATCAAGCCTTGGTAAATTTAAGAAAACTGAAATTGTATCAAGTATCCTTTCTGACCACAACGTTATGAGACTAGATATCAACTACAAGAAAAAAAACTGTAAAAAGTACAAATGCATGGAGGCTAAACAATATGGTACTAAATAAGAAATCAAAGAGGACATCAAAAAATACCTAGAAACAAATGACAGTGAAGAAACAATGACCCAAAACCAATGACCAATGACCCAAATGCAGCAAAAGAAGTTCTAAGATGGAAGTTTATAGCAATGCAACCCTTCCTCAAGAATCAAGAAATGTCTCAAATAAACAACCTAACCTTACAACTAAAGCAATTAGAGAAAAAAGAACAACAGCAACCAAAAAAACACAAATTAGCAGAAGGAAGGAAATCATAAATATCAGATCAGAAAAAAATGAAAAAAAATGAAGGCAACGATAGCAAAGATCAATAAAACTAAACACTGGTTCTTTTAGAAGATAATCAAAATCGATAAATCATTTACCAGAATCAAAAAAAAAAAAAAGGGAGAAGACTCAAATCAACAGAATTAGAAATGAAAAAGGAGAGGTAACAACTAACACTGAGAAATACAAAGGATCATGAGAGATTGCTACAAGCAACTACATGCCAATAAAATGGACAACCTGGAAGAAATGGACAAGTTGTTAGAAAATCACAACCTTCTGAAACTGAACCTGGAAGAAATAGAAAATATAAATAGACAAATCACAAGCACTGAAATTGAAACTGTGAAAAAAATCTTCCAACAAATAAAAGCCCACGACCAGATGGCTTCACAGGCGAATTCTATCAAACATTCAGAGAAGAGTTAGCACCTATCCTTCTCAAACTCTTCCAAAATAAAGCAAAGGGAGGAACACCCCAAAACTTATTCTACATGGCTACCATCACCCTGATACTGAAACCAGACAAATATATCACAAAAAAAGAAAACTACAGGCCAATATCACTGATGAACATAGATGCAAAAATCCTCAACAAAATACTAGCAAACAGAATCCAACAGCACATTAAAAGCATCATACAACATGAGCAAGTGGGGTTTATTCCAGGAATGCAAGGATACTTCAATATACGCATATCAATCGATACACCATATTAACAAATTGAAGGAGAAAAACCATATGATCATCTCAATAGATGCAGAAAAAGCTTTCAACAAAATTCAACAACCATTTTTCATAAAAACTCTCCAGGAAGTAGGCATAGAGAGAACTAACCTCAACATAATAAAGGCCATATATGACAAACCTCAGCCAACATCATTCTCAATGGTGAAAAACTGAAACCATTTCCTCTAAGGTCTGGAAAAAGACAAGGTTGCTCACTCTAACCACTGTCATTCCACATAGTTTTGGAAGTTTTAGCCACAGCAATCAGAGAAGAAAAAGAAATAAAAGGAATCCAATTGGAAAATAAGAAATAAAACGTCACTGTTTGCAGATGACATGTTACTATACATAGAAAATCCTAAAGATGCTACCAGAAAACTAGTAGAGCTAATCAATGAATTTGGTAAAGTAGCAGGATACAAAATTAATGCACAGAAATCTTTTGCACTCCTATACAGTAATGATGAAATATATCTGAAAGAGAAAATAAGGAAACACTCCCATTTACCACTGCAACAAAAAATGTAGGAATAAACCTACCTAATGAAACAAAAGACCTGTACACAGAAAACTATAAGACACTGACAAAAGAAATTAAAGGTGATACAAACAGATGGAGAGATATACCACATTCTTGGATTGGAAAACTCAACATTGTGAAAATGACTATACTACCCAAAACAATCTACAGATTCAATGCAATCCCTATCAAACTACCAATGGCATTTTTCACAGAACCAGGACAAAAAATTTCACAATTTGTGTGGAAACACAAAAGATCCCGAATAGTCAAAGCAATCTTAAGAAAAAAAAAAAAAACAGAGATGGAGGAATCAGGCTCCCTGACTTCAGACAATACTACCAAGCTACAGTAATCAAGACAGCAGGTACTGGCACAAAAACAGAAATATAGGCCAATGAACAGGATAGAAAACCCAGAGATGAACCCATGCACATAGGGTGACCTTATTTTGATAGAGGCAAGAACACACCCTGGAGAACAGACAGCCTCTTCAATAAGTGGTGCTGGGAAAACTGGACAGCTACATGTAAAGGAATGAAATTAGGACACTCTCTAATACCATACACAAATATAAACTCAAAATGGATTAAAATGTAAGGCCAGACACTATAAAGCTCTTAGAGGAAAATATAGGCAGAACACTCTATGACATAAATCACAGCAAGATCCTTTTTGACCCACCTCCTACAGAAATGGAAATAAAAATAAACAAATGGGACCTAATGAAACTTAAATCTTTTTCACAGCAAAGGAAACTATAAACAAGATGAATAGACAACCCTCAGAATGGGAGAAAATATTTGCAAACGAAGCAACTGACAAAGGATTAATCTGCAAAACTTACGAGCAGCTCAATACCAAAAAAACAAACAACCTAATCACAAAATGGGCAGAAGACCTAAATAGACATTTCTCCAAAGAAGATATACAGATTGCCAAGAAACACATGAAAGGAGGCTTAACATCACTAATCATTAGATAAATGCAAATCAAAACTACAATGAGGTATCGCCTCACACCGGTCAGAATGTCCGTCATCAAAAAATCTACAAACAATAAATGTTGGAGAGGGTGTGGAGAAAAGGGAACCCTCTTGCACTGTTGGTGGGAATGTAAACTAATAAAGCCACTATGGAGAACAGTATGGAGGTTCCTTAAAAAACTAAAAAAGGACTACCATATGACCTATCAATCCCACTATTGGGCATATACCCTGTGAAAACCATAACTCAAAAAGAGTCATGTACCACAATGTTCATTGCAACTCTATTTACAATAGCCAGGACCTGGAAGCAACCTAAGTGTCCATCAACAGATGAATGGATAAAGAAGATGTGTCACATACATACAATGGAATATTACTCAGCCATAAAAGGAAATGAAATTGAGTTATTTATAGTGAGGTGGATGGACCTAGAGTCTGTCATACAAAGTGAAGTAAGTCAGAAAGAGAAGAACAAATACGGTATGCTAACACATACAATGGAATCTAAAAAAAAAAAAAAAGTTCTGAAGAACCTAGGGGCTGAACAGGAATAAAGACGCAGATGTAGAGAATGGACTTGAAGACACGGGAGGGTGAATGGTAAGCTGGGGCGAAGTGAGAGAGTGGCATTGACATATATACAGTACCAAATTGTCACATAGATAGCTAATGGGAAGCAACCGCGTAGCACAGGGAGATCAACTCGGTGCTTTGTGACCACCTAGAAGGGTGGGATAGGGAGGGTTGGAGGGAGACCCAAGAGGGTGGGGATATGGGGATATATGCATACGTATAGCTGATTCACTTTGTTATACAGCAGATAGTAACACAACAATCTAAAGCAATTATGCTCCAATAAAGATATTTTACCAAAAAAAGAATAGCACATGTTAAAAAAAAAAAACACCACAGGGAGGTACTGACTGACATCTATTAGAATGGCTATTATCGAACAACAAACAAATAACAAATGTGGGTGTGGATGTGGAGAAAAGGCAAACCTCATGCACTCTTGGTGGGAATATAAACTGTTGGAAAATAGTATGGAGATTTCTTTAAAATTTTTTTAAAAATTTAAAACTAGAACTACCATAATGATACAGCAATTCCACTCCTGGGTATTTATCTGAAGCAAATGAAAACACTAATTTGAACATGCACTCTTATGTTCATTGCCACATTATTTACAATAGCCAAGATATGGAAACAACCTAAGGGCCCATCAACAGATAATAGGTGAATGGATAAAGAAGATGTGGTATATATATATATCCCATTTTTAAATATATATAATAGAATATTTCTCAACCATAAAAAATGAAATCTTGCCACTTGTGACAACATGGATGTACCTAGAGTGTATTATACTAAGTGAAATAAGTAGACAGAGAAAGACAAATACTGTATGATTTCACTTATATGTGGAATCTAAAAAACAAACCAGTGGCTGACAGAGAAGAGGGAATGGGGACAGGAGAGGAATAGATGAGGGAGATTAAGAGGTATACACTTCCAGGTGCAAAATAAATGAATCACAGGTATGAAATGTACAGCACATGGAATATATTCAATAATAATGTAATATCTTTGTACTGGTGGCAGGTGGTAACTAGACTTATCATGGTGATCATTTTGCAATTTATAGAAATATTGAATCACTATGTTGTGTAACAAGAGTTAACATAGTGTTGTAGGTCATTTATACTTTAAAAACAAACAAACAAACTCATAGAAAAAAAGATCAGATTTTTAGTTACCAGAGGTGGAGGTGGGGGAGGGGGAATTGAATGAAGGAGGTCAAATGTACAAATTTCCATTTATAAGCACTAGGAATATAATGTACAACATGATTAATATAATTAACACTTCTGTATGTTATATACGGAAGTGTTAAAAGAGTAAATCCTAAGAGTTCTCATCACAAGGAAAAAAATTTTTTTTCTATTTCTTTAATTTTTTATCTATATGAGATTTTGGATGTTCACTAAATTTGTAATAATTACTTCGTGATGTATGGAAGTCAAATCATTATGCAGTAAACCTTAAACTTATACTGTGCTATATGTCAATTATATCTCAGTAAAACTGGAAGAAAAAAAGTGACACAGGTGCAAAAGATGGGAAGCAAAGCACCCTGACGTCAAGGGAGGGACCCTCAGGAATGGTAGAAGGGATCTGAGGAGATACCTGAGTAGAGTATGAATTGAGGCCTAAACAGGAGTGTATAGAAAGCTTCTAGCCTAGGGCAATTGAGATTTTGAATCATAGCTATCATGATTATATATATGAAATGACTGGAGAACACTCATTTTTAGGAAGTATCCTGGCATTCATTGCCAGGCCCCTGCCTGACTTTCTAACCTGTTTCCTAATATCTGTTGGGTGGTCAAGGCTCACTCAGATACTGGACCCATCTCTTTTCTGGGTACTTAGTGCACCACACTCCTATGGTAGACTGGCTACATCCCTGTTAGCTCTGTACCCTTCTTCTCCATGGCCAAGGAGCATACCTGGCTTCAGAAAGTCTGGCTTTGGAGGGTTGCTCTGACAGAGCCATGGAGCAGTCAACTGTCTGCACCAAGCTGGCATTTGATTTGGCTTTTCCACTTCACTTTTTTATGTTCCAGTTGCTCATGAATATTATGGGCAAAAATATCTCCCCAAGACAGGAAGACACAGGAGTCTGAGTTCTCATTCATGACATCCAGGAGTAAGAAATATGCTTTGGGAGGAACTGAGCAGAGTCTGAATGGAAGCTCTTTTTATTTATTTATTATTTATTTATTTATTATTTATGTATTTATTAAACATCTTTACTGGGGTATAATTGCTTTACAATGGTGTGTCAATTTCTGCTGTATAACAAAGTGAATCAACTATACGTATACATATATCCCCATACCCCCTCCCTCTTGCATTTCCCTACCACCTTCCTTATCCCACTCCTCTAGGTGGTCACAAAACACCGAGTTGATCTCCCTGTGCTGTGCGGTTGCTTCCCACTAGCTATCTATTTGACATTTGGTAGTTTATATATGTCAATGCCACTCTCTCTCTTCGTCCCAGCTTACCCTTCCCCCTCCCCTTGTCCTCAAGTCCATTCGCCAACTCTGCGTCTTTACTCCTGTCCTGTCCCTATGTTCTTCAGAACAATTTTTTTCTTTTAGATTCCATATATATGTGTTAGCATACAGTATTTGTTTTTCTCTTTCTGAATTACTTCACTCTGTATGACAGACTCTAGGTCTATCCACCTCACTACAAATAACTCAATTTCGTTCTTTTTATGGCTGAGTGATATCCCATTGTATATATGTGCCACATCATCTTCATCCATTCATCTGTCAATGGACACTTAGGTGTCTTCCATGTCTTGGCTATTGTAAATAGAGCTGCTATGAACATTGTGGTACATGACTTTTCTTGAATTATGGTTTTCTCAGGGTAAATGCCCAGTAGTGGCATTGCTGGGTTGTATGGTAGTTCTATTTTTAGTTTTGTAAGTAACCTCCATCCTGTTCTCCATAGTGGCTGTATCAATTTACATTCCCACCAAAAGAAAAAGAGGGTTCCCTTTTCTCCACACACTGTCCTGAATGCATTGTTTGTAGATTTTTTGATGATGGCCATTCTGACCACTGGATGACCAGTCTGAGGTGATACCTGATTGTAGTTTTGATTTGTATTTATCTAATGATTAGTGATTTTGAGCATCCTTTCATGTGTCTGTTGGCAATCTGTATGTCTTCTTTGGAGAAATGTCTATTTAGGTCTTCTGCCCATTTTTGGATTGGGTTGTTAGTTTTTTTGATATTGAGCTTCACGAGCTGCTTGTATATTTTGGAGATTAATCATTTGTCAGTTCCTTTATTTGCAAATATTTTCTCCCATTCTGAAAGTTGTCTTTTCAATTTGTTTATGGTTTCCTTTGCTGTGCAAAAGATTTAAGTTTCCTTAGGTCCCATTTGTTTATTTTTGTATCCATTTCGCTAGCAGGTGGGTCAAAAAGTATCTTGCTGTGAATTATGCCATAGAGTGTTCTGCCTATGTTTTCCTCTAAGAGATTATTTATAGTGTCTGGCCTTACGTATAGGTCTATAATCCATTTTGAGTTTATTTTTGTGTATGATGTTAGAGAGTGTTCTAATTTCATTCTTTTACATGTAGCTGTACAGTTTTCCCAGCACCACTTATTGAAGAGGCTGTCTGTTCTCCATTGTATATTCTTGCCTCCTTTATCAAAGATAAGGTGACCATATGTGCGTGGGTTTATCTCTGGGCTTTCTATCCTGTTCCATTGATCTATATTATTGTTTTTGAGCCAGTACCATACTGTCTTGTTTATTGTAGCTTTGTAGTATAGTCTGAAATTAGGGAGCCTGATTCCTCCAGCTCCATTTTTCTTTCTTAAGATTGCTTTGGCTATTCAGGGTCTTTTGTGTTTCTACAGAAATTGTGAATTTTTTTGTCCTGGTTCTGTGAAAAATGCCATTGGTAGTTTGATAGGGAATGCATTGAATCTGTAGACTGTTTTGGGTAGTATAGTTATTTTCACAATGTTGATTTTTCCAATCCAAGAACGTGGTATATCTCTCTATCTGTTTGTATCACCCTTAATTTCTTTCTTCAGTATCTTATAGTTTTCTGCATACAGGTCTTTTGTCTCCTTAGGTAGGTTTATTCCTGGGTATTTTATTATTTTGTTGTAATGGTAAATGGGAATGTTTTCTTAATTTCACTTTCAGATTTTTTCATCATTAGTGTATAGGAATGCAAGAAATTTCTGTACATTAATTTTGTATCCTGCAACTTTACCAAATTCATTGATTAGCTCTAGTAATTTTCTGGTGGCATCTTTAGGATTCTCTATGTATAGTATCATGTCATCTGCAAACACTGACAATTTTACTTCTTCTTTTCCAATTTGGATTCCTTTTATATCTTTTTCTTCTCTGATTGCCACGGCTAAAAATTCCAAAACTATGTTGAATAATAGTGGTGGGGGTGGACAACCTTGTCCTGTTCCTGATCTTAGTGGAAATGTTTTCAGTTTTTCACCATTGAGAACAATGTTGCTGTGGGTTTGTCATAGATGGCCTTTATTATGTTGAGGTAATTCCCTCTATGCCTACTTTCTGGAGAGTTTTTATCATAAATGGTGTTGAAGTTTGTCAAAAGCTTTCTTTGCATCTATTTTGGGTTGATCATATGGTTTTTCTCCCGCAGTTTGTTAATATGGTGTATCACATTGATTGATTTGTATATATTGAAGAATCCTTGCATTCCTGGGATAAACCCCACTTGATCATGGTTGTATGATCCTTTTAATGTGCTGTTGGATTATGTTTCCTAGTATTTTATTGAGAATATTTGCATCTATGTTCATCAGTGATTTTGGCTGGTAGTTGTCTTTCTTTGTGACATCTTTTTCTGGTTTTGGTATCAGGGTGATGATGGCCTTGTAGAATGAGTTTAGGAGTGTTCCTCCCTCTGCTATAGTTTGGAGGCATTTGAGAAGGACAGGTGTTAGCTCTTCTCTAAGTGTTTGATAGAATTCGCCTGTGAAGCCATCTGGTCCTAGGTTTTTGTTTGTTGGAAGATTTTTAATCATGGTCTCAATTTCAGTGCTTGTGATTGGTTTGTTTATATTTTCTGTTTCTTTCTTGTTCAGTCTTGGAAGGTTGTGCTTTTCTAAGAACATGTCCATTTCATCCAGGTTGTCCATTTTATTGGCATTAGTTGGTTGTAGTAATCTCTCATGATCCTTTGTATTTCTGCAGTGTCAGTTGTTAATTCTCCGTTTTCATTTCTAATTCTGTTGATTTGAGTGCTCCTTTTTTTCTTGATGAGTCTGGCTAATGGTTTATCCATTTTGTTTATCTCCTCAAAAAAACAGCTTTTAGTTTTATTGATATTTGCTATCTTTTCCTTCATTTATTTTTCATTTATTTCTGATCTGATCTTTATGATTTCTTTCCTCTGCTAACTTTGGGGTTTTTTTTTTGTTTTGTTTTCTTGTTCTTCTTTCTCTAATTTCTTTAGGTGTAAGGTTAGGCTGTTTATTTGAGATTTTTCTTGTTTCTTGAGGTAGGATTTTATTGCTATAAATGTCCCTTTTAGAATTGCTTTTGCTGCATCCCATAGGCGTTGGGCTGTCGTGTTTTCTTTGTCATTTGTTTCTAGATATTTTTTGATTTACTCTTTGATTGCTTCAGTGATCTCTTGGTTATTTAGTAGTGCATTGATTAGCCTCTATGTGTTTGTATTTTTTACATTTTTTTCCTGTAATTGATATCTATTCTCTTAGTTTTGTGGTCAGAAAAGATACTCGTTATGATTTCAATTTTCTTAAATTTACCAAGGCTTGATTTGTGACCCAAAATATGATCTATCATGGAGAATCTTTCATGAGCACTTGTGGAGAAAGTGTATTCTGTTGTTTTTGGATGGAAGGTCTGATAAATATCAATTATATCCATCTTGTTTAATGTGTCATTTAAAGCTTGTGTTTCTTTATTTATTTTCATTTTGGTTGATCTGTCCATTGGTGAAAGGGGATGTTAAAGTCGCCTACTATTATTGTGATATTGTCGATTTCCCATTTCATGGTTGTTAGCATTTGCCTTATGTATTGAGGTGCTCCTATGTTGGGTTCATAAATATTTACAATTGTTATATCTTCTTTTTGGATTGATCCCTTGAACACTATGGAGTGTGCTTCTTTGTCTCTTGTAACAGTCTTTATTTTAAAGTCTATTTTTTCTGATATGAGAATTGCTACTCCAGCTTTTTTTTAAATTTCAATTTGTATTGAATAGCTTTTTCCATCCCTCACTTTCAGTCTGTATGTGTCCCTAGGTCTGAAGTGGGTGTCTTGTAGACAACATATATATGGGTCTTTTTTTTTGTATCCATTCGGCTGGTCTATGTCTTTTGGTTGAAGCATTTAATCCATTTACATTTAAGGTAATTATCGTTATATATGTTCCATTATCATTTTCTTAATTGTTTTGGGTTTGTTTTTGTAAGTCTTTTCCTTCTTTTGTGCTTCCTGCCTAGATAAGTTCCTTTAGCGTTTGTTGTAAAGCTGGTTTGGTGGTGCTGAATTCTCTCAGTTTTTGCTCTTCTGCAAAGGTTTTACTTTCTCCATCGAACCTGAACTAGACCCTTGTTGGGCAGCGTAATCTTGGTTGTAGGTTTTCCCCTTTCATCACTTTAAATATGTCCTGCCACTCCCTTCTGGCTTGCAGAGATTCTGCTGAAAGATCAGCTGTTAACTTTATGGGAATTCCCTTGTATGTTATTTGTTGGTTTTCCCTTGCTGTTTTTAATACTTTTTCTTTGTTTTTAATTTTTGATAGTTTGAATAATATGTGTTCTGGCATGTTTCTCCTTGGATTTATCCTGTATGGGACTCTCTGCCCTTCCTGTATTTGACTATTTCCTTTCCCATATTAGGGAAGTTTTCAGCTATAATCTCTTCAAATATTTTCTCATTCCTTTTCTTTTTCTCTTCTTCTTCTGGAACCCCTATAATTCAAATGTTGGTGCGTTTAATGTTGTCTCAGAGGTCTCTGAGACTGTCCTCAGTTCTTTTCATTCTGTTTTCTTTATTCTGTGCTGCAGTAGTTATTTTCACTATTTTATCTTCCAGGCCACTTATCCATTCTTCTGCTCACTTAATTTGCTATTGATTCCTTCTAGAGAATTTTTAGTTTCATTTGTTTTGTTGCTCATCATTGTTTGCTCTTTAGTTCTAGGTCCTTGTTAAACATTTCTTGTATTTTCTCCATTCTATTTTCAAGATTTTGGGTCACATTTAGTATCATTACTCTGAATTCTTTTTCAGTTAAACTGCCTATTTCCTCTTCATTTGTTTGGACTGGTGGGTTTTTACCTTGCTCCTTCATCTGCTGTGTATTTCTCTGTTTTCTCATTTTGCTTAACTTACTGTGTTTGAGGTCTCCTTTTCACAGGCTGCAGGTTCATATTTCCTGTTGTTTTTCATGTCTGTCCCCAGTGGGCAAGGTTGGTTCAGTGAGTTGTGTAGGTTTATTGGTGGAGTGGACCGGTGCCTGTGTTCTGGTGGATGAGATTGGATCTTGTCCATCTGGTGGCCAGGACCACGTCCGATGGTGTGTTTTAGGGTGTCTGTGAAGTTATTATTATTTTAGGCAGCCTCTCTGTTAATGGGTGGGGTTATGTTCTTGTCTTGCTAGTTGTTTGGCATGGGATGTCCATCACTGGAGCTTGCTGGTCGTTGAGTGGAGCTGGGTCTTAGCATTGACATGGAGATCTCTGGGAGAGCTCTTTCCAGTTGATATTATGAGGGGCAAGGAGGTCTCTGTTGTACCAATGTCCTGAACTCAGCTCTGCCACCTCAGAGGCTCAGGCCTGACACCCGGCTGGAGCACCAAGATGCTGTCAGCCACATGGCTCAAAAGAGAAGGGAGAAAAGAGAAGGAAAGAAAATAAATAGTTATTAAAATAAAAAAGTTTAAAAAATACTATTGAAAAAAGTAATTAAAAAAAGAAAAGAGCAACCAAACCAATAAAGAAATCCATCAATGATAACATGTGCTTAAAACTATACTCAAAAATAACCCAGACATACAGAACCCTAGGACAAATGGTAAAAGCAAACCTACACAGACATAATCACACAGAGAAGCATACACATACACAGTCACTAAAAGAGAAAAAAGAAAAAAAATATATATATATATAAAGGAAGAGAGCAACCAAATCAATAAACAAATCTACCAATGATAATAATGACTAAACACAAAACTAAGATAAACATAAAACTAGAAACAAATTAGATGCAGAAAGCAAACCCCAATTCTACAGTTGCTGCCAAAATCCACTGCCTCAGTTTTGGGATGATTTATTGTCTACTCAGGTATTCCACAGATGCAGGGTACATCAAGTTGATTGTGGAGATTTAATCTGCTGCTCCTGGTGCTGCTGGGAGAGATTTCCCTTTCTCTTCTTTGTTGACACAGCTCTTGGGGTTCAGCTTTGGATTTGGCCCCGCCTCTGCGTGTAGGTTGCTCTCTGACATCTGTTCTTCACCCAGACAGGAGGGGGTTAAAGGAGCAGCTGCTTCGGGGGCTCTGGCTCACTCAGGCTGGGGGAAAAGAGGGGTGTGGGGCGAGCCTGCGGTGGCAGAGACCAGCGTGGTGTTGCATGCCTGAGGTGCCATGTAATATTTTCCCAGGGAAGTTGTCCCTGAATCATGGGACCCTGGCAGTGGTGGGCTGCACAGACTTCTGGGAGGGGAGCTGTGGTTAGTGACCTATGCTTATACACAGGATTCTTGGTGGCTGCAGCAGCAGCCTTAGCATTTCACACCTGTCTCTGGTGTCCGTGCTGATAGGTGTGGCTTGCATCCATCTCTGGAACTGGTTTAGACAGTGCTCTGAATACCCTCTCCTCATGCACCCCAAAACAATAGTCTCTTGCCTTTTAGGCAGGTCCAGACTTTTTCCTGGACTCTCTCCTGGCTAGCTGTGGTGCACTAGTCCCCTTCATGGTGTGTTCACACAGCCAACCCCAGTCCTGTCCCTGGGATCTGCCCTCTGAAGCCTGAGCCTCAGCTCCTAGCCCCCAGCCCCCACCCACCCCTGCAGGTGAGCAGACAAGCCTCTCAGGCCAGTGAGTGTTGGTCAGCACCGAGCCTCTGTGTGGGAATCTCCCCACTGTGCCCTCTGCACCCCTGTTGCTGTGCTCTCCTCCATGGCTCCGAAGCTTCCCCCCCGCCACTTGCTGTCTCCACCAGAGAAGGGTCTTCCTAGTATGTTGAAACTTTTCCTTCTTCACAGCTCCCTCCCGGAGGTGTAGGTCCCATCCCTATTCTTTCTTCTCTGTTTTTTCTTTTGTCCTACCCAGGTACGTGGGGAGTTTCTTGCCTTTTGGGAAGTCTGAGGTCTTCTGCCAGTGTTTAGTAGGTGTTTTGTAGGAGTTGTTCCACATGTAGATGTGTTTCTGATGTATTTGTGGGGAGGAAGTTGATCCCCACATCTTACTCCTCTGCCATCTTGAAGGTTGGAAGCTCTTTAAAGGGAAAGAAAAGTGTCACATATGCATCAACCTGGGATTTTTGAGCTGTCTTCTTCTTCCTCCCTACCCTTTCTCTCCCATCCATGCAGCCCTTCCTCCCAGAAGTCCAATATCCAAGGAAGTCACCTGAGAAAAAAGGCATGCCCAATTTCTTCAGAGTCCATATCAACCTGCACTTGCTTCTGTGGGAGTGAAACAGCCAAGCAAATGATGCAGCCCAGCCACCTGTCACACCCCCACCCAGGATGTTAGTTTTTCAACTCTAGTACATTAATGATGTCCTTGGCTACTGCTAGATTGGGGATGTATATGCATTGGGAGTTGGGGGTGTCACTCAGGCCTTGGCTCAAATTCTGGGCTCACTCTTTGGCAAGTATATGATGTTTGACAAATTGCTTCCATTCTTGAGACCCCAGATCCCCTCATGTAGAAGGAAGGAAATGGGATGGAGCCTTAATTGTTGAGACAAATGTTACCAAGAACTCATCGTGTTAGAGGGCTTCACTAGTTGGTTGAGAGTCTTTAAAGGAAACTGGGAAGAGATGCAACTCCAGGCTTGAGGACAGTATGAAATGAAGACAGGAGACTCCAGTCTTCAGAGCTTTTGCTGTGCCCTGCATGGTGATGCCAGAGTTGAGCCTGAGAAGGAGATCTTAGCAGAGTATTCAGGCCCCTTCAGAGGTCCCCCACATAGTCTCAAGAGAACACTGGCCTCCCCTGCAGGAGGAACTATGTCCCATGAAGCTTTCAGATGTCAGACTGCAAGCAGCTTGTCCCCGCTGCAAAAAGCCTCCATCTGTGTCCCCCATCACAGGATGCTCTGCTGTTGGGGAAGGTGCTCTTTGGCAGCCTACTCTATTTGAGGAAAATAAGCAAAGCCAGGCAGGGATTCTTAGAAGGCAGGAAATTTTGGTTAGCATGGATCTCCAAAAGTTTAAAAAGTGGGCATTCAGAACTCATTATTTTGTCATAATGGGAAGTGGTTTCTACATATTACAAACTCAAAAGCTGGCTCACTGGATTGAACTCTAGTCATCAGTAAAAGCCATAAATGGTATATACAATCAGCCCTTAATTTAAGCAATTTTTCCCATTAAAAAAATTATGGTATACTTTATATCCAGTAAAACTCACCCCTTTTCACGTGAGTGTAGCCACCACCTTAGTCAAGATATAAAATGATTCTATCACATCCCCAAGTTCCCCAGGACTGCTCCTTTATAGGCAGGGGTAGCTCCACAATTTTGGGGGCCCTTGCAAAGTGCATAAAGGGGGGAAGCAGTAAAGATAGTAAAGTATAAATCTTTTAAATTTCTTTTGCAGTTTCATTTGACTTGTCTGGTGTTTTTTATTTGCTAGTTAATGTACTAAGTAAAGAAAATTTGAAAATTTACATTATTAGTATAAATTTTTTTTATTAGTATAAATTTTATCATTCATTTTCATTCTGTGTGATGCCAGTTTTAAATGCAAATATAAGAGCATTTAAGTGGTATGTGGTATCACTGAAGTTATGCAATTTATGTTTCATAGCTTGAGCATGCATATGTATTTTGTTCTAAATAGAATGATAGAAAGCTGCATAAAACTGTAACTAAACAGGACTCTAAGGGGCCTTCCCCATAGGGAAAGACCCCTCTCCCCATGTCCTCTGCTTTAGCTCCTCTCAGGTATCTAGATAACAGTATCAGATGCACATTTCCTGAGTTGTTTTACATATGCTAAACCCTCACCAAATGGAGGATTCCAACTACTTGATGACCATGAGCAATATCCTCCAGACCTACTGGAGCCTGAGGATTGATAATGTTAACTCCTGTGACACCACCGTGTTGCCTCACCGTCAACAAGAGAATTGTGTGTGAGCTGATCACATAACCTGCAACTCTCCTCCTTTACCTGGGTTTTAAAAATACCTCCCTGAAACCCATTGGGGAGTTCAGGATTTTTGGAGCATTACCTACCCTGGACTCCTTGTATGGTGCCTTACAATAAACACTGCACTTCACCACAATCCAGTGTCAGTAGACTGGCTTTACTGCGCCTGAGCAAGCAGACCCAAGTTTGGTTTAGTAAGTAAGAAAACTAACTCAATAGTTTTAATTTTGCTTCTAGATATACACACTTTCTGCCAACACCCTATGGACCTGGCAGGTCCTGTAACAGGCTTTCCTTGTATTTGCTTTGATTCTCACTGTGTTAGGGAACCATTGACTGATACCGCTGCCTTGGCCAGGCATGATAATAACTGCTTTGCATGAGTTGTCTCACAGCAGGAGGTCCCAATAAAGAACACACTGCTGCTGCCAAAAAACTAACCAGGAGAATTCAGGAGGGGTCAGAGGGAAGGAGGAAATACTAGCCCATAATATGTCCTGCCAGCCTCCCAGAAACCCTTGCGCTGGAATCCATCTTGGCTGAGAGGTGAGAGTGCCACCAGGAAGGACCCTGAGTCAGACTGGGCCAAGTAAGATGATTGGCCATCGATAACCCAAAAGGCTAACCCCACCACCATAAACTCTGAGACTGTGAGCCACATGGCAGAGCAGTTCTCTTGGGTTCCTTTACCCTTGCTGTTTTCCACTGAAGTACCCCTTCCCAATAAAGTCTCTTGCTTTGTCTGTACTTGTGTCTCCGCAGACAATTCATTTCAGATTGTTAGACAAGAGCCCACTCTTGGGCCCTGGAAGGGGTCCCCCTTCCAGTAACAGCTGTACTCTCATAATGTCATGGATCTGAAGTTTCGTGTTCATGAGGCATCTTGAACATTCTACATGAATGCCGCAACTGAGGGATCCCCCCTGCCACAACTAAAGATCTGGTATGCCGCAACTGAATATCCTGCATGCCACAGTGAGGATCCTGCACGTGGTGGCGAGGATCCCATGTACCGCAACTAAGACCCGGCATAGACAAATAAATGAATATTTTTTAAAAAGAATATTGCATATATATCTTCTCTACTCATGGGCATATTCCATTGATCCACCAGACTTCACTTACAAAGCATAAGTTTAAAGATAAAATGAATAAAAGTTTCAGGACAGTAACAGCAGAGCATTAAATTAAGCATGGGACACTTCTGAGCACACAGACCTAAGGCCACTCGATCCTGAAGCTGGCTCTGTTTGTAGTCAGCCCCTCCCTCTCCCTCTAGCCTCTGGCAGCCACTGATCTATTTTCTGTCCCTATAGTTTTGCCTTTCCAAAAATGTAATATAAACGGAATCCTGCAGTATGTAACTTCTTGAATGTATCTGAGATCCACTTCTGTCACAGTGTATCAGTACTCTATTGTATAGGTGTAGCAGAGTTTATTTCTCCTCCCCAGCTGAGGTACAATGTTAATCTTAGTACTCAGGGGTTCTCCTGTTCTTTGCATTTTCAGGTTAACCAGAATTTTAAAAAAATTTTTGAGGCTGATCTTTGTTGCCTCTGCCTGACCCATGCCCCACTCTCAGTTGCTTTGGCCATAAGCCCTCTCTCCACCTTCATGGCAATGGTATGGGGAGGAGAAAATAACACATGAATGAAGTAACAGTGAACTCCAATCTAAGGAAGATCTGGGAAGAAATTGGGAAGAGTACACTTCAGGAAAGGACAATAACAAACAGGAAGAATATGTTATGTATAAAAGGGTTACCTTGAGTCAGCTTGCTCAGGAAAATGCTGACTTCTTACTTTTCCAGTTGACCTTATTCTTAGAATAAACCCATAGATCTGAATCCACTTTGTAGAGACTGGTCTACTCCAGCCCTTTAAAGAAAATTCTGGAAATCAAGAATGCAGACCTGTCACTTCCCTGGTGCCCTGAAGCAGGGTTAGAGCCTTCCAGGCAGCTCTTGCCAGGCTGGCTCTAGTGGCCTCTATACATAGGGGTTGGATCCACCCATAACGGGAAGTAGAAGAGGGAGTTGACACACCATGACTGGATGACTCGATCATGAAATAAGACTCTGGTGGCTGATGCCTTATGCTAAACCCATCTGGGTGGTTTTCAGGGTTTAAAGGTACAGCTGAGGCTGTCAGTTGCTTTGCTTCTGGGGCTTCCTTCTGCAAACCTCTTGACTCTTCACCTAGAGTGTGCTTGGCACATGGGCAGGGCTAGTCACAAGTGGTAGCAATTATCCTTAGTGAAGTGACAGACAACTCTAGTGTGATTTGTGCAGTCTCCCAGAGGCTCCCAGCATGACGGAGCTCCAGTTGCCCACAGTGGACACCCTCACACTCCCTGGGCTGACTCTTGTTCCTCCTCTGTCTCACTTCCCCACTCCCCTATCAGTGCTTCCTGAGATCACCTCCCAAAGGAATTATTTGCACTTGAATCTTAACAAGCAGCAGAGGTTAAGCTCCTGCCTGAGGGTCCAGTGTATTATGGCTTCAGAGCCTTCTCTGTCTAACAGGCACATCTCAGCTCAGATAGCATCGTGGACGTTCCCTATAAGAACTTACCCCCCAGTGCTGTAATTGCTGTATGCTTGTGCTTCGTTTGGCTCCTAAGCACATGGTTAAGGAGATAGTTGGCTTTTGGTTTTTTGTTTTTGAATTTTTTAACATGAGTGAAATTCCTGGGACAGAGCAAGCCTTCAGTGTCATTGCCGTTCTTGTTGATGAAGATGAAATGGCTATAAAGACACTAGGAATGTGTGATTCATATCTGAAGATGCATCAGAGAGGGTAGAAGAAGCCACACTGAGCTCTTAGTAATCTCAGGATGTGCTCTGGAGGCTTTGCTTATTAGTGTTTCCCCCCTTAAATGGATTGTGGGGCTTTTTTTTTAGCTGGGTAGAGAAGCATTGTGAGTATGGTGTCTGCCTAAATACTCTCTAGGCTGTTTAATCTATTTGTCTTCTGTCTCATTTCACTCAAAGTCAACTTGGGGCAAGGAGTGGGAAGAACCTGGTAAGTGGAAGGCTCCAGTGTGGGGGTCCAGTAACCTGACATCTCCTGTTGCTCTCCTTGGGGTCCACTCCTGACAAATTTTTTCATGGTGATCCATCACATCTTTAACTTTGACTCCCCTCCACCCTGTAACTGGCTCCCCACGCTGCCCACATTCCTTGTGATGTCCTTCTCATCCTTCAGGCTCACCATATTGGCAGCTTCACTTGGGTCAAGCAGCACTGTTTTCTTGGGTTCCTGTGTTGAAACTTATTTCTTGAGAGAACAAGCTATAGTCAATGAGTAGGCTGGTGACCAGAGGAGGAGGTTTCACTGTAGGGCTCAGCAGTGAGAGGACAGGTGTTTCTAATTTCTCTCCCTCACCCTCAGCTCTCCCCCAGAACACTGAACACAGGAGAGCAGCATGAGGCAGGGGTAAGAGCCTGGAGTTCAGCATCAGACTGTCTGGCTTTTAATTCTGGGGGTACCATTTTCAGCTATGTGATCATAAGCCAGCTCTAGGTAAAATGAATATCATCTACTACACCAAAATTTTTGTTTTAATTCTTTTGAAGAACAACACACATAAGTACATTCACTATAAGCATACAGTTGACAAATTTTCACAAACTGAGCACACCAGGAAACCAACATCTAGATCAAGAGCCAGAACATTCCTAAGACTTCTGATTCCCTCCTTCCCTGTAGTATATGGTTATTTTGAGGGTAAATGAGCTAATTTGTAAAGTCCTTAAAACAGTTCCTGGCCACATGAAAAGATGCTCAACAATGCTAATTATTAGAAAAATGCAAATAAAAACTACAATGAGGTATCACCTCACACCAGTCAGAAGAGCCATCATCAAAAAGTCTACTTAATAATAAATGTGGGAGAAGGTGTGGAAAAAAGGGAACCTTCCTACACTCTTGGTGGGAATGTAAATTGGTAGAGCCACTATGGAAAACAGTGTGCTGGTTCCTTTAAAAACTAAAAATAGAGCTACCATATGATCCAGCAATCCCACTCCTGGACATATATCTGGAAAAAAATGAAAACACTAATTTGAAAAGATACATGCACCCCATTGTTCATAGCAGCACTATTTACAATAGCCAAGACATGGAAACAACTCAAGTGCCTGTCAACAGAATATTGGCTTAAGAAGATGTGATTAATATACATACATACATATATATATGTATATATATAGATATATATCATGGAATATTACTCAGCCATAAAAAAGGATGAAATATTGCCATTTGCAGCAACATGGATGGACCTAGAGAATATTATACTTAGTGAAGTAAGTCACACAGAGAAAGACAAATACTATGTGATATAATTTACATGTGGAATCTAAAAAATAATATAAATGAATCTATATACAAAATAGGAAAATACTTACAAACATAAAAAATGACCAAAGGGAAGAGGGAGGGAGAAGGGGACAAATTAGGAGTGTGGAATTAACAGATACAAACTACTATACATAAAACAGATAAGCAACAAGGATATACTGTATAGCACAGAGAATTATATTAATGGAATATAATCTGAAAAAAATAATAGCTGAATCACTTTGCTCTATACCTGAAACTAACACAATATTGTAAATCAACTATACTTCAATTTAAAAATATATATATATCCTGCTATTTAAAGATAAATTCAGAAATATTGAAAAATAAAAACAAAAACAAAAGAACAGTGCCTGGCATATGGTAATTGCTTTATCACTATTCGTTAAAAAATTAATTAGAAGGGAACTGTGGCTTCCAAAGCTGCAGCCGCTTACTTCATTTTAATGAGAGCAGGGCTGTCATGCAAGTTTAGACCTCTCTCTCTTCATACAGTGCAGCAGGCAGGATGAGTCAAGAGTCTTCAAAATAATCAATTATTTCCTTATCACAGAGGACCAGATGGTGCATTATACGGAAAAACAGCTTGCATGGAATGCCAAAATTTTGCTACGATGAGAAAAGAAGTATGCAATTAGGCTGCTATCACCCTTAACAAAGGGCCAGATGCACGGCAGCCGGGCTGCCCATGAGGAGAAGCACAGCTTGGGCCCAGGTTAAGGGGTGTCTTAGGATGAGGTGGGAAGGGGTTCCTGAATGCAGCTTCCTTTGTTGCCTGCACATCCCATGAGACACACAAAGAAAGACACACAACGGCTTGCAGAAACTTTCTGTAGAACTTGCCAAAGTGAACTGATGCATGGTGGGAAGAGTTAGTATGTGCACAACTAACTTCACACAACATTTTAAAACTTACAACAAGAGGAAACGGCTATGCCTTTCATGGTGACATTGTACTTTTATATAACCTTAGAACACATCTATGTCCCTTCTCTTTGTGACACAAAAACAAAAGAAAAGAAGGACAAAAACATCAAATAATCAAGTTAAACCATTTAGAAGAGGAAAAATGATGGCTAACAACGAATTTTCAGCAACACATTAAATTCTGAAAAAATAGTAAGTATTCTGTTCTACTATTGCTTGGAGCCACCTCTAGAGATATAAAGACATAGGGGTGAAGGTAGAAGAGGATCTGAAGATATTTCCTAACAAGGTGGACTAGAGGGTGGAGCAGCTCCTGGAGCTGTTGGTGCATCATTGTTTACTGGAATGCACTCTCATAGTTTGGAGGGAGAAGTCCTACACTGTCATAGTGTTAAGGAAACAACTAAGCAACAGTTTCAGAAAATTTGTAGCATTGTCTGGGTTCCAAAGAGATCTTTTAAACTCCTAGATCCTCCTGATTTCTCTAGACAAGCATAGATTTGGTTTTTAAAAATTAATAGATAATTTTGCTTTTGGAGTGGTAGGTCCATATTCCTTCTCTGGAAATCAAGACAATTTTTGTTAAGCTTAGAATCCTCTTTGGGCATTTCTGAGAGGTCAGCACTGCTTCCGTGGTGCAGAGTGACACGGTCATCCCTGGGTCGGGCCTGTGTGTGTCTCTGTTAGAGGAACTTAGTGTAGAGAAGGCCCAAAAGAGAAACCGACTGGGAGTGTCATGGCTGCTCCAGCTCGTTCTTCTGTCTAGCCCCAAAGAACTTGAATGCAGTCTCCTTTACTTCACTTGAGGTTTTTATTTTAATCAAGAAGAAATGTATGGTGCAGCTGTAGGGTGTGTGTGTGTATGTGTGTGTGTGTGTGTGTAAGGGAGAGAAGCTAGAAAGATTGCTTCATTAAATCCCTGTGCATGTCTAAATTTTAATAGCTTGGGCTTACAGTTTCCATACAAACAATTCATACAAAATGTCCAAAATAATTCCATCAAAGTTAGTGCTTTACACTGCACATGAGGCATTCTAATTTCAGATCCTGTGCAAATGAACAGTGGCTACTGTGAGCAGGAAGGAAATTTATGTAGTAGAATTGAAGTATAGTTGTCCAGATGAAGACAATTCCCAGACTGTTTCTACTGTGGCTATATTCTAAGTTAGCAAAAAAATTACACATTAGGTTATTAAACTCGTAAAATACCACAAGGAGTTTATAAACTCCTTGCATGAGTCCACCAATTTTTCCAAGTTTCTGGTATGATGTACTTAGTTTAGGTTAGAGAGTTTCTTAGGCGTTAAGTCCCTAAAAGGTAGGTAGGTGAAAGGACTGCTTATATAGATTTACAAGGGTACGAGGACAGTGGATAGACACAGCTCAGATGATGAACTGGTGAATATGGGTTTCAAAGTCTGTATATATTCATATCATCATCCAGTGTTCTTTCCTAACAGAGTGAACCTGGCATTCTACTTATAAGGCAAAGACGCACACACAGCTTCAACACAACTGAGGCTTCTGTAAAAAGAGCTATACAGCCTGATGCAGGTCACCACCAGTGGTAGATTAGATATGGCAGTGAGTTCTTTGATACTCCCTCCATTGTAAGGTGTGTGCTAATTCTCCTCCTCTTGATTCTGAGCTGAACATACTGACTGGCTTGTCTAAAAGAATGCAGCGAAGAGATGTTCTGTGACTCCCAAGACCAGGTAATAGGAAAGCTTTTGGCTTCTGCCCAGGTTTCTTAGAACACTCACTCTTTGACCTAACTGCCGTGCTGTGAGGAAGCTCAAGAAGACCTGAAAAGAAGCCCATGTGTAAAGGAACTGAAGCCCCAGGATGCCAACTCTGGCCAAGCTTCAGGCTGACAGCTGGCACCATCTGCCAGCCAAGTGAGTGAGCCATGCTGAAAGTGAATATTCAGTGCCAGTCGAGTTGCCGATACCACTTTGAACAGCGATGAGCTGCACTCTCTAAGCCCTGTCCAAATTGCAGATTTGTGAGCAAAATGACAGTTGTTGTTTTAAACCACTAAGCTTTTTTTTTTTTTTAATACAGCAAGAGATAACTGGAACCTCAGGCAAAGAGTTCTGGTCCACAATGTGTTAGAATTTGATAGCCATGTTTGGCCTTCAGGGGTAAAGGAGTGCCTGAGATTTAGGCTTCATCTCCATGGGACTCACCAGCTTCTTTGTTCTGCTCAACTCCAGGTCCACCTTGTCAAGCAACTGGGACATGATGGAGGTGAGAGGGTTAAGCATCATCTTTATCTTTCAGATCAGGAGGTAGATGTTGGGGTTTCTGTCTGGGGCAGCCAAGCTCTTACCACAGTCCTGCTTCTGTGGCTCACTCAGCCTTCTGGGGGAATACATAGCTGTTAAGCAGTCCTTCCTGGGGGTGGAGAGCTCTTATTTTCTGTGATCTTGTGTGAGATGCCACTTGTGGGTTTCTTGTATGAGCCACCATTAAAGGGCTCCCCCTCTGTCTTGTTAGCTTGTTCTTCATTCTCTGGGCAGAGTGAGCTACTTGTTCAGACCCTCATGCCTACCGGGTGTCCTTCAGAATCAGATATCTGTTTCTGCCCTAGGTAAAGTGTCTGGCTGGTCATTATTGTTGTCTGCTTTTGTTTGCTGGAGTCCTGGAAGACACTGAATGCATTGTTTAAAAGGTTTGTCTTGGAAACTCTGGCAATCACTAAATTATTCAATAGCTTACATATCTACATTTACAGGATTATTTTCAAAGATTTAATCATTATCACTGAATTGAGTTGTGACTGTTCCACCTGGGCCTGAGTTCTATACTCTGCAGAATGGTACTGAATTTGGGCCATGTATAGGGGGAGATGCAAATCTGGGAGGATGATCCTCCTGTGCAGGGCCCTGGCTGGGATGCCCTAGGAGTTACTAGAGCTGGAATGTGCCATGTTTCCCCCCTTGTCTGTGTGTCCATTCACTGTGTTTTTGCATGATGTGATGGGACTCTGGAAGTCATGTCTGCAGAAGGTCACAGAAACTCCTGACATGATGGGGCATGACTGCTCTGTCTTCCTCTCAGTGGAGAAGGGTAAACCACTATAGGTAAAATTGAAAGTACATAAGCCCTTCACCCTAGAAATGTCCTAGGAGAAATAGCCTAGGAGAAATAGCCTAGGATATCAAAGGATAATATCCTAGGATATTTTTACTGGATCCTACTTACTGCACATTTAACTCTTTTTTAAGTGGGAAAATATTTTAAACATCATGAGTACACATTAATAGGTGATTGGTTTAATAAATGGTAATTCATTCTTTCCAGGGAGGGTCATGTTGCCTTTAAACATATGCATTAGAACTATATCAGTTGATAAAACAAATGTAAATGTTTAGAAGAGTGCCTGGCTATTGTACACATATTATGTGTACAATAGCTACATGATTTTTGCTGTTATAAAGTGAGAAAAATAAACATGCAGGTATATAGCTATATAATACATGTACATATATGTATGATTATCCTTTATGTATAAAGCAGTTTAAAAAACCTTTTATCTGTGAACACATACATGTGTATGATTAAATGAGCATAGAAAACATTGTGGAAGGGTGAAAAAGGGAGTGGGAGCTAAGAGGAAAAAGATTAAAAGCAAGTAAAAGTTGTCATGATGAAGCAACTTGTATAGCATAATCCCCATCTTTGAAAGTATATATGTATATACATGTGTATATGCAGAGAGAGAGAGAGAGAGATGAAAAGTTAGCTATCAAAATATAAATGATGGTTATCTTCAGGTATTGAGAGTCTCAGAATTTTTTCTTTTCCTAAATACTTCCTTACTCTTTTCTACACTTTTTGAATTTTTAAAACAATGAATGTGTGTTATTTGTATTACTGGAAAATAAAGGCTGTTTTCAATATTGAAAAAACAAACAATATGACTAGTAAAACTCTCTCCCTAGCCTTAAATGATTAAGAAGGAACATATGAAGATGATAATGATGAATGGTTAACCTTAACTGGACACTTACCATATATCCAACACTATTTTGTATCTTTGCATATGTGAACCCATTCACTCCTGACAACTCCATGGGAGGAAAATTCTATTATTGTCCCTATTTTACAGACAAAGAAACCAAGGCACAGAGTAGTTGCATAAGCTGCCCAAGGTTGCATAGCTAATTGGTACCAAGCCTAGGATTTTATTTGTAAGAACACGTTCCATGTTCTCTCCTTTTCTAACTTAAGAAATAGAGTGATGAGAATTAAAACAAAAATAAACAAATAGGACCTAATTAAACTTAAAAGCTTTTGCACAGCAAAGGAAACCATAAACAAGATGAAAAGACAACCCTCAGAATGGGAGAAAATATTTGCAAATGAAGCAACCGACAAAGGATTAATCTTCAAAATATACAAACAACCCATGCAGCTCAATATGAAAAAAACAAACAACCCAATCCAAAAATGGGCAGAAGACCTAAATAGACATTTCTCCATAGATCATATACAGACTGCCAACAAACACATGAAAGGATGCTCAGCATCACTAATCATTAGAGAAATGAAAATCAAAACTACAATGAGATATCACCTCACACTGGTCAGAATGGCCATCATCACAAAATCTACAAACAATAAACGCTGGAGAGGGTGTGGTGAAAAGGGAACCCTCTTACACTGTTGGTGGGAATGTAAATTGATACAGCCACTATGGAGAACAGTATGGAGGTTCCTTAAAAAACTAAAAATAGAACTACCATGTGACCCAGCCATCCCACTACTGGGCATATACCCAGAGAAAATCATAATGCAAAAAGACACATGCACCCCAATGTTCATTGCAGCACTATTTACAATAACCAGGACATGGAAACAACCTAAGTGTCCATCAGCAGAGGAATGTATAAAGATGTGGCACATATATACAATGGAATATTACTCAGCCATAAAAAGGAATGAAATTGGATCATTTGTAGAGACATTGATGAACATAGAGACTGTCATACAGAGTGAAGTAAGTCAGAAAGAGAAAAACAAAATCATATATTAATGAATATATGTGGATTCTGAAAAAATTTGTATAGATGATCTTATTTACAAAGCAGAAATAGAGACACAGATGTAGAGAACAAATGTATGGATACCAAGGGGGAAAGTGTGGTGGGATGAATTTGTTGATTGGGACTGGCATATATACACTATTGATACTATAAGTAAAATAGATAACTAATGAGAACCTACTGTATAGCACAGGGAACTCTACTCAGTGCTCTGTGGTGACCTAAATGGGAAGGAAATCCAAAAAAGAGGGGATATATGTATACGAATAGCTGATTAACTTTGCTGTACAGTAGAAACTAATACAACATTGTAAAGCAAAAATACTCCAATAAATATTTAAAAAAAGAAATACCATTGGGCTTTTAAAAGCGGTAGCCTTATTTATTCCTCTAAGCATTTCTAAATCCTTTAGATTCTAAAGCTGGAAAAATCCCATCTCAGAGAAAAATCAGCTCTCTAACCTCAAATGCTCATTTTACATATGAGAGACTTGAGCTAGGGGAAATGCAGGGATTTCTTCACTGATGTTTCTATGTATTTGGAAGAGCCAGACTTCTGACTCATAGTTAGATGTGCATTCTACCATCTGTAAATGGCAACCCCTCTCTATCAGAGCCTTTGAAAACCACAATTCCATTCCAGGGGTGGGGGTGCTTTACTGTGGTCATTATTTTTATCAACCTTTTTCTTTCTTTCTGTTCTTTGCTTTCTTTTCTTTCTCCCTTTCTCTCTCTCTCTTTCTTCCTTCCTTCCTTTCTTCCTTCCTTTCTTTCTTTCTTTCTTTCTTTCTTTCTCTCTCTTTCTTTCTTTTTCTTTCCTTCCTTCCTTTTCTTCCTCCCTCCCTCCTTTTCTTTCTCTATTCCTTTCTCTCTTTCTTCCTCCCTTTCTTTCTTTCTTTCTTTCTTTCTCTCTTTCCCTCTCTTTCTTTCCTTCCTTTATTCCTTAGTTTCTTTCCTTCCTTCCGTCCTTCATTCCCTCCTTCCTTCTTCTTTCCCTAGCTTTATGGAGATGTAATTGATATATAACATTGTGTAAGTTTAGGTATACAGCATGATGATTTGATACACATATATACTGTGAAATGATTACCTCAGTAAGGTTAATTAATGCCTCCATCATCTCACATAATTATAATTTTTTGTGGTGAGAACATTTAAGGTTTACTCCCTTAGCAACTTTCAAGTATATAACATAGTATTGTTAATTATCATCACCATGCTCTGTATTGAATGTATTAGATCGTCAGAACTTGTTCATCTTATAACTGGGTGTTTATCCCCTTTGACTTTCTCAGTCTGACTTATTTCACTTACCAAAATTTCCTCAAGTTCCAACCTTGTTGTTGAAATGGCAGAATTTTCTTTTTTATGGCTGAATAAAATTCCATCATGAGTGTGTGTGTGTGTGTGTGTGTACATACAGTGTGTGTGTACATACACCATCCATTCATCTCTTGATGGACACTTAGGTTATTTGCATGTTATGGCTACTGTGAATAATGGTACAGTGAACATGGGGGTGCAGATGTCTCTTCAAGATAATGATTACATTTCCTTTGGATATATATACCCAGAAGTGGGATGGCTGGATCATATGCTAGTTCTATTTTTTAATTTTTTAGGAAACTCCACATTATTTTTCATACAGTAGTTGTACCAATTTACATGCCTATCAACAGTACACAAAGTGTTTCCCTTTCTCCACATCCTCACCAAAACTTGTCTCTTATCTTTCTGATAATAGCCATTCTATCAACTCACAATGAGGTGATATCTCATTGTGGTTTTGATTTGCATTTCCCTGATGATTAATGATGTCAAGCACCTTTTCATTTGTATGCCTGTTTTGGAAAAATGTCTATTCATGTCCTCTGCCCATTTAAAACTGGAATTGGTTTTTTGCTATTGAGTTGTTGGACCTATTTCTTTCTAATGGTGTATCAAAAAGAGAAAACGCTTAACTCTCAAAAGAGAAACAACTGACTATAAAAAGCAGAGGGAAGCTTTCTGAGATGGTAAGAATGTTCTAAGTCTAAATGATCTGGGCAGTCATCACAGGTGCAATTTATAGGTACAAAGTCATTGAGCTGTATGCTTAAGATGTATACACTTTACTGTGCATAAATTATACATCAAAATAACGCAGTTAAAAACAGGCATATGAGACATACTTGTTGGGGAGACTGTCTTGTATCCAACATTTTCAAAACAAGGTATTGGTGAAATCATGGAAGTAGTACAGAGTATCACACTCAGGGAGTCCAATTTGTTACCACGAGATTGTTACCATGATGTGCATTTCTTCGCCAAGCACCCCAGTAACTTGAAACCATTCTGCTTCATTTTGAACGGGAGGTTGGTATTGTACCTTCCATTGCCAAGTCCTCCTGACCCGAGAGAAATGGTACTTTGCAGGTAAAAGCATAAATAAAGGGCATTGGAATAGTGCTTAGATGCTGGGAGTAAACAAAAGACACAGAAAATATACCTCTGCTGAGTAATGCAGACTCAGAACAAATACAGAATCATTTAAGTCATATTGTGTATAAGAGCCTAAAATGAGTGGTCACATTAATACATAGCAATTTCTTTGGCTTTGGGGTTCAACATTCTGAATAGGTGTCAGGGTATCAAGAATGCATCACCTCTGGGAAGCCTCTAATATTTTTAAAACTCCCTTCATATGGCCACCAGCCCTTTAGTGTCTAGGCTCTTGGAGCCATTGTTCACCATAACTAAATTTGTTTTAGAGCAGCCCCAGGACATGACTTCTTAATTTGAAAGGGTTGTTAGCCTTCTGACACCAGCTTTTTGGACTTTTCAATTTGGTGCCTGTACCTATTGTTAACCTTCCTCTGTTTACATGGATTTGGGGGTAATTTCTCCCCATGTCATCAATCTCCAATATTCTTCATTTTGGGAAGATATTTTCACTGTCAGTCTTCAGCAAGTGCCAGTAAATAACAAAAGCAGCAAGGCTGTGAAAAAATCTAATAGTAAGAAATCAGTCAGACTCTTTCCACTCAAATGTGGGCTTTCTATGTGTGGATGCAGCTAATTTTAATCTTTTGAAACCTTATTATAGCAGCAAAGAATAATCATCAGAACTTAGGCCTCTGTGGTGGCTGCCCTTAGTGCTGCATAATGCGGGTGGAGGGAGGAAGGATTTTGAGCCATTCTCAATTTAGAATGGGAGAGAGGGAAAGCAATGAACAGCATCCACAGGTTGGTCATTTAATGGGGTTTTAGCATAAGAACTTTCAAGAGTACATGCCATCCTTCCTTCCCCTGCCAGCCCGTCTTTAGGCTATTTGTATTTTCCTGGTTTTAGCCCAGTTAGTTGAGGTAGTTAACTAGGGATGCTAGTGAGATCAAGATCATATGGTTATTATCCAGTATTGTCCAATATTGACCACTTGAGAGGTAAACCAATGTAATGGCAGAAAGGTGAGTTCTAGAACCAGAAGACTCAGGTTTGAAATCCAGGCCCTGTTACCTACTATGACCTTGGATTTGTCAATTAATCTCTATGAGCCAGTTATGAATGACAAAATATGAATAGTATCTCATTTCCAGGATTGTCTAGGGGGACTAAATTAGATGATGTATACACCTACCTGTCATATATTAGTTACTCACTAACTAGATATGTTTCTATTAGCTCTTCAAAAAATAAATGTTTCCAAAACCACAAACAATATCTTATTTCTTTCTGGTAAATTGTCTTTTTTTTTTTTTTAAACATCTTTATTGGAGTATAATTGCTTTACAATGGTGTGTTAGTTTCTGCTTTATAACAAAGTGAATCAGTTATGCATATACATATGTTTCCATACCTCTTCCTTCTTGTGTCTCCCTCCCTCCCACCCTCCCTATCCCACCCCTCTAGTGGTCACAAAGCACCGAACCGATCTCCCTATGCTATGCGGATGCTTCCCACTAGCTATCTATTTTACGTTTGGTAGTGTATATATGTCCATGCCACTCTCTGACTTTGTCACAACTTACCATTGCCTCTCCCCATATCCTCAAGTCCATGCTCTAGTAGGTCTGTGTCTTATTCCCGCCTTACCACTAGGATCTTCATGACCTTTTCTTTTTCTTTCTTAGATTCCATATATACGTGTTAGCATACGGTATTGTTTTTTCTCTTTCTGACTTACTTCACTCTGTATGACAGACTCTAGGTCCATCCACTTCACTACAAATAACTCAATTTCTTTTCTTTTTAGGGCTGAGTAATATTCCATTGTATATATGTGCCACATCTTCTTTATCCATTCATGTGTTGATGGACACTTAGGTTGCTTTCAGGTCCTAGCTATTGTAAATAGAACTGCAATGAACATTTTAGTACATGACTCTTTTTGAATTATGGTTTTCTCAGGGTATATGCCCAGTAGTGGGATTGCTGGGTCGTATGGTAGTGCTATTTGTAGTTTTTTAAGGAACCTCCATACTGTTCTCCATAGTGGCTGTATCAATTTACATTCCCACCAGCAGTGCAAGAGGGTTCCCTTTTCTCCACACCCTCTCCAGCATTTATTGTTTCTAGATTTTTTGATGATGGCCATTCTGACCCGTGTGAGATGATATCTCATTGTAGTTTTCATTTGCATTTCTCTAATGATTAATGATGTTGAGCATTCTTTCATGTGTTTGTTGGCAATCTGTATATCTTCTTTGGAGAAATGTCTATTTAGGTCTTCTGGCCATTTTTGGATTGGGTTGTTTGTTTTTCTGTTATTGAGCTGCACGAGCTGCTTGTAAATTTTGGAGATTAATCCTTTGTCAATTGCTTCACTTGCAAATATTTTCTCCCATTCTGAATGTTGTCTTTTGGTCTTGTTTATAGTTTCCTTTGCTGTGCAAAGGCTTTTAAGTTTCATTAGGTCCCATTTTTTAATTTTTGTTTTTATTTCCATTTCTCTAAGAGGTGGGTCAAAAAGGATCTTGCTGTGATTTATGTCATAGAGTGTTCTGCCTATGTTTTCCTCTAAGAGTTTGATAGTGTCTGGCCTTACATTTAGGTCTTTGATCCATTTTGAGCTTATTTTTGTGTATGGTGTTAGGGAGTGATTTAATCTCATACTTTTACATGTAGCTGTCCAGTTTTCCCAGCACCACTTATTGAAGAGGCTGTCCTTTCTCCACTGTACATTCCTGCCTCCTTTATCAAAGATAAGGTGACCATATGTGTGTGAGTTTATCTCTGGGCTTTCTATCCTGTTCCATTGATCTATATTTCTGTTTTTGTGCCAGTACCATACTGTCTTGATTACTGTAGCTTTGTAGTATAGTCTGAAGTCAGGGATCCTGATTACTCCAGCTCTGTTTTTCGTTCTCAAGATTGCATTGGCTATTTGGGGTCTTTTGTGTTTCCATACAAATTGTGAAAATTTTTGTTCTAGTTTTGTGAGAAATGCCAGTAGTGGTTTGATAGGGATTGCATTGAATCTGTAGATTGCTTTGGGTAATAGAGTCATTTTCACAATGTTGGTTCTTCCAATCCAAGAACATGGTATGTCTCTCCATCTATTTGTATCATCTTTAATTTCTTTCATCAGTGTCTTATAATTTTCTGCATACAGGTCTTTTGTCTCCTTAGGTAGGTTTATTCCTAGATATTTTATTCTTTTTGTTGCAATGCTAAATGGGAGTGTTGTCTTAATTTCACTTTCAGATTTTTCATCATTAATGTATAAGGATGCCAGAGATTTCTGTGCATTAATTTTGTATCCTGCTACTTTACCAAATTCATTGATTAGCTCTGGTAGTTTTCTGGTAGCATCTTTAGGATTCTCTATGTATAGTATCATGTCATCTTCAAACAGTGACAGCTTTACTTCTTCTTTTCCGATTTGGATACGTTTTATTTCTTTTTATTCTCTGATTGTTGTGGCTATAACTTCCAAAACTATGTTGAATAAGAGTGGTGAGAGTGGGCAACCTTGTCTTGCTCCTGATCTTAGAGGAAATGGTTTCAAGTTTTCACCATTGAGGATGATGTTTTTTCTGGGTTTGTCATATATGGCCTTTATTATGTTGAGGAAAGTTCCCTCTATGCCTACTTTCTGCAGGGTTTTTATCATAAATGGGTGTTGAATTTTGTTGAAAGCTTTCTCTGCATCTATTGAGATGATCATATGGTTTTTCTCCTTCAATTTGTTAATATGGTGTATCATGTTGATTGATTTGTGTATATTGAAGAATTATTGCATTCCTGGAATAAACCCCACTTGATCATGGTGTATGATCCTTTTTATGTACTGTTGGATTCTGTTTGCTAGTATTTTGATGAGAATTTTTGCGTCTATGTTCATCAGTGATATTGGCCTGTAGTTTTCTTTCTTTGTGACATCTTTGTCTGGTTTTGGTATCAGGGTGATGGTAACCTCATAGAATGAGTTTTGGCCAATTGTCTTAACAAAGGTTGAATCTCTACTGCCTGGGATGTGCTTGGCACATAGTATGATTTCAATAAACATTTAAATAAGTGAAATGTGCCCTACTGCCTTTAAGAGCATTTCCATTTGTAGCATGTTCTTTGTACAGCAGAAGATCCCCCTCACCCACCTTTTCTTCTTTGAGCAGTGCTCTATCTGAATTGTTGTAAAGTGGGGCTCTGGAAGGAAAGACGAATGATTGTGCTCTGATGAGAGAAGAAGGGGGGGATTAGGCCCATTAGATGATTCCAGTCACCCAAAACATGTAGGGACATTCTATCTGGTCTGCCCTGGGCCTCTGGAAAAAAGGCCTGCCACTCTACTAAACAGCCTGTCTCCACACATGGGACATGGACCTTTCTTCCCTTCCCTCAACATATACTGTGGGGCTCTTCCCAGCTGGATGTCTGATTTGACCTAATTTTCTACCATGTTGGCCCCACTTTTCACCTCTCTGCAAGACAGATCCTAACAGGGAAATTCTGTGCTGAGAAGAAACACTGAAAATAGAATCCAAATTGAGCAGGACAGAGACAATGGGGCAAAAGAAAGAGAAGGTCTAGATAAAAGTGCGGGAAATGGAGAGTCAGACACCATGTTTATGATCACTTCCCAAAAACAACAGAAGAGAGAGATTGAGAGCTGTGAGGTGATAAAAGCTATCACCTTTTTCTCCTAAGAGTATAGACAACTGAATCACCCTTGAAAATAAGCCACAGAAAAGGATTTAGTTTGACTCTAATGCAAAATTACTGTAAAGAAAAAAGAGAATGTGGAGCAGAATAATTCTTTTACAAGCAATGAAGGCATGCAATAAAGACATGCTCACAAAGAAGATAAAGAGTATAACTTTATATTTTAAAACAGACTAAAAGAAATTAATGAATTGATAAAAGCAATAAAAGAATAAATCAAAGTTAGAAAAATTCATAAAATATAACAAAAGGAAATTTTGAGAAGTAAGGGGCAAAACAGTACAATTTAGATGTTTTAAAAAATATTTCAGAAGTTTGAAGACTAAACTAGAAGGAACTCAAGTGTAAAAACTTACCATTGATAACGGTTTAAGAGAAAATTTGCAAAGGAGGAAGATCTTTAAAATAAATAAATGCAACAAGAGATAAAAGGGATTCATGAGAAAGTAATGGATATAAAAAGACAAGCAAAAATAGATATAAAAGGAAAGCAAGGGCTTCCCTGGTGGCACAGTGGTTGAGAGTCTGCCTGCCGATGCAGGAGACACGGGTTCGTGCCCCAGTCTGGGAAGATCCCACATGCTGTGGAGCGGCTGGGCCTGTGAGCCACGGCCACTGAGCCTGCACGTCCGGAGCCTGTGCTCTGCAATGGGAGAGGCCACAACAGTGAGAGGCCTGCGTACTGCAAAAAAAAAAAAAAAAAAAGCAAGCAAAAGTGATCCAATATATGTACAATAAAAAGTCCACATGTAGAAAGCCAACACAATGGATTGAGTTTGACTCCTATGCAAAATTACTGTAAAGAAAGAAGATATGGAACAAAATAACTCTTTTACAAGCAATGAAGCCATGCAAGAAAGACATGATTACAAAGAAGATAAAGGCTGTAATCTTATAAATAAAAACTATATATAGGGCTTGCCTGGTGGTGCCATGGTTAAGAATCTGCCTGCTAATGCAGGGGATGCAGGTTCGAGCCCTGGTCCAGGAAGATCCCACATGCCGCGGAGCAACTCAGCCCGCGTGCTGCAACTACTGAAGCCCGCGCACCTAGAGCCTGTGCTCTGCAACAAGAGAAGCCACTGCAATGAGAAGCCAGTGCACCGCAACGAAGAGTAACCGCCGATCTCCAAAACTAGAGAAAGCTCCGTGCACAGCAATGAAGACCCAACGCAGCCAAAAATAAATAAAATTTATTTAAAAAAAACTATATATAAAGATACAAATATTTAAACATACATAACAAAATAATTATTGGGAAACAGCAGCATAGCACAGGGAGATCAGCTCGGTGCTTTGAGACAAATTAGAGGGGTGGGATGGGGAGGGTGGGAGGGAGGCTCAAGAGGGACGGGATATGGCAATATATGTATGCATATGGCTGATTCACACTGTTGTACAACAGAAACTAACACAGCATTATGAAACAATTATACTCCAATGAAGATGTATTAGAAAATAAAAAAAAAACTCATCCTAACATACAAAAAAAGTGTAAGAATTGGGATCAAATATATTGATCATATTGATAAGTATAATCAAAAAAAGATTTTCAGATTGAATACAAAGCAAGTTAACAATGTGTTGTGTGTAAGACAAACCAAAACCAAAACGAGTCAAAAGGTTAAAAATAAAAGAATGAACAAAGTACATCAGGCATATTCAAACTAAAAGAAGGCTGATGTCTCAATCTTGTTATATGATAAGAATTAAGACCAAAAGGCATTTTTATTTTTATTTTTAAATTTTTTAAATAAAAAAAATATTTTTCACTGGAGTACAGTTGATTAACAATGTTGTGTTAGTTTCAGGTTTACAGCAAAGTGATTAAGTTATACATATACATGTATCTATTGTTTTTCAAAATCTTTTCCCACTTAGGTTATTACAGAATATTGACCAGAGTTCCCTGTGCTATACAGTAGGCTCCTGTTGGTTATCTATTTTATTTATTTATTTATTTATTTATTTGTTTGTCTATTTTTACTGGTATAGACATCTTTTATTTTATTTATTTTTTTTTAATTTTCTATTTTTATTGGACTATAGTTGATTAACAATGTCATAATTTCAGGTGTACAGCAAAGTGATTCAGTTATACATATACATGTATCTATTCTTTTTCAAATTCTTTTCCCATTTACATTGTTACATAATATTGAACAGAGTTCCCTGTGTTATACAGTAGGTCCTTGTTGGTTATCCATTTTAAATATAGCAGTGGGTATGTGTCAATTCCAAATTCCCAATCTATCCCTCTCCCCGCCCTTCTCTCCTGGGAACCATAAGTTCATTCTCTAAGTCTGTTTCTGCTTTGTAAATAATTTCATTTGTATCATTTTTTTTAAGATTCTGTATATAAGCCACATCATATGATATTTGTCTTTCTCTGTCTGACTTACTTCACTTAGTATAATAATCTCTAAGTCCATCCCTGTTGCTGCAAATGGCATTATTTCATTCTTTTTAATGGCAGGGTAATATTCCATTGTATATATGTACCACATCTTCTTTATCCATTCATCTGTTGATGGACATTTAGGTTGTTCCCATGTTGGCTATTGTAAATAGCACTGCAATGAACACTGGGGGTCATATATCCTTTCAAACCATGTTTTTCTCTGGCTATATGCCCAGAAGTGGGATTGCTGGATCATATGGTAGCTCTATTTTTAGTTTTTAAAGGAACATCCATACTGTTGTCCATAGTGGCTGTATCAATTTACATTCCCACCAGCAGTGCAAGAGGGTTCCCTTTTATCCACACCCTCTACAGCATTTATTGTTTCTAGATTTTTTGATGATGGCCATTCTGACCAGTGTGAGGTGATATCCCATTGTAGTTTTGATTTGCATTTCTCTAATAATTAGTGATGTTTAGAATATTTTCATGTGCCTCTTGGCCATCTGTATGTCTTCTTTGGAGAAGTGTCTCTTTAGCTCTTATGCACATTTTTAACTAGGTTGCTTGTTTTTTTTTGATATTGAGCTGCATGAGCCATTTGTAAATTTTGGACAATAATCCCTTGTCAGTCACATTGTTTGCAAATATTTTCACCCATTTTAAGTGTTGTCTTTTTGTTTTGTTTATGGTTTCCTTTGCTGTGCAAAAATATTTTTGTTTTTATTTCCATTATTCTAGGAGATGGCTTGAAAAAGATATTGCTGTGATTTATGTCAAAGAGTGTTCTGCCTACGTTTTCCTCTAAGAGTTTTATAGTGTTTGATCTTATATTTAGGTCTTTCATCCATTTTTAGTTTATTTTTGTGCATGGTGTTAAAGAGTGTTCTAATTTCATTTTTTTTTTTACATGTAGCTGTCCAGTTTTCCCAGCACCATTTATTGAAGAGACTGTCTTGCATCCATTGTATAGTCTTGCCTCCTTTGTTGTAGATTAATTGACCACAGGTGTGTGGGTTTATTTCTGGGCTTTCTATCCTGGTCCATTGATCTATATTTCTGTTTTTGTGACAGTTCCCTACTGTTTTGATGACTGTAGCTTTGTACTATAGCCTGAAGTCAGGAAGCCTGATTCCCAGCTCCATTTTTCTTTCTCAACATTGCTTTGGCTATTCAGGGTCTTTTGTGTCTCCATACGAATTTTAAGATTTTTTGTTCCAGTTCTGTGAAAATTGCCACTGGTAATTTGATAAGGATTGCATTGAATCTATAGGTTGCCTTGGGCATATGTAGACAATGTTGATTCTTCCAATCCAAGAACATGATATATCTTTCCATCTGTTTCTGTAATCTTCAATTACTTTCATCAGCATCTTATAGTTTTCAGAATACAGGTCTTTTGCCTCATTAGGAAGCTTTATTCCTAGGTATTTTATTCTTTTTGATGCAGTGATAAATAGGGTTGTTTCTTTAATTTCTCTTTCTGATCTTTCATTGTTAGTGTATAGGAATGCAAGAGATTTCTGTGTATTAATTTTGCATCCTGCCACTTTACCAAATTCATTGATAAGCTCTAGTAGTTTTCTGGTAGCATCTTTAGGATTTTCTATGTATAGTATCATGTCATCTGCAAACAGTGACAGTTTTACTTCTTCTTTTCCAATTTGTATTCCTTTTATTTCTTTTCTTCTCTGATTGCCCTGACTATGACTTCCAAAATTTTGTTGAATAAAAGTAGCAAGAGTGGACATCTTTGTCTTGGTCCTGATCTTAGAGGAAATGCTTTCATCTTTTTACCATTGAGTGTGATGTTAGCTGTAGGTTTGTCATATATGGCCTTTATTATGTTGAGGTATATTCCCTCTACGCCCACTTTCTGGAGAGTTTTTATCATAAATCGGTGTTGAATTTTGTCAAAAGCTTTTTCTGCATCTATTGAGATGATCATATGATTTTTATTCTCCAAAAGGCATTTTTTAAAAAGAAAAGAAAAGACACTTTATAAGGCAGAAGTCCTTATTTACAAATATATAGCCACTATTAATATTTATGTACCCAATAGCACTTTAACAACTTTTGCACAGCAAAAGTTAGAAGAAATGTAAGGAGAAAGAAAACAAAAATGCCAATAGTAGAGAATTCTAATATGTCTTGCTCAATTCCAAATAAATCATATAGGGGAAAAATCAGTTACAATACAGAAAACTTATTCAACATAATAACCAAGGGCTTGCCTGGTGGCACAGTGGTTAAGAATCCACCTGTGAATGCAGGGGGCACGGTTTCAAGCCCTGATCTGGGAAGATCCCACATGCCGCAGAGCACCTAAGCACATGCACCACAACTACTGAGCCTGTGCTCTAGAGCCCGTGAGCTACAACTACTGAGCCCACGTGCCACAACTACTGAAACCTGCACACCTAGAGCCCTTGCTCTGCAACAAGAGAAGCCACCGCAATGAGAAGCCTGAGCACCACAACGAAGAGTAGCCCCTGCTAGCCACAACTAGAGAAAGCCCATGGGCAGCAACAAAGACCCAATACAGCCAAAAATAAATAAATGAAATAAATTTTAAAAAACATAATAATCAAGTAGATCTCATAAATATCTAACTCTTAATCCCAATAATGGAAAATATACCTTTTCCACTGTACATGGAACATTCATGAAGATTGATCACACCTTAAGCTGGAAATAAAACTTCAATAAATTCTAAAGAATTGCATTCTGATTTAAAAAATGCTATAAATGAATTACAAAATCAGATCACCTACTTGGAAATTTAAAAACCCACCATTAAAACAAATTCTTTGGTCAAAGAAAAAATGCTAAGTGAAATTGTAGAATTTCCTATAAACAATGATAAGCAGTAAAGCCACTATGGAGAACAGTATGGAGGTTCCTTAAAAAACCACAAATAGAACTACCATATGACCCAGCAATCCCACTACTGGGCATATACCCTGAGAAAACCATAATTCAAAAAGAGTCATGTACCAAAATGTTCATTGCAGCTCTATTTACAATAGCCAGGACATGGAAGCAACCTAAGTGTCCATCAACAGATGAATGGATAAAGAAGATGTGGCACATATATACAATGGAATATTACTCAGCCATAAAAAGAAATGAAATTGAGTTATTTGTAGTGAGGTGGATGGACCTAGAGTTTGTCATACAGAGTGAAGTAAGTCAGAAAGAGAAAAATAAATACCGTATGCTAACACATATAGATGGAATCTTAAAAAAAAGAAAAAGGTTCTGAAGAACCTAGGGTCAGGACAGGAATAAAGACGCAGACTTAGAGAAACAACTTGAGGACCCAGTAAGGGGGAAGTGTAAGCTGGGATGAAGTGAGAGAGTGGTATGGACATATATACACTACCAAACGTAAAATAGATAGCTAGTGGGAAGCAGCCGCATAGCACAGGGAGATCAGCTCCGTGCTTTGTGACCACATAGAGGAGTGGGATAGGGAGGGTGGGAGGGAGATGCAAAAGGGGGGGATATGGGGATATATGTATACATATAGGTGATTCACTTTGTTATTCAGCAGCAACTAACAAAACATTGTAAAGAAATTATACTCCAGTAAAGATGTTAAAAAAGTATATTATACAATGATACCAATAAAAATTAAAAATAAATGAAATAAAAAACAAAGTTTAAAAACCAGAAAAAGAACAAATAAACTAGAAAAAGCAGAAGGAAGAAATTAATATAGATGAAAGCAAAAATTAATAAGAAAAACTGGTTCTTTTAAAAAAATCAATAAAGTAGACAAACTGCTAACCTAATTAGTAAAAAAGGGAGGAAACACACAAAATTAGAAATGTCTAAGTGAAAAATAATCAAAACAGGAAATTTTAAAGAAATCATAAGAGGCTACTTTGCACAACTTTATGCAAATACATTTGAAAATCTTGATGAAATTAATACTCGTCTGAAAAAATACAGTTTACCAAATATAGGTCCCAGTGAGAGATATAAAAAGCCTACTATACAATCTTCTATGATAGACAGTTACATAGACAAAGTGATCAAAATAAATTGCAGTGATGTTCCTGGACACTTTGAGAGAACCTTTCCTCTAAAACATTATCCATCTGGACTATCATAGTAAATTAAAAAAGAAACCTAATGGCATTATGCTTGTAATCCAAGACAAATTTTTGTTTTGCTGGATGAACTCAGCCTGGAATGAGCATGAGCCAGGACAAAAATTAATCCACACTCTGATAAGCACTAACATCCACAAGGACCTCAGAATGTGAAAAAGTCTTAGTTGTCAACTTGCCCCTGGCTTTCTTAAACCTTCCTTGTAAAATCTAGGCACAAGCCCAAATGCTGTGATAAGCTCCTCCCAACTTCCTCCTACTGAGGTGCCCATGATTTCTCAGTGTGCGTTCTCCTTTGCTGCAGCAAGCTCAATAAACCTAACTTTATCTTTGATTACAGAAGTGTGCCTGGTCTTCTTTGACTGGTGGGCACTGACAGATGTACAAATCCCTTAACCCATGGGACAAGAAGTCAAATCTCTGAGTAACATCACATTCCAGCAATTAGAGTCTAGTAACAAAAAAATAATTTAAAAAGGAAATTTAATCTGTGAGAAAGAAATCTAAGTATACCACACCTGTAGAAGTCTTTCTTCTCCTACTCACTTTCTTTATATGAACATAGTTTTGAAGCACCTCCTCATTACCCCAGTCTCAACACCCTTTGACCTCCCGCTCTTGTCTCCTCTGTCTTTCCACTCCGTTATTATGTAGATGAATCTAGTCCTCTCCCAGCAAGAAAGACTCTTCCCTAGGAGGAAGACGGGGAATGAGGTTTTGGTTTTATGGTTCTTTTTGGTGGGCTAGGGGAGGAGGAAATTGATGAAACTGCCATATAGTAGCTTTTTTTTTTTTTTTTTTCGGTACGTGGGCCTCTCACTGTTGTGGTCTCTCCCGCCGCGGAGCACAGGCTCCGGATGCGCAGGCCCAGCGGCCACGGCTCACGGGGCCAGCCGCTCCGCGGCACGTGGGATCCTCCCGGACCAGAGCACGAACCCGTGTCCCCTGCGTCGGCAGGCGGACTCCCAATGACTGCGCCACCAGGGAAGCCCATATAGTAGCTTTTTGTCTTCCCACTACTACAGAGTTTGATAGTTTATGAGCAGTTTCCTTTTTCATTGACTCATCCCAACAGCTGAAGAGGTGTTGGCAAGTTGTGATTCTTTCCCCTGTAATAATTGAGGGAAAATTCAGAAAGGCTAAGGACCCCCAGCCAGTAAATTAGCAGGCTGCAATTAGAGCCACTTGCTCCAAGCAGGCTCTCCATCTAAGCTCATAGCCTCCATTTACATTAGTAATAGTTACAAAACCATCACCTCCCCTGATGAGCTCCTACTTCGTGCCAGACTAATGATAGGTGATTTACGCAAGCGCTTCTCAAACTGTGATATGTACATCAAGCACGTGGGCATCTTGTTAAAATGAAGACTGTGATTCATTGTGTCTGGGTGGGGCCTGAGGGTCTACATTTCTAATAAGTAAGTTCTCTGTTAATGCTGATGCTGCAGGTCCACCGTCCATACTTTGAGTAGCAAGGCTTTATATTTACCGCCTTGATTCAGCCTCACAGTAAACCCACACGGCAGTACTTCTCAACCCTGGCTGTACCTCATCAGGGAGGATGGCATTTGAAGACTTCTAATCCTCAGGTGCAGCCCAAATTTTTCGTGAGACACCTATTGCTATATGGGCTAGGTAATATCATCCTCATTTTACAGCTGAAGAAACTGAAGCTTAGAGAGATTAATTACTTTATCTAAAATCCTATACAGTGATGGAAGTAGGATCTGAAGCCAGGGCTATTTGGCTTCAACGTCCTTTCTCTTAACTACTGCTCTCTATGGACTCCCATGGAGGCGACACTAGTTTGCAATCTATTATTGTTGTTAACTAAGAAAAGAAGACCCACACATGTTAAACCATTAGAAAAGAGCCTGAGCCCACAAATACCCCAGTGTTAAGACTCAAGATGATTTATGGTCCTTTAACACTAGGAAAGTAGAAATCTCTCCCTGGGGCTGAAGGTAACTATTGTCCCCTCTGCACCCCTCCCCACCCCCACCCCACCCCCGACCCAGCACATGCCCTGGAACTGACTTTGTACATTGGTTCTCTGCTTTTCCATTAAATGCTGACTGGTCAGAGTATTTTCTCTCCCATTGAGGTTTTAAGTTTAAGAGAAAGCCTGGTGCATTAAATCAGTGTAATTAGCCCTGCAATGCATGTGATTGAGAAAGTGCATTCCCAGAGAAAGAAAGAGACTCTCCAAGGTTTTATCAAACTGGAATTGTGAGCCCAGGGCTTGAAAACAACCCCTTTATGATGGGAAGCAAAGGATTCCCCAGGGACGGATGTGCTGGCAGTGGCTAGGCTTATTCTCCCATCTCTGAATTCGTTAATGAGGACTTAGGTTCAAAAGCAGATAACAAGCTAATCAAAAGGGGAAGGGAAGCCTGCAAATCATGCTGCCTAACGAGTTACACTGGGGAGAGCAAGGGAGAAGGTAGAACAGGCAGAGTGATGGGCTGGGGGTGGGGTTGTCTTCTTTGTCAGGATGCTGGCAGACCACAGGCTTTGAACCAAAGAATCAATCACATGATTGATTTAAAAAGAGAAATCACAGGATATTATTTAAAGTCAGTAATGGCATAACCCTCTTATGCCAGCCTCTTCCCTCAATATTCTTTGCTCCATCACCATCTCATTTTTCCAAAGACTGAGACCACAAAGTTCCTGCCCACTGAGAATGCCACCTGGGCCCAAGGCCAAACCAGCTAGCTGAGTGAGGGTGGGGGGTGGGGTGAGAGGTGTGGGAAGGGGGGGAGAAAAAGGAGCTTTTTGAGAGGCTTCCTCTGACCCAGATGCTATCTCAGAGCACAAAAGTGCATTGTTTATACTCAAGAACTAAACTTTTGCTTTATGCTTTAAAATAGGCAATTGGGGTTTATAAAACTAAATTTTGTTCTGTTTGAGCTCATTAGCTACATAATTTGGGAAAGAAACAGCAAATGTAATGAACGTAGTTACATTTGTCAGGTTTTCTTTGTCCCCATGGGAAATCCTTGGTGCTTTCTGACTTCCTAAACATTTTCTGATACTCAGTACATCTTCGGAGTTTTGCTTCTATTCAAAAATGAAGGAGGCCTGAAGTCTCACCCCAAATGTCACCTTTATGGATCTTCTATGGCTGAGAATCTCCTGTGAATAATAGAGCTTGGAACCAGTTTGAATACTGATATGCCACCAAATTGATCACTTTCATGGCTTCTCTCTTCCCAGGTGTCTCTCTTCTGTCCATTCCTCTGTCTTCCACCTGTCCCTCTCTTTTCATCCTTTACTCAAACTCTTCTCTCCCTTCTGTCATGAAAAACCATTAGTTGTCCGGTACCTTGACTGTCAGGGAATGAACATGAGAACCCTGACTAGAGCTGTCCTCAGTTGTGGTGCTGAAAGGATAACTTTGACCATCTACTAACCAAAGATTCTGGAAACATTGGAGAGCCTAAACAATGGATTAGAACAGCTTTTGGGAAGGTCCTTTTTGGGGTGTCCTTCAGGTCACTCAACCTTTACAGTCCAAAACAAAATTCATTTTCTTCCAGACACCCTGTTTTCCCTCTTATATTCCCCAAGTCTTGCCATCCTTCTTCTTAGTTTTCAAAACCATCTTCTCCTCTCCATTCCCATTGTCATTAAAATAATTTCCTAACTGGTTTCTCTCAAATATCTCAATACTCAATGGCTTTCATTAACAATTCCCATCCCCAATTCCTATAGAATTTAATTCAAAATTGTTAGAGTGGGAGCAGGTACAGCAAAGCACTCCAGAAACTCTGCCAGTTAAACCATAAACACCAACCAACAGTAGATGAGAATGATATATACAAACAGCTCCTTGGAGATAAAATAGTTCCAGGTCTAGAAACAGCAAGAGTAAACAAAGCCTGCTTATGTGAGCCAGATCAATCCTGGACAGAGTGAAGGCCATGTCAATATTTAAAGAGGGTCAATAAAAGAAATACGTTAAAAAAAAATGTCATGAAAAACCTAGGGGTGAAACAGGAATAAAGACACAGACTTACTAGAGAATGGACTTGAGGCTATGGGGAGGGGGAAGTGTAAACGGTGACAAAGCGATAAAGAGGCATGGACATATATACACTACCAAACGTAAGGTAGATAGCTAGTGGGAAGCAGCCGCATAGCACAGGGAGATCAGCTCGGTGCTTTGTGACCGCCTGGAGGGGTGGGATAGAGAGGGTGGGAGGGAGGGAGACGCAAGCGGGAAGAGATATAGGAATATATGTATATATATAACTGATTCATTTTGTTGTGAAGCTGAAACTAACATACCATTGTAAAGCAATTATACTCCAATAAAGATGTTAAAAAAAAAAATAAATAAATACGTTGTTCAAAAGGGTTGTTCACAACAACACAAATATGTTGTTCAGAAGATAGGAGGGTGAGTTTGCAATAAGGAAGAACTGCAACTGTTGGTTCTAGCACTGCTTTGGTGGCCTGTCTGCTCTTCGTCACTGATGCATCTCTGGTGGGTAAACAAGATGTGCTGGTTATTCTCAGTTGGCTCCTCTACCCTGCTCTGGCCTTGGGAGGCTGACCTGAATGGACCACATATATGTGTTCCCTTGCCCTCTGGCTTTGCATTGGAATTGGTTACTAGAGAACATATTCAGGAGATAAGAGGGAGAGAGGAGAGTGAGGTTGGATTATTACTTCTTCCAGTTCCATCCCATGCTGGTTGTCCTGACTTATGCCCATAGTGTCTGCACTGTGGCTTCTTCTACAGTCTTTCCCTCTGACTTGCAATAGCCACTCCTTTCTCTCATCCCTGCTGGCCTGGAGGTAGTGATGATTGTATTGCACTGTCCCCCAAGTTACCCACTTCAAGTGTGCCATCTGTTTCCTGCTAGGTCTCTGATTAGGGCCTGATATCATTAAGCATTCGAATCCCAACTCCTCTGTCTCAATTTCATCCTCACCAAATATTACTCTGTTTATAAATTGGCTTCACATGTAAATCCATGTACATGTAGAGAGTGTACTGGTCATGTTGACACAAGCATTCTGTTCTGCTTGGCATTTATTTAGTTATTTAGTTTTGTTTCTTATTAGTATATACCTTTTATTTTAAAAATTTAACTTTTATTGAAGTATAGTTGATTCACAATATCATGTTAGTTTCTGCTGTACAGCAAAGTGAATCAGTTATATGTATACATATATCCACTCTTTTTTAGATTATATTCCCATATAGGTTATTACAGAGCACTTAGTTTAGTTCCCTGTGCTACACAGTAGGTCCTTATTAGTATCTATTTTATATATAGTAGTGTGTATTTCAATCCCAATCTCCCATTTTCCCAATCTCCCAATTTATCCCTCTCCATCCCCTTTCCCCCTTGGTCACCATAAGTTTGTTTTCTACATCTGTGATTCTATTTCTGTTTTGTAAATAGGTTCATTTGTACCTTTTTTTTAAATTCCACATATTGCTTGGCATTAATACTTCTCATTGTTAATTAAAGAATTGGCATTCTGATTTTATATCTTCTTATTAAACTAGCTTTGTTAGTGCAATTTAGCCTGCCTGGGATTAATGAATCTGAGGTGTTGCCAAAGTTGAAGGTCTGGCCAACCTCTGCTGGTTTGGGGCTGGGGAACAGGTTGTGGATTTTCTATAGGATAAAGCTGCTCTCATTTGTAATTACTTTTAGGGATGGGAAGCTGTTCTGGTCTTTCTAAATTAAAAAGAAGATTGAAAGACATTAAAAAAATAACACGAAGGTCTGGGCTGAATTCACCCAGATGATATTATCTTTGGGGGCCTCTGTGACCATCCACACACACCCCTCACCAAGTTACTTGGTCCTTATGTTTCCTCTACCATGTCATGCTTTCATGCCTTTGGGTTTTTATCCAGGCTGTTCTCTCTGTCTTTGAAACCCACACTTTCATCCCTTGGATCACTCCTATGCATCCTCCAAATCACTGTTCAGGCATCACTTCCTTTGTGGAGTATTTATCTTTTATAGAAATAATCTATTTAGCAGCTCTTTATTGAGCACATTTGTACCAGGAACTCTGAGATGTCCTGGGGATATGGGAGTGACTCAGACAGGTCATACTTTGCAGTTTCATAGATGAGATGAAGTGATGTAAAAAAAAAATCCTCTCTAAATGACAAGGTAAGACATCTGACAGTGACATGCATAGGATGCAACGGAGACGTGAGTGGTGCAATGGATGAGCAGGTGTCAGGGGAGAAGGCTACCTGTAAGGGATTTTATTTAACCTTGTTCATGAATAAATGCAACAGGCAAAGGTTTTCGGGGTAGACTCTGTCAGAGGTCTGTCAAGCTTGTAACCGCCCTCTGAGTGGCAGCTTAAGCATGGATGCTGCATCCAGGATATTGGCCCTCCCACTTTGATCCCAGCTGACTGGAGCAGGACTGGGTGCCAGATCAAAGGACAGACACTCTATACGGTGGACAGGGACATAGGAAGGGGCTAACATGAAAACAGTGCTGCTGTATAAATGAGCCAAATATGGCCTCTGTGTATTGGTCCCCAGGTTGTTTATGTCTTCACAGCAGGCTTAGACTCATTAGCTCAAAAGTCCACAGACACCAAATTCAAAATTTTACATATTTACTTATTTTAAAAAGAGCCCAAACGAGCAAAATTTTAGCCATTTAGGGCCTGCCTGTCTTGCATACCCTGTGAAACTATACCTACCATCTGCTTGCCATTGATAAGACAAAGCCTTGTGGTCAGAAGACACCCCAAGCTTCTACTGCCCCTCAGAGCTCTCTCTGACCCAGATAGGTAAACCCCCTCTCCATCCCCCCTCTCTCTTGAGAGTTCCCTTCCTTCCTCTCCTTCTGGATGGTGGTCCCTGTGCCGTAGCCTCTGGACAGTTTCATGTTACGAGGAACTTCCCTCTCATGCAAATATGTCCAAACAACACCCAATAAAGCTTATTGTGTGTTACTGCCTCTTGTGGTCATATCTTTTTCCTTGATCAGCTTCAGATTCCTCAAACCCCCTAGAAGCCCACACTGGATGCTGACCGACTCAACCCATTAGAGCCCTTCTTTGAGGGAGTTTTTATCTGAAGGGGAGAGATGATGAGCATTTGACAACCAGGAGCAGAAGTAGAAAGGCATGAAGAGAAAAGGAGGCAGTAAGCAGGAGCCACAAGGCAGCAGAAGCCATGAATCAGAGGGAAGAGGCAGGGCTCTTAGTGACAGTAAAAGACAAAGCAAGGACAAATAGACCTAGAGTGACCATAAACGTGAAACACTGGAGCAGGAAACTGTGGGTACATATAGCTAGCTAGGGAGGAACAAAATACTACAGGAGTACCCAAATGGCATTTCTGTTCCTGAACCACATTCTGGTCTCCACAATGCCTGTCAGTGTCCTGGTTCCAGTCCTGCAATGAGGACATGCTGCTTAGTGTAAATTCCATTCTGATAGACAATAACACCTTTCCTAAGGCAATGCTAGTATGTCCTTATTCTTTGCATCCAAGAGAGCCAGCTCCCACATAGACTATAGGAAGAGCATAGGCAAGGTCTGGAGTGGGGAACTCTGTAGTGTTTTGGGGAATCCCAAGCAATTTGATATTTCTAGTTAAGACAGTGCAAGTTAGAGGGTTGGTGGAAATGAGATTAGAGAGTTGAGCAGGGTCAGGACATGGAGTCCTTGTGTGCTCTGCTGAGGGTCCCCAGTGTCATCTTGCAGGGAGCTAGTGTGGTAAAGGCAATAGTAATGTGTCAGATTCACGTTTTCATCACATCAGTGGCAACAGTGTAGGTGGAGTTTGAGATGCTAGTTTGGAGGCAACTAGCATTCTGGACAGGAAATGAGAGAATGCATAACAGGAATGGAGAGGAGAGGACATATTCAATAAACATTCTAGAGGTGAGAGCAACAGGAGTTGGTGACATTACCTATTAGGGTGAAAGAAAGAAAGATAAATCTGTGATGGATGATTTCTGTTTTTCAGATTTTGGCACTGGATGAATGGAATACCATTGACTGAGATATAATTGCAAATTAGAGTTAGGAAGGGATAAGAAAGAGGAAGAATATGTGTTTGAGGACTGCACAGGAGTTCTAAATGGAGAAACCCAGTGGGCATTTGGGTCCATGAATGTGGGTCTCAGAGTGAGTCCTAAGTCACATCAGTAGCCATGATTACTCAGACTCATCCTTGTATGTAGAGTCCATACCCTAATATGGACCAATCCTCCAAACCTCCTCTCCATCTGAAAGATTTCCTCTGTGTCCTCTGGTACGCCAGCAAAGTTTCCTGTCATCAACACCTTCTCAAACCATTTCTTATTTCTTCTGGACTTGCACGGGCTCTACTCAAGGACTCTTGTTCCCTTACAGCTCTCTCTAATGGAGGCTGGTCTTTCTTTCTTTCTTTCTCTCTCTCTTTCCTTCTTTCTTTCTTTCTTTCTTTCTTTCTTTCTTCCTTTCTTCCTTTCCTTTCTTCCTTTCTTCCTTTCTTTCTTCTATTTCTTTCTTTCTTTCTTCTTTCTTTTCTTTCTTCTTCCTTCCTTCCTTCCTTCCTTCCTTCCTTCCTTCCTTCCTTCTTTCCTTCATTCCTTCCTTTCTTTCTTTCTCCTCACACAACACAAGCTCTTCAGAGCCAAGAAGTGTCTTCTCTCCCCTTTCTCACTTTTATAATTCACTGACATCCTCATCACTTTCTTTCATTTGCCAAAGAAGGTGGGTCTGTTTTCATAGTCTTCTTCTCTCTTCAACATTTGCTTCATTCTGAATGATTTCCCCTTTCATGTGGATGAATAATCCACCACCCTTGTTCCTCAGTTTCTTGACTTAATCATCTCTAAAGACTTCTCCATTTCAACTTCTTTATTCCTAGGTTGAACCCTATATCATGGTTTCTGAAATAGCAACTTCAAACATCCATTCTCTAACCACTACCTCCTGTCAAATACTACACAGAAACTATCTTTGACCTTATTGAAACCTTTCAAATTTTGGCCTTCACCTTTTCTCACTTTCTAGGGTTATTGTACAGTTATTAAGATCCTAGCTTTTGGAACTAGAATGCCAGGTTAACTTGTAGGAAAGGCTGAAAATGTGGGGATATATCAGTTAAAAAAATGAATCCAGATTCCAGAGTTCATTCTGATGGTTGGGAAAGGATGAGCACTGCAGGGAGATGGACATCAATAATGGATGGTTTCCATCATAGTCATGGCAAGAAAGCAGAAGAAATGCTGGAATCCACCCCTCACATAACTCTCTCATCACTTGTTGTCTGCCTGCAATGTTTTTTGGCTCAATAACTGGGTACTTAATTACGTACTCTTTAATTTTGTCTGGAGCCTGGAATGCGGTCATGGAAAGTTCCCTGGGCCTGCATTCAAAACAATGGATTCCAGATACAACTTCTTCCTGCAAGGTCTTGAGCAAATCATTTAACTTCATTTGAAAATGTAAATAACAGTCCTGACCTCATCAAGTTGCTGTAAATATTAATGAGATAATAGATACAACAACATGTGCTAAGCTTTAAAATGTTTAAAGGACATCAGGTCTACTGTTTCCCAGTTATATTTGCGAACAGGAATTTTGTGTTCCTTGCGTGATTCATCAAGCGTGGTACTCAAATAATATTTGTTGAGTAAATGAGTGACTGAATAAATTAATGAATGAATGATTGAATGAATCAAATGCCTGAGTGCAAGCTGAGCCTCAAGCCTTTTGATCCTAGTCCAACAAGAATTAGCTGTCTTATCAAGTTAAAGCCATTCATTCATTCACTTATTTGACAAACACATTCACTGCCTGCCACATCTGGTAGTATGTGTTTTTAGTTGCTATCTCATTCAAAACTCTATGTATGAGGAAGTTCTTTTGAATTCCATCCTACAGATGAGGAATCTGAAGTACAGAGAAATTAAGTAACTTGCCCAAGGTGATACAGGTAAGGAGTTATAGGACTTGAAATATAGACAGGGCTCCTAGATATATGCAGGAGTCAACATTGAGAGGTACCCTTAAAGGGTGTGAAAAGGAAGGAACAACAGTTTCTAAATGCACATGTGATGGCCAAGAGAAGACATAGGAAAGTCAGCTGAGAATCCATTAGGCTTGGTATCAAGAGTAAAGCTGTCTTATGTCACGTTTTCCAGAAAACATACTCTAAGACAAGAGTTTGTGTGCTGGAGAATTGAAACCTATGAGGCAGTGAAGAGGGCAGGGTGAAGAAGTTGGGTAGTGATGCAGCTACAATATAATAGAGGCCTCAGCCAACATAATGGGCAGCTCTGCAGCTCTTCAGTATGAGTTGGGATGAGGGGGGTGGGCTTTTACACCTCTGCATGTACCAGCCATTGGATGCTGGATATCCCTAGGGAGGGAGTATGACCTCGGGCAAGGCAGCTCCCCAGGGAGGGACTGAGCTCTGAGTCTTCAGCAGGTGACACTTCAGCAGCTGGAAGCGTTGAGTGTCTTGGTTCTGAAGGTGGATCTGGGCAGTGAATCACAGCATCCACCACAATGTTATTAACACTTCTAAAGAATGAGTGTGTTAACTAGTCTGGAGTGACAAATTTGCATAGAGATAGGAGTTTGAAAAAAGCAGAGCTTCAGAGACAAAGACTAGCAATATCCACAGAAGACCTGTGCCACCCATCACCAGGATGCTCTTCCAAGGATGGCTGCAGGCACCATCACAGCCTGGTGCCAGGCTGCCTTCCCATTATCCAGCGCAAACTCCTTGCTGTAGGCCCAAGCCTTCCAGGAGACATTTGGGCTTCCAGTGTAGCAAGGCTACAGAGACCAAATGGTATGGTGGCATTTTGCCCCAAGAGGTCAGCCCCTCTGGCCATGTAGGCATGAGCCCCATTCCCAAGTCCTGTCACCTCCGGGACAATGAGAAGATCAAATTTCTGAGCAGGCAGCCTGAGGGCCTCACCAAGGAAATGACAACTTCGTAGGGAGCTGTCTGAGAGGCCAACAGGTCTTTCCCAGGCCTTTCCCATGGACATGGTCATTATTAGCAACTCTGCACCCTGAAAAGTAGCAGTGGAACTAACCAGGCAGGTAACAAGAATCATAGGGAATTCAGAGGAAAGAAAGGTCCAAAGAGAGATGCCGCCAAGAAATGACCATGTAAATTCACATGGGCTAGGATGTCCCTGAGGAGGCAGGTGTCCCAGTGGTTGAGGTCAGCATGGAAACCATTGAGTGTGTCAATGTGGGCCTGAGCATTAAAAAGATGAAGAAGCTTGAGCTTTTAATGGGGCAGGAGCAAATTATTTATTCTGAAGGGATTAACCAAGCTCACTCTGTGACTTAGGGACAATTGGTGTTAAGAAACCCAGACCCAGCCGAGCTAATTTCAGTCAAAGGATGCCATTGTTAGAGACTGGGCATCTCACAAAGTTCAGCAGCAAGAAGACAGCCCACAAGGACAGAGAGAAGGGATATGAAACACCTTTGAAATGGCACTGGAAGAGGAAGGAGGCTGTGTAAACACACCAAAGCCATTTCTTTGTAAGTGACTTGAACTTGGTGCTTTTTGCTAATACTTGTGGGAGCATGATGAAGCAAAAGCAGGATTAATTTGCTGATAGTCAATGACTCTTTACTAAAGCTGAATTTTATACACATTTATGAAAGAATCATGAACATTTTCACAGACCTCTGGACAGCAGATTAGGATATCAAAACGTAACAGCAGAAAAAAGCTTAATTGAAAGATGAAAAACTTTAGATGCATTAGTGCTATGGCAACCAGCCAGATCACTCCAATTATGTCCCTAATTTGGTCCATAAATAATTTATAATCCACCATTTGTGTCTAGGGCAAAAGATTTCTAAAAGCAAACACTTAAGTAGCTGTTAAGGCACCTAATGATTTCCGATTCTGGATTCATCAGAACTCCTCCAGGCTGTGATTCCACAGCCCTACTTGAAGTAGTTTGGTGGGGATTACTCAACTATCTTCAGTGTCTAGTTGGAACGGATTGTCAGAGAAAGCAATGAGCTCACTTCTCTTTGCTGTTAACTTTGCCATTGACTTTCAATTAAGGTCAAAAGCCAAATCCATGAAAATCAGAAATAAAACTGAAAGCGAAGTATCCAGGGACCGTACGATTAGTGCTCAGAAGCTGAGGGCAACTTCCCGCCGATAGTCCGCACTGGTTATTTCTGGTGTTTGTATGCTGCCTGTTGATTTTCACAGCTTCTCTCTGTGTTCTTATTTTTCTTTAAAATTTTCAGTTGAAGTTAGTTACATATGTATAGCACAGTGGATGAAGTGCACACATTGTAAGTACAGAACTCAAAGAATGTTTTGCAAATGGATTCACTCATGTGAGAGGCACCCAGATTGAGATATAGAACATTCACTCCCCAAAGCCTCCCTTTCTTCCCAGTGTGATTTGCCTCTTCATAGAGACAGCTGGAGAGTGAAGCTAAAACCCTGAGTCTTGGTTATTACAGGATCCATGTGCTGTCCACTGTGAGGAGACATTGGGAACACTTCCTTATGATATCAACATGTCAGCAACTGTGAGCAGACGGGTTTAAAACTCAGATGCCCCAGGTGGTGTTTAATAATGAGATGTATGTGGCCCAGCCATAGGGGAAAGGTCTTGTTTGCTTCCTGCCAAAAGCCATGGAGGTTTACAAAGCTCCTTTTCCCACTGTCCCCTCCAGGGAAGCCACAGCTTCTCCATCCAGGAGCCCATTCAAATGTTCTGTAATCCTTGGAAGGCACTTGCATGACCACATAGGACAAGTGGCAGCCTGAATGTCTGGTTCAGCCAACGAGAATTGGGAGGCCATCTGCCACTGACCACTTCTGGAGAAGGACGAGGCCTAGGCTCTCCATGGGTCCTACTTTGTCAAGGCCTATTGCTGTAAGATTTCAGTCCCAGGAATAAGTGGCCATCCAGGATCATGCCTGGCAGGGAGGAAACCCCTGTTTTCTCTTTCACACACAGCTTTTGACCCCTGGGGAGGGATAGCTAATAGTTCATACTTACTATACATTTATTAAGTACTAGGTACCATGATGAACACTTTGATAATCATTGATAATCGATAATCTCATTAATCTTTAACTGTATTGACCAATATCTCTATTTTAGAAATAATGAAATAGAGAGAAGATACAGCTAGTAAAATGTGGTCTCAGACTCCAGACCTTGGCAATCTTGCTCCAGGGCTTTGGCATTTCCCCAAATGACCCCACTGCCTTGGTGCTTCCCCAAATGAACCTACTGCTACCCAGGTAGAGTTCCTGGGGAGTCCTTTTCATGCTCAGCACCCCCACACCTACAATGGGACTGGCTCTTTGCTAAGAGAGGAAGCACAATTCACCTGACTTATGAGTTAATTAAATTCCTGAGCCATAGCTACAAATCCACGCCTCATAAATCAAACCCTTATTTCCTAGAGGCACAAAGTTATAAACTGAAGTTCTGTTTCTGGAAATCCGTTTATTTCACAAAAATATAAAAACTGATGAAAGTAAAACAAAATACATATATGACAAAGATTTATTAAATAAGAAAAAGCAAATCATAGAAAACTAATGTTATAATTGTTAAATTGGGTGGACTTTTCTGCAACTGGCTTGGCTTGGCTAGGGTATCTTAAAACGATTTAAATGAGATTCCTCCTTTTTGAGTAAAATTTCCCTGGAGCAAAAATAGGTATTCTTCACTGTTCCAAGCACGTTTAAACAGAGTGCAAAATCAGGGGTGTCTTTCTGAAATTTTTTCATGGCGTGAAGACATCTGAAACTTTGAGTAGCATTGCTGCTGCTTTGATCATCTCTTCTGCTTTGTTAGAAATTGTCAGATGATTGTAATGTGAGGTTTGGACATGACAGTAAGTCTCACAATGAGAAAGAATGTAATGACGAGGGTGACAATTCCTGCAGTGGAGAGTCAAGGATCAGCCTGACTCATCAGCCTGACACTCACAAAACCTCCAGCCCCCCTCTGCCCCATGCTCTAAAACACCTCCACCTGGCTGCCCAGGGGGTCCAGGATCTCAGGCAGTAGGTTTAGAGGTGGTGAAGAGACATACACAGGGCTAGGTGCAAAATCGTGAGGGAAGGTGGAAAGTTTCCAGCCAAAGTCTATCTCATTTTTTATAGTCTACTCAGAGCAGTCAGAGCTAAAACATAAGCATCTCAAAGGACTGACAGCAGACCTACTCATATCTTAATGTGCATGGGAATCACTGTGAATCTTGTTAGAGAGCAGATTCTGATTCTGCAGGTCTGGGATGGGGTCTGGGACTCTATTTCTAACAAGCTCTCAGGTGATGCTGATGCTGCTGGCCTGAGGGCTACACCTTGAGTAGCAAGAGTTCACAGATGGATGGTCATGGACCAGATGTCTATGTCTTGCCTGAAAAGTATGTCTCTGTCCTAGATAACACTACCTTTGAATCCCTATCCAGAAACATTTGATCATGTCATCAGCACTTTTACTCTTGATAGTTTTGTATTTGGTCATATTAATCAGTCAATTCAGTATTTTAAGCCTCCTATGATTCAAAATAGACTAAAGCCTTTTAAAGGGGCTCTACTGAAATTCTCAGGCTTCTCCTGCTATAAGAGCTTCTCCAGACAATCCCTCCATATCCCCTAGTCCCCAGAAATCTACCTCTGATCTTTGACTGTAAGACTTCTCATGACTAAATCCTTGCTTCAATTTGTCTCTTTTCCCATTGTTAATTAAAAAAGTGATCCATGCTGGTGACTTTGTGTCATTTTGAATGTACAGGAAATTTGAAATAAATGAATGAAGTACACAGTGTGGTTCAAATGAAATTTTGGGGTTGGAAAACCATGTTTATGAAAAATAAATGAGTAAATACGGTTTGGGCTGGATAAGGCATTGGAAGATTAAGCATAAGCCAACAGCTGGCTGAAATGGGACCCCAGAGTTAAAAAGCCAGACCTGAAATGTCCACTGCTTTGGGAGATGCCCTTTGTGATTTCTCATCACAGACACCTGAGGAAAGAGCTGAATGGGCATTGACCTGGCCCTTCTGTGTCCCTAGACCACAGGCTTACCTCAGGCATTTATGAGGCCTGGGGAAAGAATACAAATAGAGGCCTTCAAACCATTTGTCTAGATACTTCAAGTTATAAATCGACATAACAAACTGTAAATAAAATGTTCTATCCTTTACCATGACATATCTCTATAATCACCTGGAAGGCCAGGTTCAATGCCAGAATTCTTGTGTTCCTTGGATTCCTGAACTAGAACATGGTGGTGCTAAGATAACTGACCCCTGGCTTGTGGTTCACCCTTTCTCCCTTTCTCTTCTACCTTCAGCTATATTCCACAGCAAGAGGAACCACTTGTGTCTGGACACTCAGCCTGCAGTCCAAGCTCCTTCCACACCCCTCCTAGCAGCAGCCCTTGGCTATTCCTCAAGGCCACGGGAGTGCACATAGGGTGTGGTCTGCCCCTGGAAGGATGATCCCAGGAAGGAGGCCTCCAAGACTCAGCTCCCTGGGGGATCATGTTGTGCTGGAAGGTGAAAGACGAAGGATGTATCTAGTCTTCAGGATAGTCCATTATGAAGGGAGACACCTCCAAGGATTCTGGACTGTGACATTGCTTCTCCTAGGACATCCCACAAACACTGCTCTGTGTGTTGGGGTCCTCTGTGAACTATGCCCTGTCAGGTAAAATCCATACTTGGACTTTTGAGTTTGCTCTTTAGAATTGGCAATTAGCTCTTTAGACAAATCACTGCAACATTTCTGTAGCAAGGATAACAATGCAGGAAGTGGAGAGGGGAGGCAGGAGCCTTCCCTGTAATTTGATTCATTTTCTATTGGAGAGGAGCACAACCAGAGTGCTTCTGCAGTGGTTGATGGCTTAACTGCCACATGCATCTCGTGGGGAACACTTACTTAGCATCCCTATGCTTGATTCCCTGGCACTTGATTTCCCTGGGAAACAGCTGACACCTGGAGGGAGTTGAAGGGGTTGGTGGCTGCCACCCAACAGTGAAGGAGGAGTTGGAAACAACCCTCCTTTGCTCCCATGTAAATCACCTCTTTATTTTTAAGGACTGTGTAAATTGGTGACATGTTAGTCACCAGAGACTGCACCTTAATTGCTCATATATTGTATCTCCAGTACCCGGGGCAGTGCCTGGCACAGGCCAGGGGTTCAGCAACATCTGCTTGGTGAGGATACACTGGCTCTGAGCTGGGTCTTGGTGAATGGCTTCATAACCCTCCTAGTCTGCGTGCATGACACCTTCCCCTCACCTTCCTCTCTTGGTAGATTGTAGTACTTGTCAGAAAATTTTCCCTTTCTCCTCCTCTGTCTGAGGTGGAATGAGCTTCCCCACCCCGCTGATGCTGGGCTTGGCCTTGTGACTTACTCTGGCTAATGGCATGTGAACAGATGTGACATAAGCAGAGGCTTTAGAAGTGCTTATGTGGTATCACTTGGCCCCTTTGATCCTGTCCTCTGTCCTGACAAGAGCATGTCTCAGTTAGCTGCACTGCTGGCCCCAAAATGAGACTTGTGGAGCACACTTGAATCCAACCATAGCCTGGAGCTAAGCCCAGCTGAATCCAGCCAAGCCCAGTCAAATCCAAGAGTCATAGCTAACCTTCAGATCAATTAGAGAGAAATAAATGCGTATTGCTTTAAGGCACTGAGATTTTAGTGTTGTTTGTTATGCAATGTTAATAAGTCAATAGCTGATTAATATACCCTCTCATGCTGGACAACAAACCCTGGTTCAGAGCAACAGCAAAAAATGGCTTTGATAATCACAGAGACTAGAAAGAGAGAAAAACTGAACATAGCCCACTATATCTCATACATTTTCCAGCATCACCATTTTCTGGTAGTCTTATAGCTCCTGAATATCAGGATCCTTTGTTTTACACTAACATCCTGTCAATGAACACATTCCCATTCTATCCCCACTAGCTGTTTTACCCCAACTCTTTCAATTAGTCATCCCTCATGAGCATCTTCTTACAGGTCATGAAAGACTCTGCAGAACTCAAAGCATTTCCACTCCAACTTTGAGAGCCCAGTGTGCTCTTTGTTCTGGCTCTGGCTCAAATTCTTGCCCTGACTTCAGACTATACTACAAAGCTACAGTAATCAAGACAGTATGGTACTGGCACAAAAACAGAAATATAGATCAATGGAACAGGATAGAAAGCCCAGAGATAAACCCACACACATATGGTCACCTTATCTTTGATAAAGGAGGCAGGAATGTACAGTGGAGAAAGGACAGCCTCTTCAATAAGTGGTGCTGGGAAAACTGGACAGCTACATGTAAAAGTATGAGATTAAATCACTCCCTAACACCATACACAAAAATAAGCTCAAAATGGATTAAAGACCTAAATGTAAGGCCAGAAACTATCAAACTCTTAGAGGAAAACACATAGAGAGAACACTCTATGACATAAATCGCAGCAAGATCCTTTTTGACCCACCTCCTAGAAAAATGGAAATAAAAACAAAAATAAACAAATGGAACCTAATGAAACTTCAAAGCTTTTGCACAGCCAAGGAAACCATAAACAAGACCAAAAGACAACCCTCAGAATGGGAGAAAATATTTGAAAATGAAGCAGACAAAAGATTAATGTCCAAAATTTACAAGCAGCTCATGCAGCTCAATATCAAAAAAACAAACAACACAATCCAAAAATGGGCAGAAGACGTAAACAGACATTTCTCCAAAGAAGATATACAGACTGCCAACAAACACATGAAAGAATGCTCAACATCATTAATCATTAGAGAAATGTAAGTCAAAACTACAATGAGATATCATCTCACACCAGTCAGAATGGCCATCATCAAAAAATCTAGAAACAATAAATGCTGGAGAGGGTGTGGAGAAAAGGGAACCCTCTTGCACTGCTGGTGGGAATGTGACTTGGTTCAGCCACTATGGAGAACAGTATGGAGGTTCCTTAAAAAATTACAAATAGAACTATCATATGACCCAGCCATCCCACTACTGGGCATATACCCTGAGAAAACCATAATTCAAAAAGAGTCATGTACCAAAATGTTCATTGCAGCTCTATTTACAATAGCCAGGAGATGGAAGCAACCTAAGTGTCCATCATTGGATGAATGGATAAAGAAGATGTGGCACATATATACAATGGAATATTACTCAGCCGTAAAAAGAAACAAAATTGAGCTATTTGTAATGAGGTGGATAGACCTAGAGTCTGTCATACAGAGTGAAGTAAGTCAGAAAGAGAAAGACAAATACCGTATGCTAACACATATATATGGAATTTAAGAAAAAAAATGTCATGAAGAACCTAGGGGTAAAACGGGAATAAAGACACAGACCTACTAGAGAATGGACTTGAGAATACGGGTAGGGGGAAGGGTAAGCTGTGACAAAGCAAGAGAGAGGCATGGACATATATATACTACCAAATGTAAGGTAGATAGCTAGTGGGAAGCAGCCGCATAGCACAGGGAGATCAGCTCGGTGCTTTGTGACCGCTTGGAGGGGTGGGATAGGGAGGGTGGGAGGGAGGGAGATGCAAGAGGGAAGAGATATGGGAACATATGTATATGTATAACTGTTTCACTTTGTTATAAAGCAGAAACTAACACACCATTGTAAAGCAATTATACTCCAATAAAGATGTTAAAAAAAAAATTCTTGCCAAGACCAACCCCATCCCAGCTATTTCTTGGCTTGTCTGGCTGCTCCAAGCCACTGGGAGGATACAATGACTCCCCAACTCTCTAGGATTTTTGGTTTAGAAAATTAAAGCAGTGGAATTTTTTCAAATGACTAAACTAAAACTCTAAAACCCAGGCAGCTGCCTTTTATGTTCTTATAGAACATCCCACCCAAACCCTGCCACCCAAAGGCAGGCCTTAGATCATACGCCATTCTCCAAATCAAACACACTTAACTCTTTAACTTGCCTCCTAAGTTCTATTTCCAAATGTTTCTCTCAGAATCACTGCTCAGCATGACAGTGATAATCAGGGTCAATTATGACTTTCGTGGGCACTTTTGCCTTCTTGGGTCCTTTCCTCAATTTAAAAAAATTTTAGGGGGGATCAAGATGGTAGAGTAGGAGGATGTGGAGCTCACCTCCCCCTATAAGCACATCAAAACTACATCTACATGTGGAAAAGTTTTCACAGAAAACTATCTGGAAACTGGCAGAAGATCTCCCATAAAACCAAAGCTGCAAGAAAGATCTCCACCTAACTGGGTAGGAGATAGGGACTCAGCCTTGGGCTGCCTCTGGGTGGGACTGTGGACACCCTCATGGGTGGTGCATAGGTTCACTGGGAACACGTGGGTCTCAATTGCTTCAGCAGTCACCTCCTCTGGGGCAGGGCACACACTCAAGGGCAATGGAGGCTGATCAAACTCAACTTTCAGGGCCTCCATTCCAACAACTGGGGAGAAGAACCTGCACCCTGTGGTAATGACTGTCACAGAGCAAAGAAGAGGCCCCACCCAACATCCAGCACTGACTCTGGGCACCACAATGACAATCATACCCCTTTTCAAGGGGATAATGGCCAGCACACTCTGAGGAAAGATGTGCTGGCATCCATACCAAAACCAGCCCTCACAACAACAATACTGGACACACACAGTCTACACAGGGACACTCCCACATAAAAACACCCCTTTGAAACCAAAGTATATAACTGTTTCTTCTAAATTCATAGAGACAGAGGAAGTTAAGTAAAATGAAAAAGCAGAGGAACTACCCCCAATTAAAAAACAAGAGAAATCCACTGACAGACCAAATAATGAAACAGACCTCACCAGTCTACTAGACCCAGAGTTTGAAAAGGAGGTAACAGGGACATCCCTGGTGGCCCAGTGGTTAAGACTCTGTGTTTCCAATTCAGGGGGCCTGGGTTCCATCCCTGGTCAGGGAACTGGATCCTGCGTGCTGCCACTAAAAGCCTGCATGCCACAACTAAAAAAAGATCCTGCATGCCACAACTAAAGATCCTGCATGCATCCAAAATTAGACAACTCAGTTGGCAAGATAAAAACCAATCCAGAAGCAATGAATAGAAGACTAAATGACACAGAAGAATGAATAAGTGATCTGGAAGATAGAATAATGAAAATCATCCAATCAGAACACCACATAGAAAGACAAATGAAAAAAGATATGAAAGCAACATATGAGGTATATGGGATAATATAAAGCATGCCAACTTATGCATAATAGGATTCCAGGAGGAAAAGAAAGAGAAAAGGGGATCAAAAGTGTATTTGAAGAAATTATGGCTAAAAACTTCCCAAACCTAAAGAAGGAAACAGATATCCATGCACCAGAAACACAGAGGGTTCCAAACAAGATGAATCCAAACAGACCTACACCAAGACATATCATAATTAAAACAGCAAAAGTGAAAAATAGAGAATTCTAAAGGCAGAAAGTCACCACAACTAGAGAAAGCCCGCACGCAGCAATGAAGATCCAATGCAGCCAAAAATAAATAAATTTTTAAAAATGTAAAAATATTGAAATATAGTTGATTTACAATGTTGTGTTAGTTGCTGGTGTACAGCAATGTGATTCAGTTATATGTATAATATAATATATTATATATATTATACACATATTTTTAATTTCTAGACCTTTATTTCTCTGTGAAAAGGAATAAAATTAAAATGGCACAGTTGAGACAAAAAACCCACTGGGGGGAAGGGATGTGGAGAAGTAGATGGGGGAGGGGTTTCCCATTACAGCAGCAGGAGCCAGCAACCTGAAATGCTCACATCTCTCCCCCAGAGTGGGCAGGAGTGGCCCTGTCCTCCCAGGGTCACTGTCCTACTCCACCTCCCTCCGTTTCCTGAATTTAGCAGGAATGCTTTCAGCTTTTCAATGTTGAGTATTATGTTGGCTGTGGGTTTGTCATAAATGGCTTTTATTATGTTGAGATGCATTCCTTTTATATCCCCTTTAATAAGAGTTTTTTTTTTTTTTTTTTTTTTTTTTTTGTACGCGGGCCTCTCACTGCTGTGGCCTCTCCCATTGCGGAGCACAGGCTCCGGATGCACAGGCTCAGCGGCCATGGCTCATGGTCCCAGCTGCTCCACGGCATGTGGGATCCTCCCGGATCGGGGCACAAACCCGTGTCCCCCGCATCGGCAGGCGGACTATCAACCACCATGCCACCAGGGAAGCCCTAGTGAGAGTTTTTATCATGAATGGATGTTGAATTTTCTCAAATGATTTTTCTGCATCTATTGAGATAATCTTGTGGGTTTTGTCTTTCCTTTTGTTAATGTGGTGTATCACATTGATTGATTTACATGTGTTGAACCACTCTTGTGACCCTGGAGTGAATCCAACTTTATCACGGTGTAAGATCCTATTTATATGTTGTTGGATTCAGTTTACTAATATTTTATTGAGAATTTTTACATCTACATTCATCAAAGATACTGGCCTCTAATTTTCTCCTTTGTAATGTCTATGTCTGGTTTTGGTATGTTGATGATTCTGGCTTCATAGAATGAATTTGGGAATGGTTCCTTCTCTTCAATTTTTTGGAATAGTTTGAGAAGAATAGGTGTAGATTCTTCTTTGTATGTTTTGCAAAATTCCCCAGTGAGGCCTTCCAGTCCTGGACTTTTGTTTTCAGGGAGTTTTGTTTGTTTGTTTGTTTTTGTTGTTGTTGTTAAAGATCAATTAGAAGTGAAATAGAATTATCCCTTCAAATTATCTATTTCTTCTTGACTCAGTTTTGGCAGGCTATATGTTTCTAGAAACTTGTCCATTTCTTCTAGGTTGTCCAATTTGTTGACATATGACTGTTCATAGTATTCTCTTATGATTTTTTTGTATTTCTGTGGTACCAGTAGTTGTTTCTCCTCTTTCATGTCTTATTTCATTTCTTATATTTTTTATTTGGGTTCACTCTCTTTTCTTCTTGGTGAGCCTAGCTAGAAGTTTGTCAACTTTTTAATTTTTTCAAAAAACCAGGTCTTATTTTTATTGATTTTTCTCTTTTTTTTTTCTTAATTTCTATTTTGTTTATCTCCTTGCTGATCTTCATCATTTTTTTCTTTTTGCTGACTTTGGGTTTTGTTTGCTCTTCTTTTTCTCATTCTTTTAGATGGTAGGTTAGGTTGTTTATTTGAGATTTTTCTTGTTTCTTGAGGAAGGCCTGTATCACTATGAACTTCCCTCTTAGAACTGCTTTTGCTACATCCCATAGATTTTGTATGGTTGTGTTTTCATTTTCATTTATCTCAAGATATTTTCTGATTTGTTCTTTTATTTCACCTTTGACCAATTGGTTTTTTAGTATCATGTTGTTTAGCCTCCACGTGTTCATTCTTTTCCCATTTTTCTTTCTGTTGTTGATTTCTAGTTTCACACTGTTGTGGTCAGAAAAGATGCTTGAAATAATTTCTATCCTCTTAAATTTGTTGAGGCTTGTATTGTGACCTAGTATGTGGTCTGTCCTAGAGAATGTTCCATGCACACTTGAAAAGAATGTATATTCTGGCTTTTTTGGATGTAGTATCCTGTAAATATCAATTAAGTTCAACTGGTCTGTTATGTAATTTAGGACCTCTTTTGTCTTATTGATTTTCTGTCTGGATGATCTGTCCGTTGATGCCAGTGTGGTGTTAAAGTCTCCTACTAATATTAAAAAGAATTTTTTTATTGAAGTATAGTTGATTTACAATATCATATAAGTTTCAGGTATACAGCACAGTTATTCAGTTATATATGGGTATATATATATACATATATATATGTTTTCTTTTTCAGATTCTTTTCCCTTATAGATTATTACAAAATATTGAGAATTGTTCCCTGTGCTACACAGTAGATCTTTGTTCATTGTCTGTTTTATACATCTCCTACTACATCTCCTACTATTATTGTATCCCTGTCAATTTCTCCCTTTATATCTGTTAGTATTTGTTTTATATATTTAGGTACTCCTATATTGGGTACATATATGTTAATGAGTGTAATATCCTATTCTTGTATTGATCTCTTTATCATTATATAATGGCCTTCTTTGTCTTTCTTTTGCTTTAAAATCTATTTTGTCTGCTGTATTGCTACCCCCCCCCACTTTCTTGTCATTTCTATTTGTATGAAATATCTTTTTCCACCCCCTTACTTTCACCCTGTATGTGCTTTTCACCCTGAAGTGAGTCTTATAGGTTCTTATTTTTTTATCCAAGCTATCACTCTATGTTTTTTGATTGGAGCATGTAGTCTATTGTCATTTAAAGTAATTATTGGTAGGTATGTACTTACTGCCATTTTAAACCTTGTTTTCAGGTTGTTTTTGTAGTTCTTTATGTCTTCTTTTTGTTTTTCCTTTTGTGGTTTCATGATTTTCTTTTGTAATATGCTTGAGTTCCTTTCTTTTTGGTTTTTGTAAATCTATTGTGTGTATTTGATTTGTGGTTACCATGGAATTCAAGTATGTTGACCCACAACTGTATCTACTAGCTTTAGACTGATAGTCATACAAGTTCAAACACATTCTAAAAAAGCTAAATTTTATACCCCCCCCTACATTTTGAGATTTTGATGTCCTATTTTACAACTTTATGCTTATCCTTTTACTGTTAATTGTAGTTATAGTTGCTTTTTCAACATTTAAAAATTATTTTTAAATCTATGTACTAGCCTATTTAAGTGATCTTGAATCCTTTTACATATTTGCCTTTCTTATTGTGATTTTCTCTTTCTTACAGATTCTTGCTTCTTTTCTCTTTAGAGAAGACCCTTCAATATTTCTTTTAGGATGGTTTAATATTGTTGAATTCTTTTAGCTTTTGCTTGTCTAAGGAAGTCTTTATCTCTCTTTCTATTCTAAATAATAATCTCTCTGGGTAAAGTAGCCTAGTTTGCAGATTTTTCCCTTTCAGGACTTTGGCTATATCATGCCACTCCCTTCTAGCCTGAAAAGTTTCTAAAGAGTAATCAGCTGATAACCCATACAAATCAATAACAAATCAAACAGCCCAAACAAAAAATGGGCAGAAGACGTAAATAGACTTTTCTCCAAAGAAGAAATACAGATGGTGAACAGGCACACAAAAAGATGCTTAATGTCACTAATTATTAGAGAAATGCAAATCAAAACTACAATGAGGTATCACCTCACACCAGAATGGCCATCATTTAAAAGTCTAAAAATAACTCCACACAAAAGCTATTAGAACTGATAAAAAAATTCGGCAAGGTAGCAGGATACAAGATTAAGATACAGAAATCTGTTCCATTTCTTTAAACTAACAATGGAATATCAGAAAGGGAAAGTATTTTTTAAATCCCATTTAAAATTACATTAAAAAATACTTAGGAATAATCCTGACCAAGGAAGTGAAAGACCTATACACTGAGAACTGTAACACATTGATAAAGGAAAATGACGATGATTCAAAGAAATGGAAAGATATCCTATGCTCCTGGATTGGAAGAATTAATGTTGTTAAAATGGGCATACTACCCAAAGCAATCTACAAATTTAATGTAATCTCTATCAAATTACCCATGACATTTTTCACAGAACTAGAACAAATAATCCTAAAATTTATATAAAACCATAAAAGACCAAGAATTGCCAAAGCAATGCTGAGGAAAAAGAACTTATCTGGAGGCATAACCTTTCAGACTATATTATAAAATCACAGTAATCAAAACATCATGGTATTGACACAAAAACAGATATGTAAATCAATGCAACCTAATACTGTTTGTTTGGCTGCACCAGGCAGCTGTAGGATCTTAGTTTCCAGACCAGGGATTGAACCTGAGACTTCAGCAGTGAAAGAGCAGAGTCATAACAACTGGATCACCAGGGAATCCCCAATGCAACTTAATAGAGAGCCTAGGAATAAACTCATGCACCTATGGTCAATTAATCTTTGCAAAAGGATGCAAGAATATACAATAGAGAAAAGACAGTTCCTTCAGCAAGTGGTGTTGGGAAATCTGAACAGCTGCACATCAATCAATGAAGTTAGAACACTCCCTTACACCATACACAAAAATAAACTCAAAATGGCTCAAAGACCTAAATATAAGACATGACACCATAAAACTCCTAGAATAGTTCATAGGCAAAACATTGTCTTACGTAAATCATAGCAATATTTTCTTAGGTCAGTCTCCCAAGGCAATAGAAATAAAAACAAAAATAAACAAATGGGACGTAATCAAACTTATAAGTGTTTGCGCAGCAAAGGAAACCATAAACAAAAAGAAAACACAACCTATAGAATGGGAGAAAATATTTGCAAATGATGCAACAAACAAGGACTTAATTTCCAAAATATACAAACAGCTCATACAACTCAATAACAAAAAAGCAAACAACCCAATCAAAAAATGGGCAGAAGACCAAAATAGACATTTCTCCAAAGAAGACATACTGATGGCCAAGAGGCACATGAAAAGATGCTCAACATCACTAATTATTAGAGAAATGCAAATCAAAACTAAAATCAGGTGTCACCTCACATCAATCAGAATAGCCATCATTAAAAAGTCCACAAATAATAAATGCTGGGGAGTGTGTGGAGAAAAGGGAACTCTTCTACTACTGTTGGTGGGAATGTAAATTGGTATAGCCACTATGGAAAACAGTATGGAGATTCCTTAAAAACTAAAAATAGAGTTACCGTATGATCCTGAAATTCCACTCCTGGGCATGTATCCAGAAGACAAAAACTCTAATTTGGAAAGATACATGCACCCCAATGTTCATAGCAACACTATTTTCAATAGCCAAAACATGGAAGCAGTCTAAATGTCCATGGACAGATGATGTATAAAGAAGATGGGATACACACACACACACACACACACACACACACACACACACACACACAAAATATACAATGGAATATTACTCAGCCATAAAAAAGAATGAAATAATGCCATTTGCAGCAAGATGAATGGACCTAGAGATTATTATATTTATTGAAATAAGTCAGGCAGAGAAAGACAAATACCATATGATATCACTTATATGTGGAATCTAAAAAGTAATACAAATGATTTTGTATACAAAAGAGAAACAGACTCACAGACATAGAAAACAAACTTTGTTTACCAAAGGGGAAAAGAGAGATGAAAGAGAGGTGAAAGGTGAAAGAGAGATAAATTAGAAATATGCTATTAACAGATATGAACTACTATACACAAAGTAGATAAGCTGTAAAGATTTACTGCATAGCATAGGGAATATCCTGCAATAACTTATAATGGAAAATAATCTGAAATATATATATATGTATATATATAACTGAATCACTTTGCTGTACACCTGAAACTAACACAATATTGTATGTCAACTATATTTCAATTTTAAAAATGTTAAAAATTATATTTTATGAGTGTGTTAGTATAAAGACAAATATAATGCAGACTAGATTTTATTATTCATATTTTCTTCTGATTTTAAAAGAAATTCAAACATTTCATGGTCCCTAAAAGTATCATGAGCCATAGGTACTTAAAATGGTACCTACGGTAAATACCTGAAATGGTAAGCTAACCACAGTAAGAATTAAATCTCTAAACAGTGGAATGGGTTAGCAAGGCAGATATACATCATAGACCAGATCAGTGTTAGCTAAATGTCGGAAAGCCTTAGAAGTGGAAAGTGTTAAAATACGAATTTCATGGCCCATGATAGACCTACTGAATTACGATGTTTGGGAGTTGTTTTAGATTGTGTCCTAGTTCTTCCCTGCCCTATAGTACAATTATACAGTCACAGCCTTGTTGGCCTAATGTGGCTCAGCCTTATGACTTCCTTTCCCAAATGGATGCTAGCAAATATGACACAGGCAGAAGCTTATAATATATTTATAGGGTTGGACTTGTGCTTTAGTGCTTCTTCAGTCACCATAAGAAAAACATGCTCCTCCAGCCTGCGCCCCAGAATTAATCTGTGGCTTGCAGCCACGCCCAACTGAACCCAACTTTGATCAGCAAATGCCAATATACCCATGGGCTTGTGAGGAATAGAAATATTTTTTGTTGTAGGCCACCATGGAGAAAACATCTAGAAAAATAGTTGTTTTTTTTTTTTTCACACAGATCTTGAAAAACTAACCAGCATAGGAAGTGTTCCCTGGGTTCAGTGACTAGTGATGGAGCTTTTTCTACTTTCCTTAAGTTCATTTTGGCTGATTTCACACATCAAAACTCTATCATTCTCTGACTTTTACAATGACACTTAGGAAAATAAAATGAACTCTTTCTAGGATGCTTGTGACTTTTCCAACCAAAATATTTGTGCTTGGTGGATAAAGTGGGGCCTTTCAAAACTACCAATAGTAATCCCATTGCCATGATAGTTCTTGGGTGTGATCAATTTTTCCTGGGGTTAAAGGGCTCATGCTTTTCCCTATCTCTGAAATGCTGGCATATGTTAGGGTCATAGCTGCTGACATATGGCAAGGTCTGGTTGCCAAGAGACGTGGGTGCTGGTCTTGGCTCTGCCCTAACCAGCTGGGATGGGCAGTTGTTCTGTGGCTTCCCTGCATCCATATTCCACCTTCTTTTGGTAATAGCACCGGAGTCTGGTGAGACCCCATAGTAATCAAGGGATCCGAGTCTTCCATGGGCCAAGTTTAGCTTCTTGGCCTATACTAATGACCTTTAAATGCCCCCTCCATGAAATTTTAATCTTTAAAGAAGAAAATGTTTGGGGTACATTTATTCATTCTATCAATGCCCTGATAAAACTACTGATAGCTCTTGTTACATAAATTCCCCAGAGCTTGTTCCACGTTCCTATCAGCTCTGTGCCCTCCTGATAAATTCCTTGGTAATAAGTTAGCCAGATTCCATTTCTGTTGCTTATAACTACTTTGTTGACCTGAAATAAATAGACGGCCAGATATTTCTCCAGGAAAGATGGATTTATTCCTGATCAGCAGAGAATTGCTATTCTGGGTCTGCAACCATGTCAAGCCATGTGCGAGTCTCTACCAGGGCAGGGAAGGAGAGAGCTTTTATAGGGAGGAAGAGGAAGATGGGTGGCCTGTAGTAAAAAAGGAGTCCAGGGCTTCCCTGGTGGCACAGTGGTTGAGAGTCCACCTGCCGATGCTGGGGACACGGGTTTGTTCCCTGGTCCAGGAGGATCCCACATGCTGCAGAGCGACTGGGCCCACGAGCCAGGGCTGCTGAGCCTGCGCGTCCGGAGCCTGTGCTCTGCAACAGGAGAGGCCACAATAGTGAGAGGTCCGCGTACCAAAAAAAGAAAAAAAACATGACCTTTCATGGGCTGAGTCCTTGCCAGGAAAGAAGAGGAGTCTTTCTTCTTCCTATTGTGCTCTGTTACCACTACAGGGTGGGAGAGCTCACCTTTCTGGTCTCCCAACTCTATTTAATTGAGCTTTCTGTTTATTAAGTTTTTACAACTTGTAACTAGCTATTTAGGAACCTGAACAGGTATATGTTCAACTTGGTCAAATGCCCATTTTACACTTTGGAGAACCTAAGTGCAGAGCAGTGGAGTGACCTGATCAAGGTCACTCAGTGGGTTAGTGATAGAGAAGGGCAAAGAACCCAGGTTATTTTGGTTTCTGCAGAGTTCTCAAAAAGAATCCTGCAAAGCCACATTCCAGACTCTGGCCACCCATCCACACCACCTCTCATAGGAGCCTCCATAAGTACTGATGAAAAAACAAAACCTCTGTTAACAAAATAGTGAGAACCAAGAGCTTTGAAAATAAAAAGTGAAAAATAAACACTGAATATGATAATAAGGCTAATGATGTCAGGCAGTCTGGGATGGTGGCCAGTGCCATCTATAACTCCCAGTCTGGGTAAAATGCAACAACTCTTATCTAGCCACAAAGAGAGGTTGCTCTCTAATTAGAAAATATAATCTAATTGAGTATCTAGTATTCAGTCCTCCCATATAAGTAAAGAAGAAGGAATGTTTGATAGTAAATAACTTTGTCGTAGACTAGAAAACTTTAAGTCAGTGGCTGGTAATATAGATTCTCAAACAAAATAATACTATTCACCCAGACATCCTCAAAGCTGGAACTGTATCACTTGGAGAGAACAGCTCTTGAGGAAGCCACTGGGATTACATAGTAAGTAATTTGGCCTTATCTAAAGAAAGCTCTGGCCTTTGTCCTGCTCCTGGGAGTTTACCTCTAACCCCCTGGCATTTCCTGAGATAGGAGTGTTTTAGCTACTCAGGATGGGCCCTGGGGCCACACCTGAGTTTATGCTGATGAGATGATTTAGGATGACGATTGGCCAGCCAGAAAGACCAACCAGGTGATTAGAGGGTTGAGGCTTTGGCCCACATGAAATCAGTTCAATCTGAATTGAATTCAACCCACATGGACTCATAACTCAATCAACCATGCCTTCAATAAAAACTGGACACCAAAGCTCAGATAAGTTTCATGGGTTGACAATAATTCATGTGAGTATCCACTATTCTTTCTGTCTTTTCCACACTCCCCAGGGGTCTCCTAGCACCTCCAACAAACTCTGAGTTTCCAGCCAATTTATTTTTATCTCCAGGTATAGAGTCACTGTCCTGCACCTGGGCCTGAACCATGCTCCTGTCTTCTGGGTCATGCTGTGCTTCCATAACCACAGAGGTGGGAATTTCACTCCACACTCACAGTCTCCCAAGTGGAAGAACAAAAATTAAAGCCTACTCACAACTGCCGAGTGGTTGGAGAGGCTCTTCCAGATTCTAGTGTCTGGCAGAATTTGCTTGGAGTTACATAGGAAAGAAGCATAGAATGAACCACCTTATCTTCCTGAATGAGGGAAGAGGATATTTACAGCTGCTAATGCCCAGCCAGGGTGTCAGGAAGCTCGAAGGAGCCTGGACACCAGAATTGTGCCAACAGCATAGTTTCAGCTATTATTGGTGAGGACTTTTTTTCTTCTTAAATCTCTTTCTACCATAACTCCATCATATAAAGTTTAGGCTAGGCTTGTATAGCTTTTTAACCAAATTCTGGGAGAAAGGACAAGGAATGGAAGACAGAGGGCCAAAGTCCCAATAGACAAGAAATCTCAATATGGTAGTGGCTGAAATGCCCTAGACTTGTGGTTTGGAGATACTCAACATAAGAATATGCACAAAGCAAACTTCATGGAAATCATCAGAATGTCACCATGCTCCACAATTAGAACTGACCAATATCCACCAGCAAATAATAAAATAGCCAGACCAGAATCAGTTGTCAAATATTTGCTGAGCACCTTCTCAGTGCCACCAAGTCCTGGGAAAAGAGCAGTAAATCAACAACATGGTGCTGACAGCACCATGGGTCTCCTCCTGCAGGGAAATGCTCAAACTGTGTGTGGCAGCTGTAGATAGGTTGTGTCTTCTTGACCTTCCTGGACTCTGGGCTGGAATCAGGGTGAGTGACCTGGATTAACCACTATTTGTTAATTGGAACTTGAAGTCCAATTAGCTCAGTGAATTGAAGGTTGGTCACTTTTTCTAATGATCTCCTTTTTTAAAATGAAAGAGAATTACACAAAGTGTTGGTAAAGAAAACACGATCATCAACTGGAGCAAACACTTGAAAAAACCGTTAAAATCTACATTTAATAAACGAAATGCTAGCTTCCTAAACACGCTATGTACTCCATCATAGTAGGGCTACAATTTATAAGAAAACCCAAAACAACAACAACAACAACAAAAACAAGATACCTTAGTGTCCTGTAAGAGTTAATGGCGCTTTCATAATGGCATCTTAACTTATGTAGAAAGAGGAACTAAAGGGAGATCTCTGGCCCAATAATAGAAGGCATCACAAACTATTCATTCTCTGGCTATCAGAAAATAATTCAAATTCGTTTCCATAAATATCCCATTCCACCTAGATGGACTTGTCCTAGTGTTTACAAAATAGAGCAATTTTATAAATATTTTGCCATCAAAGCTAAAAGCCATTTCCAAGAAACAGCAATGGGATGCTTTTAAGAGTACGTTCCCATCTCTATCAGATCAGGTCTCTGATTAACAAACTATACATTTCCCTAAATGGCCCTTCTCATTTATTTATAATGTCACAATCATTATTAATTGGAGCTTTAGCTGATAGCTGCCTCTGCTTGAAGATGATTTTTGAATTAAAGATTTAAGTAGATTACCAAAATAAAAGGTGGTAGAATGAGGAACCAATGTAAAAAAAAAAAAAAACAACAGAGGAAATTGAGAAATAGCTTAATAGTTTGAGAAAGAATGTAACTGCTGACCCCAAAGAGTCCAGTGATGTGTTTAAAGCAGGGTTTATATTGCACAATTTTAGTGAAGGTGACAGTTTGGGTCTAGTGCACACGTCTTATTTCCTTTCTTCTTTAATCTTTGCCTTGGAGGGACAGACAGATGCTCTGAAAGCTCCCATACACTCATGACTTAAATATATGATTCTCTGTGTAGTAGCCACATTTCATGTCTTCTTGTCATTCCATCTCAATGCAAAGGAAAATGCACTGTCTAGAAATTTCAAGAAATCACACCTCATTACCTTCCATTTTGTTGATTTTTGCTGATTTTCTTATGGAACATTTTAAAATCTGGTGAGGCAGTTATTTGTTGCAATGGAAGATACTTTTTTTTTTTTTTTTTTTTTTTTTTGCCGTACGCGGGCCTCTCACTGCTGTGGCCTCTCCCGTTGCGGAGCACAGGCTCCGGATGCGCAGGCTCAGCGGCCATGGTTCATGGGCCCAGCCGCTCCGCGGCATGTGGGATCTTCCCGGACTGGGGCACGAACCCGTGTCCCCTGCATCGGCAGGCAGACTCTCAACCACTGCGCCACCAAGGAAGCCCGAAGATACTATTTTTAACTAACAATCTTGAAAACTGTCTTCCACTCTGGTTTTTCATTTCCCATAAGCACACAAGCACAAAACCAGTTCCAAGGGCAGGTAATTTCATATTTAAAGTTAGAAATTCACATCACCAAAATAAATACCATCCATCATTAACCACCAAAGATTTTGAGTTCCATTTTCATAACTTACCGTAACAGAGAAGAGCCAAATCTGACTACATGTTAGATGTGCTTCTTTTACTTTAACCTTTGCTTTCTGCTACTTCTGTTCACTCAAAGGATACTGTCTATACATACTGGCCTGCCTTGGGGAACACTGCCTCTCTGCCTGAATGTTAAATCAAAGTGCCTTTGTTCAGGGAAACATCCGGAACCTGTCCATCTGTGGATGGCTACAAAAAAGAAGAAATTAACACATCCCCTCCCCGAGTCTGGCCATTCCAGGGGACATTTGCAAAACTTATGGCCTTTTTACTTTACTTCTTCATCTCCTCCCCCTCTCTGTGCTATAAAAGAAACTGGCATCCAAACCCTGATAAGATGGTTATTTTGAGACTTCAGTCTGCCATATTCTTGGTCTGCCAGCTTTCCAAATAAAGTCGTATTCCTTGCCTCAACACCTCGTCTCTGATTTATTGGCCTGTCATGTGGTGAGCAGAGTGAGCTTGGGCTCAGTAACAAATTTGTCTTAGCCAGCCAGGAGCCTTGTTGCTCGTGGCTAGCCGGCCCCAGTCAGGGAACATCGGGGCAAGGCCCTAAGAGCTGCCAGGACTATTTGTCCTGAGGATCTTCCCTTCAAAATTCCCTGAAGCGGCACCGGCTACCCCAGCACTTGGCAGTTGAAGGAAGGAACCGACCAACTTCTGCGAGTCCACAGACTCCATTTTGTAGGGTAAATCTACCCAATTCGGTAACCAGTTCATTTGTTTTGGTCTTGGTCTTATTTTGGTTTTGTGTATCCTTTTGTGTTGTGAGTCGACAGACTCAATTTTGTAGGGTAGGTCGCTCCCGCATGCACACTGGGAACATATTCCCCTCTCAATTTGGGTTTTCCCTTATGGCATAAGGCAATTTGTTTGATTGGGGTACCCTATTGGAGGGGGGAATTATTGTTGGACTCTACCTGATTTGAAGACGGTTCATTGGGAACTAGTTCGTTAGTTTTGTAGGGTAAGTCTACTAGTTCGTTGGTTTCGTAGGGTAAGTCTACGCCATTCAGGAACCAGTTCTTTGGTTTTGGTCTTATTTTTGTGTGTGTCGATGTCAGAATTTGTTTGGGCCTTTTGTGTTGGAATTTGTTTTCGTCTTTTGTGTTATCAAACTTATAAAAATGGGAAATACTCCATCTATCCTGAAAGAGAGCCCTTTGAGGCATACATTAGATAAATGGGTGAAACATAGCCATGAGCCTTTGTAAGAAAGACATGATGTACTATTGTAATAGGGTGTGGACCCAATATTTAAGATCAGAAGAACGATGGACCCTAAATGGCTCACTCAATTATTATATGATCTCCAGTTGGAAGTGTTTTGCAAAAGAGCAGGCTGCACTGGCAGTTGTTCCAACTGCACCCATCCCACGATGCTGCCATCATATTCACCACCTCCTGTTTCCCCTACCCATGGGGATCAAATAGAAGTTTCTATGTTAACCCCTGGAGCACAGGAGCCTGATTTAGTATCATCATCTAAGACCCGACAGGGGACCCAATTTGGCCCAGGAGCCACTTCCGCAGCAGGGCAATTTCCTTTGCACCAACATCCTGTAAGAGGCCAGATGACTCACTTGGACTTGAGGTGTCTGATTCTAATTTCCCCACAGGAGCCCCAGGTAACTTTGACAGTGGGAAACAAGTTGATTGACTACCTTCCCTATTTATCTTAAGAGGCTTGTAAATATTAAACAAAGGAGAAACAAAGTCATCCTAGGAAAAACTTGCCTGTATCTTTGAGATGCAAATGTCCTATCTGGTCTTCTCAGGAACCCTCATCTCTGCCATCTTTTTAAAATGCAAACTTTGAAAAGAGGGTAAAGTAATTTAGAAATTGACTTGTCAAGGATAAATAAAAAACCTAAGTGACTTTTCTGTAAAAATTCAGCCATCTAGACAAGTGAGCTTGATTTGTTCTATCTGCCAGAAACCTGATTTTAATCCAATCTCTTTTTGTAAATTGATGGGTTTTACATTGCTGTACCTGACTCAGGACTGAAATTTTGAAATGAGAACTATTATGTCTCTGTTTGTTTGTGTCCTTGTATGTGTCTTTGGATAACCTTTGGAGGTTGATTTGCTGATTTGTGGATGAACTCTATTTAATTGGCTTAAAGAAAAGTAAGTGCTTACAAACCAAATAATTCTAAATACAAGAAAAATTAAGCTAAATGAGTATTAGGTTCATGTGAACTGAGAAATATTCAGTATTAAAGCTTGTTGATCTAATAAATACAGACATGTCATTAGAGTCATCAACATTAAGTATAATATTTTATTGTGCCTAGATTTAATATAAGCTAAATAAAATCTTGTTATATCTGTTGCAAATTTGTCAGCAAGGAAAGTAACTGGATGTGAAGAACCTTTAAGAAAAAAAATGCAAATGAGATAAGAGCTTTAGGTGAACTTTTAAAAATAATTATCTTTTAAGAATGTCTATCTAAAATTACACTCTCCAGATATTCGACAACTTGAAAGTTAGAATTGTGCTAAAATAAGTTAAGTGATGGAAGGTTTATGGAAACTGGACCCCAAGAAAAGAGTTTTGTACATGGTCAGGATTGACTAAGTTTAAAATAAGTTTAATTGAGTAAAAATATTTCAAAAGTAAGCTGGTGTAAAACTTGAATTTGGCTTTTCTCTCTGTTAAGAAGACCAGGTTTCTTAATATTTTGAATTTCCTTTGATAACACATTTTAAGTTTCTCTACCTTTTTAGTGATCTGTTCTGTATTTGCTTTCAAATCATTTATTGTTATTTCAGCTAAGTGAATAACTATTGTTTCACAGGGACCTGTGATCCTATCTGACTGTTTTAAACTTTTTTGACATTTTTTGACCAAAATTCCCAAATCAGATTTTCCTGATCAACAACTCCAAATGTGCACAGTAAAAAATTAAACCAGAAGCTTAAGATTCCTGTGTTTTTAGGGAGTCATTTACAGTTAACCTAAATGAGTAAAATAGCCCTGCAGAGACTACTGTAACTATGGTGACCATTAAGAAGACAGATTTTGGAGACTGGTTCAAGATGGCAGAGTAGAAGGACATGCTCTAACTCCCTCTTGCAACAACACTGGAATCACAACTAACTGCTGAATAATCATCGACAGGAAGACACTTGAACACACCAGAAAAGATACCCCACATCCAAATACAAAGGAGAAGCCACAATGAGACAGTAGGAGGAGTGTGATCACAATAAAATCAAATCCCATAACTGCTGGGTGGGTGACTCACAAACTGAAAAATACTTATACCACAGGAGTCCACCTACTGGAGTGAAGGTTCTGAGCCCCACGTCAGGCTTCCCAACCTGGGGGTCTGGCAACAGGAGGAGAAATTCCTAGAGAATCAGACTTTGAAGGCTAGCAGGATTTGAGTGCAGGATTTTGACAGGACTGGGGAAATGGAAACTCCACTCTTGGAGGGCACACACAAAGTAGTGTGCACATCAGGACCCAGGGGAAGGAGCAGTGACCCCATAGGAGACTGAACCAGACCTACCTGCTAGTATAGGAGGGTCTTCTGTAGAGGCAGGGGGTGGGTGTGGCTCACTGTGGGGACAAGGACACTGGCAGCAGAAGTTCTGGGAACTTCTGGCATGAGCCCTCCCAGAGTCCACCATTAGCCCCACTGAAGAGCCCAGGTAGGCTCCAGTGTTGGGTTGCCTCAGGCCAAACAACCAACAGGGAGGGAACTCAGCCTCACCCATCAGAGGAGAAGTGGATTAAAGTTTTATGAGTTCTGCCACCAGAGTAACACCATCTCCACCCACCACCGTCATTCCCATCAGGAAACTTGCACAAGCCTCATAGATAGCCTCATCCACGAGAGGGCAGACAGCAGAAGCAAAATGAACTACAATCCTGCAGCCTGTGGAACAAAAACCACATTCATAGAAAGAGACACAAGATGAAAAGGGAGAGGGCTATGTACCATATGAAGGAACAAGATAAAACCCCAGAAAAACAACTAAATGAAGTGGAGATAGGCAAACTTCCAGAAAAAAAATTCAGAATAATGATAGTGAAGATGATCCAGGACCTTGGAAAAAGAATGGAGACAAAGATTGAGAAGATGCAAGAAATGTTTAACAAAGACCTAGTAGAATTAAAGAACAAACACCTAGAAGAATTAAAGAACAAACAAACAGACATGAACAATACAATAACTGAAATGAAAAATACACTAGAAGGAATCAATAGCAGAATAACTGAGGCAAAAGAACGGATAAGTGACCTGGAAGACAGAATGGTGGAATTCACTGCTGCAGAACAGAATAAAGAAAAAAGAATGAAAAGTAATGAAGACAGCCTAAGAGACCTCTGGGACAACATTAAACACAACAACATTCTCATTATAGGGGTCCCAGAAGGAGAAGAGAGAGAGAAAGGACCTGAGAAAATATGTGAAGAGATTATAGTTGGAAACGTCCCTAACATGGGAAAGGAAATAGCCACCCAAGTCCAGAAAGTGCAGAGTCCCAGGCAGGATAAACCCAAGGAGAAACATGCTAAGACACATAGTAATAAAATTGGCAAAAATTAAAGACAAAGAAAAATTATTGAAAGCAACATGGGAAAAAAGAAAAATAACATACAAGGGAACTCCCATAAGATTAACAGCTGATTTTTCAGCTGAAACTCTATAAGCCAGAAGGGAGTGGCATGATATATTTAAAGTGATGAAAGGGAAGAATCTACAACCAAGATTACTCTACTTGACTAGGGTCTCATTCAGATCCAACAGAGAAATCAAAAGCTTTACAGACAAACAAAAGCTAAGAGAATTCAGCACCACCAAACCAGCTCTACAACAAATGCTAAAGGAACTTCTCTAGGCAGCAAACACAAGAGAAGAAAAGGACTTACAAAAACAAACCCATTACAATAAAGAAAATGGTAATAGGAGCATACATATCGATAATTACCTTAAATATGAATGGATTAAATGCTCCAACCAAAAGACTCAGATTCACTGAATGGATACAGAAACAAGACCCATATATATGCTGTCGACAAGAGACCCATTTCACACCTAGGGACACATACAGACTGAAAGCGAGGGGATGGAAAAAGATATTCCATGCAAATGGAAATCAAAAGAAAGCTGGAGTAGCAATACTGATATCAGATAAAATAGACTTTAAAATAAAGAATGTTACAAGAGACAAAGAAGGACACTACATAATGATCAAGGGATCAATCCAAGAAGAAGATATAACAATTATAATTATATATGCACCCAACATAGGAGCACCTCAATACATAAGGCAACTACTAACACCTATAAAAGAGGAAATCAACAGTAACACAATAATAGTGGGGGATTTTAACACCTCACTTACACCCATGGACAGATTATCCAGAGAGAAAATTAATAAGGAAACACAAGCTTTAAATGACACAATAGACCAGATAAATTTAATTGATATTTATAGGACATTCCATCCAAAAACAGCAAATTACCCTTTCTTCTCAAGTGTTCACGGAACATTTTCCAGGGCAGATTACACCTTGGGTCACAAATCAAGCCTCAGTATATTTAAGAAAATTAAAATAACATCAAGCATCTTTTCTGACACAATGCTATGAAATTAGAAACCAATTACAGGGGGCAAAAAGTAAAAAAATAAAACAAAAACATGGAGGCTAAACAATATGTTACTAAATAACTAAGAGATAACTGAAGAAATCAAAGAGGAAATCAAAAAATACCTAGAGACAAATGACAATGAAAACACGATGATCCAAAACCTATGGGATGCAGCAAAAGCAGTTCTAAGAGGCAAGTTTATAGCAGTACAAACCTACCTCAAGGAACAACAAACATCTCAAATAAACAAAATAACCTTACACTTAAAGGAACTAGAGAAAGAAGAACAAACAAAGCCCAAAGTTAGCAGAAGGAATGAAATCATAAAGATCAGAGCAGAAATAAATGAAATAGAAACAAAGAAAACAATAGCAAACATCAATAAAACTAAAAGCTGGTTCTTTGAGAAGATAAACAAAATTGACAAACCATTAGCCAGACTCATCAAGAAAAAGAGGGAGAGGACTCAGATCAATAAAATTAGAAATGAAAAGGAGATGTTACAACAGACAGTGCAGAAATACAAAGCATCCTAAGAGATGACTACAAGCAACTCTGTGCCAATAAAATGGACAACCTGGAAGAAATGGACAAATTCTTAGAAAGGTATAACCTTCCAAGACTGAACCAGGAAGAAAGTGAAAATATGAACAGACCAATCACAAGTAATGAAATTGGAAGCTGTGATTAAATATCTTCCAAAAAACAATAGTCCAGGACCAGATGGCTTCACAGGTTAATTCTATCAAACATTTAGAGAAGAGCTAACACCCATCCTTCTCAAACTCTTCCAAAAAATTGCAGAGGAAGGAACACTTCCAAACTCATTCTATGAGGCCACCATCACCCTGATACCAAAAGCAGACAAAGATATTATGAAAAAAGAAAATTACAGACCAATATCACTGATGAATATAGATGCAAAAATCCTCAGCAAAATACTAGCAAACAGAATCCAACACATAAAAAGGATCATACACCATCATCAAGTGGGATTTACCCCAGGGATGCAAGGATTCTTCAATATACGCAAATCAATCAATGTGATACACCATATTAACAAATTGAAGAATAAAAACCATATGGTAATTTCAAAAGATGCAGAAAAAGCTTTTGACAAAATTCAACACACATTTATGATAAAAACTCTCTAGATAGTGAGCATAGAGGGAACATACCTCATCATAATAAAGGCCATATATGACAAACCCACAGCAAACATCATTCTCAATGGTGAAAAACTGAAAGCATTTCCTCTAAGATCAGAAACAAGACAAGGATGTCCACTCTCACCATTATTATTCAACATAGTGTTGGAAGTCCTAGCCATGGAAATCAGAGGAGAAAAAGAAATAAAATAATACAAATTGGAAAAGAAGAAGTAAAGCTGTCACTGTTTGAAGATGACATGATACTATACATAGAGAATCCTAAAGATGCCACCAGAAAACTACTAGAGCTAATCAATGAATTTGGTAAAGTTGCAGGATACAAAATTAATGCACAGAAATCTCTTGCCTTCCTATATTCTAATGATGAAATATCTGAAAGTGAAATTAAGGAAACACTCCCATTTACCATTGCAACAAAAAGAATAAAATACCTAGGAGTAAACCTACCTAGAGAGACAAAAATTGTATGCAGAAAACTATAAGACACTGGTGAAAGAAATTAAAGATGATACCAACAGATGGAGAGATATGCCATGTTCTTGGATTGGAAGAACGAATATTGTGAAAATGACTATACTACCCAAAGCAATCTACAGATTTAATGCAATCTCTATCAAATTACCAATGACATTTTTTTACAGAACTAGAACAAAAAATCTTAAAATTTGTATGGAAACACAAAGGACCCCAAATACCCAAAGCAGTCTTGAGGGAGAAAAACGGAGCTGGAGGAATTACAGTCCCTGACTTCAGACTATACTACAAAGCTGCAGTAATCAAGACAATATGGTACTGGCACAAAAACAGAAATATACATCAATGGAACAGGATATAAAACCCAGAGGTAAACCCACACACCTATGGTCAACTAATCTGTGCCAAAAGAGACAAGGATATATAATGGAGAGAAAAGACAGTCTCTTCAATAAGTGGTGCTGGGAAAACTGGACAGCTACAGGTAAAAGAATGAACTTAGAACACTCCTTAACACCATATAGAAAAATAAACTCAAAATGGATTAAAGACCTAAATGTAAGCCTGGATACTATAAAACTCTTAGAGGAAAATATAGGAAGAACACTCTTTGACATAAATCACAGCAAGACCTTTTTGATCCACTACCTAGAGTAATGGTAATAAAACCAAAAATAAACAAATGAGATCTAATGAAACTGAAAAGCTTTTGCAAAGCAAAGGAAACCACAAACAAAACAAAAAGTCAACCCTCAGAATGGGAGAAAATATTTGGAAACGAATGAACAGAAAAAGGATTAACTTCCAAAATATATACAGCTCATGCAGCTCAATATTAAAAAGACAAACAACCCAATCCAAAAATGGGCAGAAGACCTAAACAGACATTTCTCCAAAGAAGACATAGAGATTGCCAAGAAGCACATGAAAAGCTGCTCTACATCACTAATTACTAGAGAAATGCAAATCAAACCTACAATGAGGCATCACCTTACACCAGTTGGAATGGGCATCATCAGAAAACCTACTGATGAAAGTAGATGATGCTGGAGAGGGTGTGGAGAAAAGAGAACGCTCTTGCACTGTTGATGGGAATGTAAATTCATACAGCCACTATGGAGAACACTATGGAAGTTCCTTAAAAACCTAAAAGCAGAATTACCATATGACCCAGCAATCCCACTACTGGGCATATACTCAGAGAAAACCATAATTCAAAAAGACACATGCACCCCAACGTTCATTTCAGCACTATTTACAATAGCCAGGTCATGGAACCAACCTAAATGTCCATTGACAGACGAATTGATAAAGAAGATGTGGTACATATATACAATGGAATGTTACTCAGCTATAAAAAGTAACAAAATTGGGTCATTTGTAGAGATGTGGATGAATCTAGAGACTGTCATACAGAGTGAAGTAAGTTAGAAAGAGAAAAGCAAATATCATATACTAACGCATATATGTGAAACCTAGAAAAATGGTACAGATGAACAGGTTTGCACGGCAGAAATTGAGACACAGATGTAGAGACCAAACGTATGGATACCAATGGGGGAAAGTGGTGGGGGGCAGTGGTGTTGGTGTGATGAATTGGAAGATTGGGATTGACATACATACACTACTATGTATAAAATGGATAACTAATAAGAACCTGCTGTGTAAAAATATCAATAAAATAAAATTCAAAAAAACCCTTCCCAAATCAAATTATAATGAAGTTCCTTTGACCTCTAGCTAACTTTGGGATGCTTCAAAGAGCCCCTGAAACACCCCAAAGTGAGAGATTAACTAATTGGTTTCACTTGGTATGTTGAAGTATATGGGAAGTGTTGTCAAATAAGTAATAAATCTTCTTAGGTTATATTGTATGGCAAATGATGCAGGTATTCTAGAGATTATACAGAGTTCCTAGAATTTTATATGTCCTGGTAAAATGTTATCAGTCATAATTCTAGCTATTATCTGAAAGTGTTGCATGTCACAGCAGTAAACAAGTTACTTTGTCAGTTGCATTGTAATCAGATTTAAGCATGCCTTCTTAAGTCTTTCATCATTATAGACAGTTATTGTATAACTCTGATGCCTTTGCAAAAATGCTTCCTCTTCAAGAAAATTTATAGAACGGACCTTTGGATAAATACAAACTTCTGGCTTTCAGACCATAATGCTGAACTGGGTAAGAAACTGAAGAATTCTAGTGAGAAACTTGATGGCTTCATAAAGCTGTTAACAAGGATTGTTACATAGAACTGAGTAAACTAGTGAATATGGTTATAATTTTTATGGTTTCTATCTGAAAAATGACTGGTTTAAATCTGTGTTTTCCAGGTGTAAAGAAAACCTTTCCCTTAAACTGATTATGACTTAACAGTAATTTGGTGAATTATACCTTTGTAAGCCAAATTGTTTGTGCTTTGTGTCTCCTTGCAGGACTATGTTTTTTCCAATGTTACCAGGTGCATTACTTATATCCTGTCTATTTTATAAGATTGTTATCTCTTACAGTACCCAGTGTGTAACCAAGCTTCCAACAAAACTTCTATGGCTAAACATCTTGAGGAAATAGATCACATTTATAACATAAAATAATTGTAATAGTATGATTCTAGGTATGGGGAGAAGCAACAAGGAAAAATATCTCCTGGATCATAATTAGGTAGAGGATCCAGAGAACCTTTAATTATCAATAGGGCTTAATTGAAAAATGAGTACCTGGAGTGGCATATCAAGAATTTCGCTTGATCTGGGATGAGTCTCCCAGCACCATGGGACAAAATTTGATCATGAAATATTGGATTGGACCAAATATTGGTCAAGATCCTGACCAAGAGGAGAGGATATGAGAAATGGAATATTTCCTGCCACATCAGTCATTAGCGATTGCAGCCCTCCAATGTGAGCCTGTGAACGCTGAGGAAACTCAGGATATGAGAATACAGGATACAGGCCCCAGAGAGCTGAGGTGCATATCAAGGGATTGATTTCAGTGAGCTCAGATTCTTGCATTTTCCCATACATAGAAAAGTGCTAAATTCCTTAACTCTCTTGAGATGCTGCCTCCTGGGCTTGAAGCCCTCAAAATTCCTGCTGAATAGATCATAACTCTCAACCTTTAGGTGGTGAATATTTTTTTAAGGCTACTGGTGTAAAGGAGACACTTTCCAGAGAGGAATAAAAGAAGCAACTTTTGGAACACTGGAACAGATGGTGGACACTCCCAGAAAGATCCATCTGACGAAGCAATTAGAATGGTCATCACCCCTTTTTTCCACAAGATTGTGGAATGGAGATTGACAGTGGGGAATTGTAACAGAGAAGAGCCAACTCTGACTACATGTTGGATCTGTTTCTTTTACTTTAACCTTTGCTCTCTGCTCCTTTATTTCACTAAAAGGATACTGTCTATACATAATGGCCTGCCTTGGGGAACCCTGCCCCTCTGCCTGAATGTTAAACTAAAGTGCACTTTGGTTTAACATCATCATCCAAAGTGGCCCAGATTAGGACAGCTGAAACACAGTAGGAAGTTCAATAACTATTTGTCCAATAAATGAATGATCCAATGAATCAGAGAATGCTCTGGTTCTAACTCCTCAGTTCCAGACAGGGGCTCAGGGCACTGAAGGGACTTGTCCAAAATCTCCACAAGTCAGTGGCTAGGTTGAAACAAGAACCCAGTCTCTTCTACAGACTCTTTCTACCTTGGGCCACTCTGAGCAGTTAACTGTTTCTTACAGATGTGGGGTGAATGTACAATTTATCATCCAAACCAGGGTGCTTTCAGAGGGAGATGGAGTATTAGTAATATTTATGCAAGAATAATAAGTGAAAGCTAGGGTGGTCCTGGGCAAACTGGGGTGTGTGTTCATCCTACCTGTAGGTCTTGGCTCATTGGATGGAGACTTTGAAGACAGGACTCCCATGTTGCACTTCTCCACGCTCTGCGCAGCACAGGGGCCCAGCTGTCACGCTCCACACTGCATTGTGCAGGGATGACCCTACAGGCGGGACAGTTGGGATTCTTCTGGGGCTCTTGAGGGGACATTACAGAGATCAGCTGTGCCACACGTTTGCAATTAGAAGATGTGTATTCACTGAGTGCACTTATTGAGGCCATGAGGAGTGGAGGAATGGCATCTAAAACAGAAAATCTGTAGCATCTGGTCAAGAAATTCTGACCATGAAAACCGTGGAGCGTGCACAATAAAAATGCACAGGTTGCTGATGACCCTGCATGGCCTTCCATGTGTGGCGCTCCACTAGTAAGGGAAAATTTAAGGGAAACAGCTCTTAGAGTGCATGTACAGTGGTTTCAGGGGACAGATGTGCAGGACCAGAAGCTGATGCAACCTGCTGCAATCCAGGCCACACCTCAACCTTCCCCTCAATGAACATTCCACCCTTAATCAAAAGGACCCCCACCCATTAAAAGGGCTAAAAATAAGATAAAGGGGGATCAACAACCTTTCGTGACACTCCCACTCTCGAGAATGCCCACACTCTTCTCTTTCGAGTGTATAACTTTCACTTCTGCCCTGAATAAACTGCTTCTTTGTTCTCTTTGCTTCTCATTCTCAGTGTGTGTGTGTGTGTGTGTGTTTGTGTGTGTGTTTATTTTTTCTTGGTGTGTTGTGTTCCTTGCCCAAATTCTTTTGGACAAGTTGAACAAGAGCCTGGACTTTTGCTAAAGCTTTTCTGGTATCAATTTCAGGAGGACTTCATTGAAATTAGGACATGCATTGCAGCCCACAGTTTCCATGCAGGGTGACCCATGGAGATGGGTCAGATCTTCTCTATCTCAGCACTGCCTGTAGGAAGTGGTGAGGATGCATTTGTTTTCTTTATTTTTTTCATTTTAACATCTTTATTGGAGTATAATTGCTTTACAATGGTATGTTAGTTTCAGCTTCACAACAAAATGAATCAGTTATATATATATATATATTCCCATATCTCTTCCCGCTTGCGTCTCCCTCCCTCTCACCCTCCCTATCCCACCCCTCCAGGCGGTCACAAAGCACGGAGCTGATCTCCCTGTGCTATGCGGCTGCTTCCCACTAGCTATCTACCTTACGTTTGGTAGTGTATATATGTCCATGTCTCTCTCTCGCTTTGTCACTGTTTACCCTTCCCCCTCCCCATAGCCTCAAGTCCATTCTCTAGTAAGTTTGTGTCTTTATTCCTGTTTCACCCCTAGGTTTTTCATGACATTGTTTTTTCTTAAATTCCATATATATGTGTTAGCGTATGGTATTTGTCTCTCTCTTTCTGACTTCACTCTGTATGACAGACTCTAGGTCTATCCACCTCATTACAAATAGCTCAATTTCGTTTCTTTTTATGGCTGAGTAATATTCCATTGTATATATGTGCCACATCTTCTTTATCCATTCATCCAATGATGGACACTTAGGTTGTTTCCATCTCTGGGCTATTGTAAATAGAGCTGCAATGAACTTTTTGGTACATGACTATTTTTGAATTATGGTTTTCTCACGGTATATGCCCAGTAGTGGGATTACTGGGTCATATGGTAGTTCTATCTGTAGTTTTATAAGGAACCTCCATACTGTTATCCACAGTGGCTGTATCAATTTACATTCCTACCAACAGTGTAAGAGGGTTCCCTTTTCTCCAAACCCTCTCCAGCATTTACTGTTTCTAGATTTTTTGATGATGGCCATTCCGACTGGTGTGAGATGATATCTCATTGTAGTTTTGATTTGCATTTCTCTAATGATTAGTGATGTTGAGCATCCTTTCATGTGTTTGTTGGCAGTCTGTATATCTTCTTTGGAGAAATGTCTATTTAGGTCTTCTGCCCATTTTTGGATTGGGTTGTTTGTTTTTTTGATATTAAGCTGCATGAGCTGCTTATAAATTTTGGAGATTAATCCTTTGTCAGCTGCTTCATTTGCAAATATTTTCTCCCATTCTGAGGGTTGTCTTTTGGTCTTCTTTATGGTTTCCATTGTTGCACAAAAGATTTTAAGTTTCATTAGGTCCCATTTGTTTACTTTTGTTTTTATTTCCATTTCTGTAGGAGGTGGGTCAAAAAGGGCCTTGCTGCGATTTATGTATAGAGTGTCCTGCCTATATTTTCCTCTAAGAGTTTGATAGTGTCTGGCCTTACATTTAGGTCTTTAATCCATTTTGAGCTTATTTTTGTGTATGGTGTTAAGGAGTGATCTAATCTCATACTTTTACATGTAGCTGTCCAGTTTTCCCAGCACCACTTATTGAAGAGGCTGTCCTTTCTCCACTGTACATTCCTGCCTTCTTTATCAAAGGTAAGGTGACCATATGTGCGTGGGTTTATCTCTGGGCTTTCTATCCTGTTCCATTGATCTATATTTCCGTTTTTGTGCCAGTACCATACTGTCTTGATTACTGTAGCTTTGTAGTATAGTCTGAAGTCAGGGAGCCTGATTCCTCCAGTTCCATTTTTCATTCTCAAGATTGCTTTGGCTATTCGGGGTCTTTTGTGTTTCCATACAAATTGTGAAAATTTTTGTTCTAGTTCTGTGAAAAATGCCAGTAGTAGTTTGATAGGGATTGCATTGAATCTGTAGATTGCTTTGGGTAGTAGAGTCATTTTCACAATGTTGATTCTTCCAATCGAAGAACATGGTATATCTCTCCATCTATTTCTATCATCTTTAATTTCTTTCATCAGTGTCTTATAATTTTCTGCATACAGGTCTTTTGTCTCCTTAGGTAGGTTTATTCCTAGATAGTTTCTTCTTTTTGTTGCAGTGGTAAATGGGAGTGTTTTCTTGATTTCACTTTCAGATTTTTCATCCTAAGTGTATAGGAATGCCAGAGATTTCTGTGCATTAATTTTGTATCCTGCTACTTTACCAAATTCATTGATTAGCTCTAGTAGTTTTCTGGTAGCATCTTTAGGATTCTATGTATACTATCATGTCATCTGCAAAGAGTGACAGCTTTACTTCTTCTTTTCCAATTTGGATTCCTTTTATTTCCTTTTCTTCTCTGATTGCTGTGGCTAAAACTTCCAAAACTATGTTGAATAAGAGTGGTGAGAGTGGGCAACCTTGTCTTGTTCCTGATCTTAGTGGAAATGCTTTCAGTTTTTCACCATTGAGGATAATGTTGGCTGTGGGTTTGTCATATATGGCCTTTATTATGTTGAGGAAAGTTCCCTCTATGCCTACTTTCTGCAGGGTTTTTATCATAAATGGGTGTTGAATTTTGTCAAAAGCTTTCTCTGCATCTATTGAGATGATCATATGGTTTTTCTCCTTCAATTTGTTAATATGGTGTATCACGTTGATTGATTTGCGTATATTGAAGAATCCTTGCATTCCTGGAATAAACCGCACTTGATCATGGTGTATGATCCGTTTAATGTGCTGTTGGATTCTGTTTGCTAGTATTTTGTTGAGGATTTTTGCATCTATATTCATCAGTGATATTGGCCTGTAGTTTTCTTTCTTTGTGACATCCTTGTCTGGTTTTGGTATCAGGGTGATGGTGGCCTCGTAGAATGAGTTGGGGAGTGTTCCTCCCTCTGCTATATTTTGGAAGAGTTTGAGAAGGATAGGTGATAGCTCTTCTCTAAATGTTTGATAGAATTCGCCTGTGAAGCCATCTGGTCCTGGGCTTTTGCTTGTTGGAAGATTTTTAATCACAGTTTCAATTTCAGTTCTTGTGATTGGTCTGTTCATATTTTCTATTTCTTCCTGATTCAGTCTTGGCAGATTGTGCCTTTCTAAGAATTTGTCCATTTCTTCCAGGTTGTCCATTTTGTTGGCATAGAGTTGCTTGTAGTAATCTCTCATGATCTTTTGTATTTCTGCAGTGTCAGTCGTTACTTCTCCTTTTTCATTTCTAATTCTATTGATTTGAGTCTTCTCCCTTTTTTTCTTGATGAGTCTGGCTAATGGTTTATCAATTTTGTTTATCCTTTCAAAGAACCAGCTTTTAGTTTTATTTATCTTTGCTATCATTGCCTTCATTTCTTTTTATTTCTGATCTGATCTTTATGATTTCTTTCCTTCTGCTAACTTTGGGGTTTTTTGTTCTTCTTTCTCTAATAGCTTTAGGTGCAAGGTTAGGTTGTTTATTCGAGATGTTTCCTGTTTCTTAAGGTAGGATTGTATTGCTATAAACTTCCCTCTTAGAACTGCTTTTACTGCATCCCATAGAATTTCAGTCGTCGTGTCTCCATTGTCATTTGTTTCTAGGTATTTTTTGATTTCCTCTTTGATTTCTTCAGCAATCACTTCGTTACTAAGTAGTGTATTGTTTAGCCTCCATGTGTTTGTATTTTTTACAGATCTTTTCCTGTAATTGATATCTAGTCTCATAGCGTTGTGGTCGGAAAAGATACTTGATACAATTTCAATTTTCTTAAATTTACCAAGCCTTGATTTGTGACCAGAGGTATGATCTATCCTGGAGAATGTTCCATGAGCACTTGAGAAAAATGCGTATTCTGTTGTTTTTGGATGGAATGTCCTATAAATATCAATTAAGTCCATCTTGTTTCATGTATCATTTAAAGCTTGTGTTTCCTTATTTATTTTCATTGTGGATGATCTGTCCATTGGTGAAAGTGGGGTGTTAAAGTCCCCTACTATGAATGTGTTACTGTCGGTTTCCCCTTTTATGGCTGTCAGTTTTTCCCTTTTGTATTGAGGTGCTCCTATGTTGGGTGCATAAATATTTACAATTGTTATATCTTCTTCTTGGATTGATCCCTTGATCATTATGTAGTGTCCTTCTTTGTCTTCTAATAGTCTTTATTTTAAAGTCGATTTTGTCTGATATGAGAATTGCTACTCCAGCTTTCTTCTGATTTCCATTTGCATGAAATACCTTTTTCCATCCCCTTACTTTCAGTCTGTATGTGTCTCTAGGTCTGATGTGGGTCTCTTATAGACAGCAAATATATGGGTCTTGTTTTTGTATCCATTCAGCCAATCTGTGTCTTTTGGTGGGAGCATTTAGTCCACTTACATTTAAGGTAATTATTGATATGTGTGTTTCCATTCCCATTTTCTTAATTGTTTGGGGTTCGTTATTGTAGGTCTTTTCCTTCTTTTGTGTTTCTTGCCTATAGAAGATCCTTTAGCAGTTGTTGTAGAGTTGGTTTGGTGGTGCTGAACTCTCTCAGCTTTTGTTTGTCTGTAAAGGTTTTAATTTCTCCATCAAATCTGAATGAGATCCTTGCTGGGTAGAGTAATCTTGGTTGCAGGTTTTTCTCCTTCAACACTTTCAATATGTCCTGCCACTCCCTTCTGGCTTATAGAGTTTCTGCTGAAAGATCAGCTGTTAACCTTATGGGGATTCCCTTGTGTGTTATTTGTTGTTTTTCCCTTGCTGCTTTTAATATGTTTTCTTTGTATTTAATTTTTGACAGTTTGATTAATATGTGTCTTGGCGTATTTCTCCTTGGATTTATCCTGTATGGGACTCTCTGTGCTTCCTGGACTTGATTAACTATTTCCTTTCCCATATTAGGGAAGTTTTCAACTATAATCTCTTCAAATATTTTCTCAGTCCCTTTCTTTTTCTCTTCTTCTTCTGGAACCCCTATAATTCGAATGTTGGTGCATTTAATGTTGTCCCAGAGGTCTCTGACACTGTCCTCAGTTCTTTTCATTCTTTTTTCTTCTCTGCATTAGTTATTTCCACTATTTTATCTTCCAGGTCACTTCTTCGTTCTCCTGCCTCAGTTATTCTGCTATTGATTCCATCTAGAGTATTTTTAATTTCATTTATTGTGTTGTTCATCATTGTTTGTTTCATCTTTAGTTTTTCTAGGTCCTTGTTAACTGTTTCTTGCATTTTGTCTATTCTATTTCCAAGATTTTGGATCAACTTTACTATCATTATTCTGAATTCTTTTTCAGGTAGACTGCCTATTTCCTCTTCATTTGTTAGGTCTGGTGGGTTTTTATCTTGCTCCTTCATCTGCTGTGCGTTTTTCTGTCTTTTCATTTTGCTTATCTTACTGTGTTTGGGGTCTCCAAACAGTAAGTTAGGCACAGCACTAACTCCTGGCTGCAGCACCAAGAGCCTTTCATCCACACCGCTCCTTAATTTGGGATGATTCGTTGTCTATTCATGTATTCCACAGATGCAGGGTACATCAAGTTGATTGTGGAGCTTTAATCCGCTGCTTCTGAGGCTGCTGGGAGAGATTTCGCTTTCTCTTCTTTGTTCTCACAGCTCCCAGAGGCTCAGCTTTGGATTTGGCCCCGCCTGTGCGTGTAGGTCGCCGGAGGGCGTCTGTTCTTTGCTCAGACAGGACGGGGTTAAAGGAGCCGCTGATTCGGAGGCTTTGGCTCACTCAGGCCGGGGGGTAGGGAGGGTCATGGAGTGTGGGGCGGGCCTGCGGCGGCAGAGGCCGGCCTGAAGTTGCTAGCCTGAGGTGCACCGTGCGTTCTCCCGGGGGAGTTGTCCCTGGATCCCGGGACCCTGGCAGTGGCTGGCTGCACAGGCTCCCCGGAACGGGGGTGGGGATAGTGACCTGTGTTCGCACACAGGCTTCTTGGTGGCGGCAGCAGCGGCCTTAGCGTCTCATGTCTGTCTCTGGGGTCCGCACTTTTAGCCGCGGCTCGCGCCCGTCTCTGGAGCTCCCTTAAGAAGCGTTCTTAATCCCCTCTCCTTGCGCACCAGGAAACAAAGAGGGAAGAAAAAGTCTCTTGCCTCTTCTGCAGGTCCAGACTTTTCCCCGGACTCCCTCCCGGCTAGCCGCGGTGCACTAACGCCCTGCAGGCTGTGTTCACGCCACCAACCCCAGTCCTCTCCCGGCGCTCCGACAGAAGCCGGAGCCTCAGTTCCCAGCCCCGCCCGCCCCGGCGGGTGAGCAGACAAGCCTCTCGGCTGGTGAGTGCCGGTCGGCTCCGATCCTCTGCGCTGGAATCTCTCCGCTTTGCCCTCCGCACCCCTGTTGCTGTGCTGTCCTCCGCGGCGCCGAAGCTCCCCCACTCCGCCACCCGCAGTCTCCGCCCGCGAAGTGGCTTCCTAGCGTGTGGAAACTTTTCCTCCTTCACAGCTCCCTCCCGCTGGTGCAGGACCCGTCCCTATCCTTTTGTCTCTGTTTATTTTTTTCTTTTGCCCTAACCAGGTACGTGGGGGGTTCCTTGCCTTTTGGGAGGTCTGAGGTCTTCTGCCAGCGTTCAGTAGGTGCTCCGTAGGAGTTGTTCCACGCGTAGATGTATTTCTGGTGTATCTGTGGGGAGGAAGGTGATCTCCGCGTCTTACTCTTCCGCCATCTTCCCGGAAGTCTCCGAGGATGCATTTGTAAAGTAAATTAGGGGATCTTTTATTTTGGCTTTCAGCTCACTCCTGAGCCCCAGAAATCATGAGGCTCATGGTTCTCCCAGTCTGTAAAATCAAACCAAAGGTATTCACAAGCACAAGAAAACTCTAAGCAGTGATACATCAATAAATATTTAGCAATTGGCTCCCTGAAGAAAAAAACAAACAAACCCTGACAGGTACCTTCTACTATGATCTCTTTCTACCCATAGAGTAGTTCTGACACCAAATGTGTGGGTTTTCCACACCAAGCGATCCTCCAGTTCTCTCTGGACACCAACTGGGTGTTCCACAATTTAATTCAATTCTGACACTATCTACCCAAAGTTAGTACAGACCCTAGAGGTTAAGGGCTCAGTCCCATGAGATTGCCTCCCAATTCAGATGACAATTACAAGCAGTGGGTCCCCAGGACCCACATTTTGTCCAACTTAGCTACAGCTGGGTTGTTCTCACTTCCCTCTCCATAGTTTTGATAATTTGCTATAACAACTCACAGAACTCAGGGGAAAACTTTACTTATTATTGCCAGTTTATTAAAAATATATCATAAAGGATACAAATGAATAGCCAGAGGGAGAGGTCTGGAAGGGTCCTAAGTACAGGAGCTTCTGCAGAGTTTGGGGTCCACCACTGTCCTGGAATTCACCAACCCAGAAGCTCTCTAAACCCCATCATTTAGGGTTTGTAGAGAGGTTCCACTTTGTAGGCATTGTTGATTAAATCATTGGCCACTGGTGATTAACTCAATCCCTATCTTCCTCCCCTCTTTGGAGATTGGGGGTGGAGCTGAATATTCCAACCCTCTAATCACATAGTTGGTTCCTTTGGCAACCAGCCCCCATCCTGAAGCTCTTTAGGGGCCTATGAAGAGTCACCTCATTGACATAATATTCTTCTGTCCCGAAGAATGATTTTGCTTTTCTTATAGGTCAAGTTGTGTCTCCTTTCAATAGCATATTTTCAGAAGAAAGAGTGCAATGACTCCAAGCTGCTGGTCCACTGCATAAATGTGGCAGAGGCTGAACAATAATTGAATTAAGAACCACAAAAGTTGAATATTTTCTCCCAGGTGATGTACTTAAAATTCAGATAAACTACCCTCATGTAACCAGCAGAGACTTATGGAAAACAAGCTGAGTTTCCATTAAGCAAATTTCATGGAGCCAAAGGAAAATTGTACACTTTGTTGCACTTTAAAAATAGGAACTGCAAGTATTAAGAGAGCAAAGTATCACAGTTAATAATCACGGTGTGAAGCTTAATCATAAATTATTACATCTATATACTTACATCATGCATTGTGAAAATAATGAACTATTAGAGCAGAATTTAAGGAAACATAAATGCTAAAGTATCATTAGCTAGTTTTATCTGCAACAGCTACATGTGCTTAATTACCTTTTATTTTTTTAAGTTTTCCCTTTCAAATGTAGGTTCTTTTTCTTTAAATTTATTTATTTTATTTATTTATTTTTAGCTGCAGTGGGTCTTTGTTGCTGCACGCGGGCTTTCTCTAGTTGCGGTGAGTGGGGGCTACCCTACGTTGCTGTGCATGTGCTTCTCATTGCGGTGGCTTCTCTTGTTGCAGAGCACGGGCTCTAGGTTCATGGGCTTCAGTAGTTGTGGCATGCGGGCTCAGTAGTTGTGGCTTGCAGGCTCTAGAGCACAGGCTCAGTAGTTGTGGTGCACGGGCTTAGTTGCTTGGCAGCATGTGGGATCTTCCCAGATGAGGGCTTGAACCCGTGTCCCCTGAATTGGCAGGCGGATTCTTAACCACTGTACCACCAGGGAAGCCCAGTGATTAATTACCTTTTAATCAACCTAGTTTTCCCTGAGTTCCCAGAAGAACAGGATATTCAAATTTATCTTAAACTCATTTAAACAAAAATCATTCAAGGACACATACCCAATACAAATGCTTTGGGGCTACAGAACATCCAAAGCCATTTCGGTTTAATTCTGTTTAGTGATCCTCTCCCTATTTAAAAAAATATGTTGTGAAAGAGCCTGTTTCCAACATAATCAGAGAGAAAATATTATATTGCTTTCTAAGATTCCCATTTAGTCCTCAAAACCCCCCTTCTGACTTTCTTACTTCTTTATTTCTTGACAAAAGGGAGAAAAGTGTCACTTTGTAGCATAAGCTCTCTGATATGAGTAGAAATACTTTACTTATTGATGGAAAGATGTGGCTTCCTTGGCAGTCAAACTGCCTTGCTCAGGAAATTCCCCCTGGTTGCATCTCTGGGAATCGGCCCACAGTTAAGCAGGCAGCACCCTATTTATTTCTGTATCCACACCTGACCTTTGACACAAACTTCTTTTAAAGAGATCTGGAGTAGGTAATTTTAACCCTATTCTAGAACTGACTTTATATTTCTTTTGTTTAGCAAGGGGGAGAGAAAGAATTCTAGGATTTGCAGACAAAAAAAAGCTGTTACAAGAAAAAGTTGCTGTGAAAATTAGCAATTAAATGAGAAGATAGTATAAAGGAGATAAACTGCACAACAGCTGCTATTACAACCAGTGTTTGGCTGAGGAAATTCTTCTTGAGCTGCTTTATTGGAACAAAACCGTATTAGGAAGTCCCAATTCTATTTATGGCCAAGATGTATACAAAGTCAGTAGCACCTGTGGTGGGGGGTGGATTCCAATATTTCTCTTTGTTGTTCTGTAACTAAATATGTTATAAAAGTTAAGCATTCTCTATCTCAGCTTCCACACAGAAATTTGAGTTAAACACAAAAGAAAAGCAATTTCTGGTTTGTTCATGGGTCTGTTAGTTTTGCAGATTCTGAGGAGGAAAGGATAATTTGGTGGTAAAGAAATAATCTACCTTCCCACCTCTCAAAGAAAAACATCCCAAGTACACGTGAAAACTCTCCATATCAGAAGACAACCAAAACAGCAGCTCCTCCTTAACCAGCAGACTGCCCTCATCAGGGAGAAGCCCCCATCTCCAGCCGGGACAACTTTACCAGCTTCCAGGATCTCAAAGTGGTGATGGCCCCAGGCCCAAGAAAGAGCCCAGGGTACAGTGGGGACCATGTTCCAGTCTTTGCCCAATGCCTGTCCCTACCTGTTCCCCCCTTCTTAATGTCCAGCCCTCAGTCGCAGAGCTCTCCAGCTACAGGGAAGAAAACAGAATGCTCCCCTCTTCCACCATCTACCACCCCACACTCCATATGACGACACTAAGCCCCTCAGGGAGCACAGGCTCCATACAGAGCCATTGTGCACATTTTCTTATAGAAATTTCCTGGATTCCTCCTCTGAACTCTGTCCCAGGCCTCAGGACTCTCTCTCAAGCATCCTACTTCCCTTCCCAATGAAGAACCACCTCCCGTACCAAGCAATGGGCTCGCTGCCCCAAGAGCATAGAAGCCAATACTCTGGCACCAGCTTTTGAGAAAAGAAAAAGCTTTATTGTGAGGTCAACAGGCAAAGAGAAAGGAGACACAGCTTCAGCTCAAAGCAATCTCCCCAGTCTGGGGTTTGGTCAAGCTTTTATGAGTTAGGGAGGAGGGTTGGTTTGCGGAAGTGCTGGTGAGCAGGTTTTGATTGCAGGGCTTTGGAGTATGGCCATTTATGGTGAGTAGGTAGAGGGACTTTGGTACCAGGTCTTCCAGGACATTGAACCCTCTGCTTCTGAAAGGGCTCTGGCATTCAAGTTCTGGTCACATCAGGGTCCTTGGTTACATGTTGGAGAACTTGATTCCGGGTGTTATTTGAGGTCAGAATCTTCTCCTCTACATGCTTCGGCTGCATGACTTGCAGTTTTGTTCTGTTGTCTCTGAAGAGCAACTCAGTACCTTGTTAGAAACAGGATAGGGCCAGTTTGGGCCCTCATTGCTTCCCACCTTTACTTTTCTAGTCAGGTGTGTGTTCTTGGTTATTCAACCATTCCATTATCAATGTAGTAGAACTTTAATATATGCTACTTTATTAATACACAGACAACCTTACCTGAGTACTGGTAGCTTCATTCCCATCTAATGGATGAAGAAGCTGAGGCTCAGAGTCTCCAGGACAGCCCAGCTCACACCAGTCACTGGTCAAGACTGTCCCCAACAGTCTTTGCTTCATGGGCTGATGATTTTATGACTTGCAAGAGCTCTGGACAATAAGGCCTCTGAATGGAGCCCTTTTTTTTTTTTTTTTTTTTTTTTTTTTTTTTTTTTTTTGCGGTACGCGGGCCTCTCACTGTTGTGGCCTCTCCCGTTGCGGAGCACAGGCTCCGGATGCGCAGGCTCAGCGGCCATGGCTCACGGGCCTAGCCGCTCCGCGGCATGAGGGATCTTCCCAGACCGGGGCACGAACCCGTGTCCCCTGCATCGGCAGGCGGACTCTCAACCACTGCGCCACCAGGGAAGCCCAATGGAGCCCTTTTAGATGCATGAAATGCAGTTTCTCACACACTGTGAGTGACATCATCCTCTGAACACACCACCACCAGTCACTGGAAAGGGGGTGTTATGGACTGAATGTGTCCCTGCCAAGAAAATTCATATGTTGAAATCAAATCCCCAATGTAATAGTATTTTGAGGTGGACCCTTTGGGAGGTAATGAAATCGTGAGGGTGGAGCCTTCATAAATGAGATTAGTGCCCTAACAGGCCAGAGAGCTAGCTTGCCCTATTTCTGGCATGTGAGGATTGAGAAGTCAGCAGTCTGAAAACTAGAAGACACCTCTCACCAGGAACTGAGGCTGCTGGCACCCTGGCCTCAGACTTCCAGCCTCCAGAGTTGTAAGAAATAAATTTCTGTTGTTTATAAGCTGCCCAGTTTATGGTATTTTGTCAAGAAGCCAGAGGGGTTAAGTGCAGGGTAGACACTTTCTTAAAGGCAACCCTATGAGCTGGACATCATGCCCATTTTACAGATGGGAATTAAAGGCTCAGGGAAGTTAAGTAAACAGTCAAGAGCTAGGATTTGAAGCCCACCTCCCCAAGCCCACCTTCCACCATGCCACTTCCTCATCTCACTTTAGGGATCCAAGGGAACCAAGAGCCCGCTATGCAAGGCCACTGTCCCAGTCCATGGGCTGGTCTCTGGTGCTGCCCATAGGCCAAATAGCCAAGCTCTTGGCTAGAATCGAGGGGCCCAGAGTTTGTTGTCATCCTCTGAGCCATGCAAGAATGCACCTGCCCTCCTGCTCAGAGCCCTGACCACTCTCTCCAATGGGCTTGGGTGGCCAAGGCTTTGAGGGGACAGCAGAGGAGGCTGTGCTTCTAGTTTGCCTCGGGTGGAACTGTACCAGGACTCCTGCCATCCCACAATTATCATATATCCACCACTCTGATTAAGACACAAACAGAAGCCACTGTCTGCTATATCGGGCCTCAGCTGGTACATACAGCTTTTGGGTGTTATGCCCGAGGCTTGTCTCGCTGTTGGCAGCCCACATTTATTTGCAATGGGCTTCTCTAATACAAGGGGAGGCTGTGCTGGAGGCCAAGGAAACATAGAATAGAAATCAGACTTGTGCCTCCTTCCCTAATTTTCCAACATGCTTTACAGAGTCCTCAACCTCCTGACACTTGCTGACTATCAAAATGCTTCTCTTTCCCATAATTGTATTTAAAAACCAGGTAAATGTAGGACAGTTTGAGGAGCTTGGGAAAGGGTCCCTGACAGCTATGTATGGAAGAGGCCACCCATTGTGTGTGACCTGGGTTCTCCTGAGCAAGGCAGGCCAGGTTCCACTTGCTGGAATGAGGAGGAGACACATCTTGCTGAAGGTGAAAGAGACAAGGCTCAGTGGACTTCATGAGACTCTCGTCCTCCTCTCTTGGTACTCACCTGGCTCAGAATATGTACGATGATATACTGGCCTAGAAAAAATACACCAGGTGCTAAGAGAATTACCGCTCTCACCTGGGTCATCATGTTATGCATTGAAATGCTGAGGGTAGAGGCTTCCAACACAGCCCTCTCTCTGCCTTTGCCAGGTTCCCCTCCCTGCTGCTGCTCCCACCAGGCCACTCACCACTGCCAGCTCATCCCCCATGTGACTATCCAGAAAAGTGTGAGGAAGCACTTGGCACTCCTGGTAGGGGAAGATGTCAGGGGCCTCATCCTCCATCCTCTGTACCAGTGGCTTAGTGACCCACTGCCAACCATGCCCCATTCCATTGTCTTCTCTTCATCACTGCTGCCAACTGTCTGCTGCCAAAGGAAGTAACAATAACAGCAGAATGAACTTTACATCCTATATCTTCCAGTATTTTCTCTCTGAACAAAGTGGAGGAAGAGCAACAGCCAAAGGAAGACTCAAAGGGGAGACAATGGAGATAATGACGAGATCTGATGACGTGGGGCAGTCAGACCCAAGGAAATGCAGCACCAGCCGCATAAAGCCTCCTCTTGTATCCAATGCCGAGGAAACAAAACATGGAGCCCAGACCTGGAGCCTCGGGATTCCTTCCCAAATTACACTGTAACAGTCACAGGAGTAGGGGCCATGTTTCTTCTATAATTGTAGAATTTAAGGCACAATTTATTGGTTGCTTTCACCTTCCTCAGGTCTTGCTATGCTTTATTAAGCTTGGAAATTGTTGACTTTACCTTAAAAGTTGTACATTATAATTTTTAAATTGTTTCTTAAGGCAAAAAGTTAATGATACCATCTTGGTCTGAATGTCACTGTCACGTTATGGAGAAGACCATTTGCTAGACTGAGTCTTCCTTGGTCAAAGATTGTATCTTGGGAGTGTGTGTGTTAGGATAAGCAGCTCCTTGGAAATGTTATCATATCTCAATCTGAATTTCACTCATACTAAGAATAACCAATGGTGAGAAGTCCCTGTCCTCATGGGAAAAAAGTATTTTTCTCCAAATCCTTTTTATGAGAAGTCAGTGCCTTGGACATAATGTTCACTTCCATTGAAGAACATCTCTTGATAAGTAGAAATAGTTTTTCAGTCAAGAACCTGATATTCTTAGTTCAATAACCTGTTTCAACACTATGTCAGATTCCAGTATGGAGAAAATTTTTACTGACATGTTAATTTTTTTGCACATTTTATGAGAACTTAAAATCACAAATCTACAGAATGTCCAATAGTCAACAGTCTCTGATTGCAAATTTCTGCCAGAAAAATAGTCTACAAATCAACTTCTCTAAAAACAAAAGTCATCATTTTCAGCTGTTAATGTTGGTGTGTATGGCACAGGGTTAAGACTATGGGTGCAGGATTCATACTTCCCAAGTACAAAACATTGTTCACGACTTAGTAGTTTTCTAAACTTGGACAATACATTAAACATCACTAAACCACAGTTTCCTCATCTTAAAATGGGGATATTAATAGCACACTACGCATAGAGTTGTTGTGAGGATTTATAAATATAAGGTGATTGTTGCAATCCTGAAAGAAAAGATCAATTATTCTTATGGTTTTTAAACTGAATAGATTGTACTTGGAGAATGAAAAGTTTTTAAGTTAGTCAATTGTAAAACTTTTCAGAAAATTAAATACTTTTTCTACCAATGAGGCAAATCGATGTTAACAATATTCTTCCTGTGTACTTCCATAGCCTTGGCTTTGCATCTAGCCTATAGCCCACACTACTTTTGTTTGATTAAAAAAAATAATAAAACAGACTTTATTTTTTAGGAAAGTTTTAGCCTTACAGAAAAATGGAGAAGGTAGTACGGAGAGTTCCCACATACCCTGTTACCCAGTTTCCCTCTATGGCTAACATCTTGCATTACAATGGTATGTTTCTTACAGTGGATGAACCAATAGTGATATGTTATTATTATTATTTTTTGATATGTTATTATTAGCTAAAGTCCATGCTTTATTAAGATTTCCTTAGTAATGTCCTTTTTCTGTTACACAATCCCATCCAGGACACCACATTACATTTAGTCATTAACTTTCCTTAGGCTCCTCTTGGCTGTGACAGTTTCTCAGACGATCCTTGTTTTTGATGACCCTGGCAGTTTTCAAGAGCACTGGTCAGGTATTTTGTAGGATGCCTCTCTACAGGAATTCTTCTTGTGTTTTTCTCATGATTAGACTGGGGTTATGGGTTTTGTGAGGGAAAACATGGGGCTACAGTACCATTTTCAACATATCATATAAAGGAAACATACTATCAACATGACTTTTCACTGTTGACGTTGACCTTGATCACATGCCTGATGAGATTTCTCCACTGTAAAGTTACTCTCCCTGACCCCGTCTTCTTCCATACTGAGTTTTTTTGAAGGAAGTCACTATGTGTAACCTTACACTTAAGGAGTGGGAATTTGTGCTCCCCTCCTTGAGGCAAAGTTTCTACATGAATTATGTGGAATTTTTCTGCATTGCCTCTTCTCCCTCATTTATTTATTTATTCAGTAATTTATTTATATAAGTATGGACCCATGGATATTTATGTTACACTTTGGGTTACAATCCAATACTACTTTTTATTTCGTTGCTCACATTGTTCCAGCTTTGAATTGGGAGACCTTCCAGTTGGTTCCTATGAACCTTCAAAATATCCCCATCAATTTGTTGTTGTTGTTGTTCTTATTTTGTTTTGTCTTTTTTAAGCACTTCCTTACATTCAGGTACTACAAGGTGTTCCAGACTCATCTTGTATATTTCCTCCCCCAGTCCTAAAATCAGTCATTTCTCCAAGAAGCCCTATTTCCTTTATTGGAGAACAGCTATGGAAACAAAGATCTGGGAGCTAGGTGTGCTAGTTGCTACTGGGTGTCCTTTCTCTTAGGTACTTTCACCTCACAGAACAAGGAAATATATGTTTATACTAACCCACATATATACACATATCTATAAATATTTCTACATGTAACTATCTGTATCTATATTAAGCTAAACATGAGTTCATACTGATATCTCCAACTCTAATTGTACTTATGAATCATTCTATCTTCCTAACACCCTTGCTTCCCTGTAATTTTCACTCCTAAAGTGATAAATCTGGCTCCCACCATTTGCCATCCATTTTCTTAATTGTTCAGTTCCAATATACGTGTATAGAAGTGTCAGAATTGTTAACCTGTACTGCCAGGAAACAACTACCACTGGAATACACTGCTTGTGTGCAGTTTCTTTCACTTTTAATGTTGCAGACTCTACTCATTTCCAAGGTTACTTAGGTCAGCATCTTTTCCCCCACCTGTTTTAGTGAGGTTGGACGTTGTAAATTTTTAACCAATAAACAGACAATTGGATACTATATCAATAATAAAGGAACTTCGTATAATTAAACATGTGAATACATGTGTATATACATACATATAGACAAACACACATTTCACTTGCTTAGAAAAAAATAAGTTATAGAAAAAGATTAAAATTTTATATAAATTAAAGTTTTGATATAAATTATCAATAAACTTTCCATAGCCCACATATTTTCTCAACCTATTTTTAACAAGGTTGTCCAATACTGTACCATGCAGTCTAGCAACTGTTAATTTATGTTGGCTTCAGCCATCTAGGAAAATTTTCTCCTTTCTATCACTGTTTTTGACTCTCCTCATTATTTTCTTCCGAGAAATGAACTTAAGGCACTTGAACCGCACTAAGCCTTGACACTAGCCTGGAACAAACTATGCTAATTTATTGAATTCAGGCTCAATCCTCTCTTTGTTTGTGTATGTATATTGCTTTTTTAATTTACAAATTAAACTATATTTCTCCTACCTTGTCATTCCTATCTCTATCTCCATAAGCCCCATTATGAAAATCCTATTGAACCCCAAAAGGTAAGAGACTATTGTCTAAACTAAAACAAAATTATTTTGAGGATTTAGGGCATATATCATGGCAACAAGAAGGTCAGACTTCAGGAATCTTAAGCTCTTAGTACTTTAAATAAAGGTACACATTAAATACATCAATTTTATAACATCACCCCTCTGGTTTCCTTGATTAATTAGCACTTTGCCTGAAAACATAGGAAATTTGAGGTAAAATAAAGGTATTGTTGAAAATAACTCTTGCATTTCTAAAATGCCAACTATGCAGGAGCCAAGGATTGACAGCTACCTGCATCATTTAAAAAGCAATGTCATCACAGCAAGATCCTTTTTGACCCATCTCCTAGAGAAATGGAAATAAAAATAAACAAATGGGACCTAATGAAACTTCAAAGCTTTTGCACAGCAAAGGAAACCATAAGCAAGATCAAAAGACAACCCTCAGAATGGGAGAAAATATTTGCAAATGAAGCAACTGACAAAGGATTAATCTCCAAAATTTACAAGCAGCTCATGCAGCTCAATATCAAAAAAACAAACAACCCCCAAAAATGGGCAGAAGACCTAAATAGACATTTCTCCAAAGAAGATATACAGATTGCCAACAAACACATGAAAGGATGCTCAGCATCACTAATCATTAGAGAAATGAAAATCAAAACTACAACGAGATATCACCTCACACTGGTCAGAATTGCCATCATCAAAAAATCTAGAAAAAATAAATGCTAGAGAGGGTGTGGAGAAAAGGGATCACTCTTGCACTGCTGGTGGGAATGTAAATTGATATGGAGGTTCCTTAAAAATCTACAAATAGAACCACCATACGACCCAGCAATTCCACTACTGGGCATATACCCTGAGAAAACCATAATTCAAAAAGAGTCATGCACCAAAATGTTCATTGCAGCTCTATTTACAATAGCCAGGAGATGGAAGCAACCTAAGTGCCCATCATCAGATGAATGGATAAAGAAGATGTGGCACATATATACAATGGAATATTACTCAGCCATAAAAAGAAAAGAAATTGAGTTATTTGTAGTGAGGTGGATGGACCTAGAGTCTGTCATACAGAGTGAAGTAAGTCAGAAAGAGAGAAAGAAATACCATATGCTAACACATATATATGGAATCTAAGGAAAAAAAAAAAAACGGTCATGAAGAACCTAGGGGTAAGATGGGAATAAAGATACAGACCTACTAGGGAATGGACTTGAGGATATGGGGAGGGGGAAGGGTAAGCTATGACAAAGTGAGAAAGTGGCATGGACATATATACACTACCAAACGTAAAATAGATAGCTAGTGGGAAGCAGCCGCATAGCACAGGGAGATCAGCTCGGTGCTTTGTGACCACCTAGGGGCGGGATAGGGAGGGTGGGAGAGAGGGAGATGCAAGAGGGAAGAGATATGGGAACATATGTATATGTATAACTGATTCACTTTGTTATAAAGCAGGAACTAACACACCATTGTAAAGCAACTATACTCCAATTAAGATGTTAAAATAAATAAATAAATTAAATAAATAAGCAATATCTGAGGCAGTTTTAATGAAGTGGCAATTTTGCAGACAATGTAGAATTCAAAAACACTAAGGAAATGTTAGGCACCAACATGCTGAGCACATAAAACAGCATCTGGTAGTTTCCCTTTGGAGGCCACCTGTGCCAGCATTTCACTTAGAAAAGAAAAAACTCTTTTTCAGCAATCCTCTTAAATCCTCTAATTTCACACTATCTGAAAGTGATACTTAAGTGTTGGTAGATCACATTTAATTGCAGCAGTCTGCTTGCTATTATTTAACTATTGCTTCTATTTCTCTCTAAGCTCTCAAAGACCACATGGAAAATAAAATATCCCTTAGTTGAAGTGCTTCCATACTTAATGACTTTTTGTCCATCTAGGTCAATTATTTTGGTATATGCTAAAGCAGTAGCAGTCATATTATAAGGTCAAGGAAAACTAAAAATTACAATTCAGTTCTAAGAACTCAGCATTTATTTGTCTGTGTTTTTATCTCAGACTTCCTTGAGAGTCTAAATCTCGTCTGAACCCCTATATATACACAGTACCAGTTTTTCTTCCTCAGTAATGTTTGAGTAATGAATTCACAGAGTAGCCACGAGGCTCTGGGCTAGGGGCTTGGGATACAGATGGAGAAGACACAGACCCTGCCCTCCTAGGAGGTTGAAGGAAAGGAGGACGTGTGAATCAGTGATCATACAACAAAGTGGCCAGGCTACAGAGGTGTCTGTTTACTGAGGAACTTTGTGCTGGATACTGGCTGATCCTCCATATTCATTACCACTCTTTCTCACAGCAACTCCATGATACAGGGAGAGAGGAAAAGACTAAGGTTCAGAGAAGTTAATGAATTTGCTCAGGTTTTCACAGCTAGTTGGTGGTTGAGTTGGGACTGAAAGCTGGATCTCTCCAGACCATTGCAGAGGTTGCCATGGAGGTGCAGAGAAGAAGGGAATGGAATACCCTGTGAATGGAGGTGGGGGGAGTTGGTAAGGTAGAAAAAATGAGAAATCAGAAGATTTTATTTATAGTGATTAGTGCTGGAAGGAATCTTCAAAGTGATCTGAACCAAGTTCCTTGATTCACAAGACTGGGTAGAGGGTCATTCAGACCCTCCTTGAAAACCTCCAGGGAGAGAGAACTTATCCCTTTATGGGGCTAGGAGCCCTTAGCAAATTCTGACCACATCATCTGCTCCACAGGGGAATCATTAATCAAAATTGCTTTATAAAGTGAAAGTAGGAAGCGCATAGTTACCAATGTATGTAAGAATATAAAACTCAACAAAGGCACAGAGAAATAAGATATTCTGGATGGTACTACTCAAAACAGTATGCCATGATGAGCCAGCAGGGTCAGAATAAAGACCTTTTGTGGAAGCCTGCCTGGAAGAAAGCAGTGGATGTTGCAATTAGGATTGAAAAAGAAAAGTAAAGGGATACTGGAAATGATGTCAAATTGAGGTTTTCAGTTTGGGTGGGCCAATATTAACTTGTTGAGAAAGAAGTACCTGCTGGCCTGTAAAATTCAGAGCATCAATATCATGAGAGTAAGGTAGAAATGGAATTTGACAAAATCCACCTGGGAAGAGGGATGTAAGGAAGGGCCACCCACAATGTGAGTTAGCAGGTTAGGACTCACTTTCTTCTCTCCTGGTTCTTAATTTCCACATCTATATAATGAGGGACTTGTTGCAGATCTTGCTACTATCTTATAGTGAGCTTTAATTTTATTTTACATTATTTAATGGAAAAATTACAATTGTTTTTTCCCCTAAATCTGATATAGTTCTTCCAAGTCTTCACCCTCCTGGATGGAGAAACATTTCCTTTAGTCCTGTTTTCTAGAAGTCTCTGGGTCTCATGCAGTCTAGAACATCCAGGTAAGGATGCCTGGTCTTCTGAACATTTTGATTTCTTTCATATGTCCATGGTTTGGGCCACTTTGAAGAGACAACTTTGCCATTCTTTAGCTAGCCTTGGAGATGGGATTTTTCAGATAAAGGAGAATCTGGGTTCCAGGAGTCCCTGGCTACACCAGTTGAGATCCAGCTACGCTCTGGAGAACAGCAAGGAGAGGGCTTTGCTCTCTGCCGTTCCCAGAGCTCAGTCCCAGCACTGGAAGCCTCTTTCCTCTTTCATTAGGCACATTTATACCCCTCCCAACTTCTGGTTTGTCCCTCCCCACCATACACTGAATCCACTGCCATCATAAATGCTTAGTTTTTCTATCACATGAGCCTTGGTGAAGGATGTCTTCTGAGCAGTTAAAAATTTCTGCTTTTGACCATGTGTCAGTATATCTCTGGCTGAGTGTTGGACGTGGTATTTGTAAAACATTTTTTGAAATAATTTGAGACCAAGGATAATGTTACTTTCCTCTTAAGAGGATTTGATTTGCCTTTGCAAAGGACCTTGGGGAATTAGCAACCCAAGATCACATTAATTCAAGTGCAGGGCTCTTTACAAGGCAACATAGAAATAGTTAAATTTTTAAACAATTGATATAGCTGTACAGGCATCTCCCAAAAGAATACTTAGAAGGGTTCTGTTCTTGATAATATGGCTATGTAAGGTATTGCCTCCAAGTTTAGGATTTAAAAACACCAACAATTATTTATTATCTGTCATGGTTTCAGTAAGTGAGTCAGTAATTCAGAAACAGCTTAGCCGGGTGGTTCAAACTCAAGGTCTCTCATGATGTTGCAGTCAGATGTCAGCTGGGGCTGGAGGCCCCACTTCCAAGGGGTTCATTTACAGCTGGCAAGTTGATGCTGGTCTTTGCAGGAGGCCTTGCTTCTTCTCCATGTGTGTCCCTCTAAAGAGTGGCTTGAGTGATGTCACAGGGTGGTGGCTGGCTTCCCCAGAAAGAATAATCCAAGAGGAAGATGCAATGCCTTTTGTGACCTAGCCTCAGAATTCATATACTGTCACTTCTACCATATTCTATTGGTCAGCCAGGGCCAGCCCTGATTAGATAGGAGGGAAGTAACAAGGCTGTGAATATCAGGAAGTAGGAATCACTGTGGGCTGTTGTGGAGAGTGACTACCACATATAGAAATTAGGACTCAAATTCGGGTCTGTCTACGGTAAAGCCCTTGTACCTCATCGTGCTGCCCTCCCAAGCAGTCTTTTTTAATTTTGGGGTCCTTCTGAAAGGAATATCACCTTAAGCCTGCAACATCATGGAACAGATAAATTGATTGTATTAAGAATGTTGTGACAGAGGCAGAGAAGCCAGGTACTTGGGCATGGTATAAAGCAAGAGAAATGGGGGGAACTGAGCAGAGGACGGGTCCAAGAAGAAAAGTTGGGAGGGTCCCGTTAACTGCTGCCCATTGTACATTTTGCTTTTTGCTTCTGGCATCAGCAACCAGAAAGTCTCTGTGGGTGAATCTTAGAGCACTCTTTTATACCAGTAACAATCCTCCTGCAAATCTTCCATTTATGGGTTTGGATTTCTTTAGGTAGTGCCAAGTTTTCAGAATAGAAACTGACTTGTCCCTGACCAGAAATTCTTCAACCTATTGGGTTTAACCAGAGCCTCAAGAAACCGTCCAATCCACGTTGATCCCCCAGCGTCTGCAAAACAGAATCTCAGTTGGAAACACTGCAGGGAGCAGCTTGGTGTCTTTCTCTTTTTCTTTCGGTTTATTCTATATTGACATCTAGTAAGTGTCTTTTTGGTGGTTTCTCAATGCTCACTAGTTACACTCTGAAAACTGAAGCCTTTTGGCTTTCGTGGGAAATAACCGCTGACTCACTGTGGTGAGATATATAAATATTGTTCTAAGTTCTAATGACAATGACCACTGAGATCATTTTTCACAACGTATAATTTCCATTATTTGAAAAGCAGGGCTCAAGTCGGGATCTTGGAAGAGCAGCTATTTCCTTGGAGGTCTTAGCTTTCATCAGCAAGTTTTTCTTCTTCATACTTCCTTCCCTTCATACTCGTTTATACATCCTCTTTTCATATTTTCCTCTGTTGTTGATGCTAATGTTACCAATAAGTGAGACCTTGGGATGCATTTCTCGACAAGTAAATAATTATTGTTTACCTGCTTGTGTCACTATTTTCAAGGTTTTTTTCACAAATATCTCATTTAATGCACATTATACCTTAATAAAGTAGATAGGACAGGTTTCATCCTCATTTTACAGGTGAGGAAGACAAATCCTCATAGATTTGAGGCACTGTAGGGCTGCTCAGACTCAGCGGGTCCTCCACCCCCCACAGTATGCCTCCCTCATTTAGGATTATCCTACCTAACCTGGACCTGGGAAATGTCTCTATCTATGGAAAGTCATGCTAGGAAAAAAAACTACCCTAGACCAAGATGTGCTCTGAGGGGCTAGTGGGCTCTCTATTATTATGTTATCTTAAAAATCACTTTAGGGAGTTCCCTGGTGGCCTAGTGATTAGGATTCAGCACTTTCACTGCCCTGGTCGGGGAACTGAGATCCTGCAAGCCCCATGGCACAGAAAAAGCAACAAAAAAAATTACTTTAAATAATTTTTCCTTTTTAATTAAAAATGGGTCAAAATAGAGAGGATTACAGAAAACAATTTAAGAACCAAGCGTACTTACTGGAGTTGACATTTTGCTATAGCTGCTTGAAGTCCATCCATCTGTATGTTTCTTATGAAATAAAATGTTCAGAAACAGCTCATTCTCCCCCTCTTCATCCTTCCTTGTCTCTCTCCCAAGGCTGCCCCCATCTGAATGGTGCCTCTTTCCGTTGCATCTTGCCCTCCCATTCTACACAAAAATGAATCATACATCCTATGCCATTGGTTTTGTATTCTGGAAGAATTTAAACAGTTTCTTACTTCATAAATCCATTTTAGGCTCCCTTCTGAACAGTGCCCGGGTTGGTTCTGTTTTTCTGAATCTCTCACTCCTCTGGTGTGATGGGTCATCGCAGGTAGCACGTGGAAACTGTCCAGATTATTAGCCATTCCAACTGCAGCAAGTGCTTGTTTCCACGACTGTCCTTCCCCGAGAGACGCAGAAAGCAGGGTAATCGGCTTCCATGTGGACTGAATTGCACGGCCAATGCCTACGAGGGCTGTAAGAGGCCCACATCCCAGCACAGGCTGGAACTGGAGCCCAGCCATTTTACAGAGTGAATCAGGCCCAGAGGACAGAATGATTTCCTTCATGTCACACTTGGAGAGATCGGTAAAGCAAGGACCAGCCCAGGGCTCACGGTACCTTTGCACTAACCAAATTGCCTTTTTCCAGTCTTACTCTTTATCCAGAAAACAACAGGTCATCAATTTGGTGATTTTGTTGCTTCTGATCCCACGGGGGAAATGCCAGCAAACTGTAAACACCCATGTCCTGAGACCCTGGCAAGCTTCCCGGAGACTTAGGTGTCCCTGTCTATTGAGGATAGCCCTGATTCCAGAGTTTGGAGGAAGTGAAAGGAGAGCGGCCTCAAGATCTTCTTGCCCGCAGCGCCCTCTGGTGGCCGACCATATAGCAACCATTTTCATTCGCCACCTGAACACAAAGTCTTTGCAGCCAGTGTTTTTCGCCACTCCTCTTGGGACTTTGCTCCTCCCTCATTAATGCGCTCTGCTGCCTACTCTGTACAAGACACATTTTCTTCTTCCCGCATCCCTGGACTAATTGACTCCCGGCCGATATTGTTTTTGTGTGACCAGAGCTAAGGGAACCGGAAAGAAGGCATTTTTGTTGTGGCTCAGAAATGGGCACGCTGATCAGACTCCAAAGCCAGAGTGACCAAGACGCACGGAAGCGGGCAAAGGGCTGGGGATGCAGAGCAAGGAGGAACGAGTGTCAGCCACAGAGATCCAGGAGGTCTTTCTGGGGAAGCCGGGCTCCGAGTTTTCAAGGAGAAACTGGATTTCCGATGGGGGGGCGGGGGGCAGGGGGGGGGACAGGGCGTGGCCAATTCCTCCCTCCCGGTTTCCCCTCCTCTGGGCCTTACTCTCTTTCCCTCCCTCCTCACTCACCCAGACCCAATAACTCTCCAAATCACCACTACCCAAAATGTCCACTTTCCAGGAGAGGGTTGGGCTGGTCCCTAGGCCTCTTCCAACAGCCTTCTTCTCTCTTGCCCACCATGTCTCCTATGGTTCCTTCCCGCTGCCCGCTGCTCACGTCCTCCACTCGGCTGTTGAACAGCAGGATGCTTGAATCCTGCATTGGCCTGTGTACAGATTGGGCACTGTGTGGACCAATAGGGGGAAACGGTTCTTGAACAGGAGCTGAAGGAAATTAGAAAAATCTAAGGCAGCCTGACAGAAAAGTCCTGGAAGGGAGACAAAAAAGGGCCTTTCCTGTAGATCAAATTGGGCCTATAGACAGGGTTACTCTTGGAGAATCTTCTTGCGTTTAGGCAAGATGGATGGTGGGGAGAAGCTGGGAGCAAAGACTGGAGTGCTTGGGGGAAGTTCAAAGGAGGACACTTGGCTTATTTTACCTGGATTCCAGGGCTTAGGCATATTTGTCTTTTATGAGACCTAAAGATGGTTTTCTTAAGGCACAGGGGAGCTACTGAGGATTAGGGAGCCAGAGAGTGGCATGATGAAAAGTATCTTTGCAAAGATTCCATAAACAAATACTTCCTTTCCACACTGGTTTCTGTGACAAGGCACCAGCTCTCCTGGTACTGTGGTTCCTTCAGGAGCCCCATGTGCCTGCCTGGGGGGCACACCCTGCCGTCCTCCCACAGACAGGAGCTGCCCCTCATGCCCTCAGTGTCTGCCTGCAACTTTCAGACTTTCTGCTCCCCCAGGTGAGCAAGGAAGCCAGCCATGGGTGTCACTCAGAGAGAATGAACTTGAGGCCAGCTGGGTTCTAGAGGGAAGGAGACCAGCAATGGAACATAGATGTGGATCCCAGGCTTCCAGGGTTTTACCTGAATCTGCCACCTGCCAGCTGAGGGGTCTGTAAGCAAGCTCTGTGCCCTCTCAGTTTCAGGGATCCTCTGGCAGCCATGCCACCCTCTCCCTGTCACCCAAGCAGCTTGACCTTTCTGCTGTAAACGCATATCTGATGGAGGCTTGGCATTCTCTGAGAACTCTAAGGTAGTCTATCAGTGCTCTGATTTCCAGGTCAGTCTGTTTTCATACTTTAGAAACAATGATAGAGAAGCTTCAAGATGGCAGAAGAGTAAGACGTGGAGATCACCTTCCTCCCCACAAATACATCAGAAATACATCTACATGTGGAACAACTCCTACAGAACACCTACTGAACACTGGCAGAAGACCTCAGACCTCCCAAAAGGCAAGAAACTCCCCCACGTACCTGGGTAGGGCAAAAGAGAAAAGAATAAACAGAGACAAGAGAATAGGGACGAGACCTGCACCCGTGGGAAGGAACTGTGAAGGAGGGAAGGTTCCCACACACTAGGAAGCCCCTTCGCGGGCGGAGACTGTGGGGGGCGGAGGGGGGGGGAGCTTCGGAACCGCGGAGGAGAGCGCAGCAACAGGAGTGCAGAGGGAAAAGCGGAAAGATTCCCGCACAGAGAATCGGTGTGGACCACCACTCACCAGCCCGAGAGGCTTGTCTACTCACTCACCGGGATAGGTGGGGGATGGGAGCTGAGGCTCCGGTTTCAGAGGTCAGATCCCAGGGAGAAGACTGGGGTTGTCTGCGTGAACATAGCCTGAAGGGGGCTAGTGCACCATGGCTAGCCGGGAGGGACTCCGGGAAAACGTCTGGAACTGCCGAAGACGCAAGAGACTTTTTCTTGCCTCTTTGTTTCCTGGTGCGCGAGGAGAGGGGATTAAGAGCACCGATAAAGGAGCTACAGAGACGGGCGCGAGCCGCAGCTATCAGCGCGGACCCCAGAGACAGGCATGGGATGATAAGGCTGCTGCTGCCGCCACCAAGAAGCCTGTGTGCAAGCACGGGTCACTCTCCACACCTCCCCTCCCGGGAACCTGTGCAGCCCACCACTGTCAGGGGCCCGTGATCCAGGGACAACTTCCCCGGGAGAACGCACGGCGCGCCTCAGGCTGGTGCAACGTCACGCCGGCCTCTGCCGCCGCAGGCTCGCCCTGCATCCGTACCCTTCCCTCCCCGCGGCCTGACTGAGCCAGAGCCCTCGAATCAGTTGCTCCTTTAACCCCATCCTGTCTGAGCAAAGAACAGATGCCCTCAGGTGACCAACACGCAGAGGCGGGGCCAAATCCAAAGCTGAACCCCAGGAGCTGTGCGAACAAAGAGGAGAAAGAGAAATTTCTTCCAGCAGCCTCAGGAGTAGCGGATAAATCTCCACAATCAACTTGATGTATCCTGCATCTCTGGAATACCTGAATAGACAACAAATCATCCCAAATTGAGGAGGTGGACTTTGGGAACAATGATATATATATATTTTTTCCCTTTTTCTCTTTATGTGAGTGTGTATGTGTATGATTCTGTGTGTGATTTTGTCTGTATAGCTTTGCTTTTACCATTTATCCTAGGGTTCCATCTGTCCTTTTTCTTTTATTTTCTTTTTTACTTTGAAAACATATATTCTACCAAAAAATTTTCTTTTTTTAATAATTATTTTTTATTTTAATAACTTTATTTTACTTTACTTATTTTATTTTATCTTCTTCTTTCTTTCTTTCTCTTTCCCCTTTTATTCTGAGCCGTTTGGATGACAGGCTCTTGGTGCTCCAACCAGGCATCAGGGCTGTGCCACTGGGGTGGGAGAGCCAAGCTCAGGACACTGGTCCACAAGAGACCTCCCAGCTCCATGTAACAGCAAATGGCAAAAATCTCCAAGAGATCACCAAATGAAGAGGAAATAGGCAGTCTACCTGAAAAAGAATTCAGAATAATGATAGTAAAGATGGTCCAAAATCATGGAAATAGAATGGAGAAAACACAAGAAACGTTTAACAAGGGCCTAAAGGATCTAAAGAGCAAACGAATAGTGATGGACAACACAATAAATGAAATTAAAAATTCTCTGGAAGGGATCAATAGCAGAATAACTGAGGCAGAAGAACGGATAAGTGACCTGGAAGATAAAATAATGGAAATAACTACTGCAGAGCAGAATAATGAAAAAAGAATGAAAAGAATTGAGGACAGTGTCAGAGACCTCTGGGACAACATTAAATGCACCAACATTCGAATTATAGGGGACCCAGAAGAAGAAGAGAAAAAGAAAGGGACTGAAAAAATATTTGAAGAGATTATAGTTGAAAACTTCCCTAATATGGGAAAGGAAATAGTGAATCAAGTCCAGGAAGCATAGAGAGTCCCATACAGGATAAATCCAAGGAGAAACATGACAGGACACGTATTAATCAAACTGTCAAAAATTAAATACAAAAAAAAATTAAAAGCTGCAAAGGAAGAACAACAAATAACACACAAGTGAATCCCCATAAGGTTAACAGCTGATATTTCAACAGAAACTCTGCAAACCAGAAGGGAGTGGTAGGACATATTTAAAGTGATGAAGGAGAAAAACCTACAACCAAGATTACTCTACCCAGCAAGGATCTCATTCAGATTTGATGGAGGAATTAAAACCTTTACAGACAAGCAAAAGCTAAGAGAATTCAGCGCCACCAAACCAGCTTTACAAGAAATGCTAAAGGAACTTCTCTAGGCAGGAAACACAAGAGCAGGAAAAGACCTACAGTAACAAACCCAAAAGAATTAAGAAAATGGTAATAGGAACATACATATTGATAATAACCTTAAATGTAAATGGATTAAATGCTCCCACCAAAAGACATAGACTGGCTGAATGGCTACAAAAACAAGACCTGTATATATGCTGTCTAAAAGAGACCAACTTCAGACCTAGGGATACATACAGACTGAAAGTGAGGAGATAGAAAAAGATATTCCATGCAAATGGAAATCAAAAGAATGCTGGAGTAGCAATTCTCATATCAGACAAAATAGACTTTAAAACAAAGACTATTACAAGTGACAAAGAAGGACACTACATAATGATCAAGGGATCAATCCAAGAAGAATATACAACAATTTTAAATATTTATGCCCCCAACATAGAAGCACCTCAATACATATGGCAAATATTAACAGCCATAAACAGGGAAACAGACAGTAACACAATCATAGTAGGGGACTTTAACACCCCACTTTCACCAAGGGACAGATCATCCAAAATGAAAATAAAAAAGGAAACACAAGCTTTAAATGATACATTAAACAAGATGGACTTAATTGATATTCATCAGACATTCCATCCCAAAACAACAGAATACACTTTCTTCTCAAGTGCTCATGGAACATTCTCCAGGATAGATAATATCTTGGGTCACAAATCAGGCCTTGGTAAATTTAAGAAAATCTAAATCATATCAAGTATCTTTTCTGACAACAACGTTATGAGACTAGGTATCCATTACAGGAAAAAATCGGGAAAAAATATAAACACATGGAGGCTAAACAATACACTACTTAATAGCCCAGAGATCACTGAAGAAATCAAAGAGGAAATCAAAAAATACCTAAACCCAAATGACAATGAAAACAAGATGACCCAAAACCTATGGGATGCAGCCAAAGCAGTTCTAAAAGGGAAGTTTATAGCAATACAATCCTACCTTAACAGATAAGAAACATTTCAAATAAACAAGCTAACCTTACACCTAAAGCAATTAGAGAAAAAGAACAAAAAACCCCTAAAGTTAACAGACGGAAAGAAATCATAAAGATCAGATCAAAAATAAATGAAAAAGAAATGAAGGAAACGATAGCAAAGATCAATAAAACTGAAAGCTGGTTCTTTGAGAAGATAAACAATTTGATAAACGATTAGTCAGCCTCATCAGGAAAAAAAGGGAGAAGACTCAAATCAACAGAATTAGAAATGAAGAAGGAGAAGTAACAACTGATGCTGCAGAAATACAAAGGATCATAAAAGATTACTACAAGCAACTATATGCCAATAAATTGGAAAACCTGGAAGAAATGGACAAATTCTTAGGAATACACATCTTTCTGAGACTGAACCAGGAAGAAATAGAAAATATGAACAGACCAATCACAAGCATTGAAATTGAAACTGTGATTAAAAATCTTCCAACAAACAAAAGCTCAGGACCAGATGGTTTCACAGGCAAATTCTATCAAACATTTAGAGAAGATCTAACACCTATCCTTCTCAAACTCTTTCTAAATATAGCAGAGGGAAGAACACTCCCAAACTCATTCTACGAGGCCACCATCACCCTGATACCAAAACCAGACAAAGATGTCACAAAAAAACTACAGACCAATATCACTGATGAACATAGATGCACAAATCCTCAACAAAATACTAGCAAACAGAATCCAACAGCACATTAAAAGGATCATACACCATGATCAAGTGGGGTTTATCCCAGGAATGCAAGGATTCTTCAATATGTGTAAATCAATCAATGTGATACACCATTTTAACAAACTGAAGGAGAAAAACCATATGATCATCTCAATAGATGCAGAGAAAGCTTTCAACAAAATTCAACATGTATTTATGCTAAAAACTCTCCAGAAAGTAGGCATAGAAGAACTTACTTCAACATAATAAAGGACATATATGGCACACCCACAGCTAACACTGTCCTCAGTGGTAAAAATCTGAAACCATTTCCTCTAAGATCAGGAACAAGACAAGGTTGCCCACTCTCACCCCTATTCTTCAACATAGTTTTGGAAGTTTTAGCCACAGAAATCAGAGAAGAAAAATAAATAAAAGTAATCCAAATTGGAAAAGAAGAAGTAAAGATGTCACTGTTTGCAGATGACATGATACTATACATAGAGAATCCAAAAGATGCTACCAGAAAACTACTACAGCTAATCAGTGAACTTGGTAAAGTAGCAGGATACAAAATTAATGCACAGAAATCTCTTGCATTCCTATACACTAATGATGAAATATGTGAAAGTGAAATTAAGGAAACACTTCCATTTACCATTGCAACAAAAAGACTCCCATTTACCATTCCTACCATTATTCCTTAGGTAGGAATAAACCTAACTAAGGAGACAAAAGACCTGTAGGCAGAAAATTATAAGACACTGATGAAAGAAATTAAAGATGATACAAATAGATGGAGAGACATACCATGTTCTTTGATTGGAATAATCAACATTGTGAAAATGACTCTACTACTCAAAGCAATCTACTGATTCAATGCAATCCCTATCAAACTACCACTGGCATTTTTCACAGAACTAGAACAAAAAATTTCACAATTTGCATGGAAACACAAAAGACCCCTAATAGCCAAAGCAATCTTGAGAAAGAAAAACGGAGTTGGAGTAATCAGATTCCTGGAGTTCAGACTATACTACAAAGCTAGAATAATCAAGACAGTATGGTACTGGCCCCAAAACAGAAATATAGATCAATGGAACAGGATAGAAAGCCCAGAGATAAACCCACACACATATAGTCACCTTATTTTTGATAAAGGAGGCAAGAATATACAGTGGAGATAAGACAGCCTCTTCAATAAATGGTTCTAGGAAAACTGGACAGCTACACGTAAAAGAATGAAATCAGAACACTCCCTAACACCATACACATAAATAAACTGAAAATGGATTAAAAACCTAAATGTAAGGCCAAACACTAACAAACTCTTAGAGGAAACCATAGGCAGAACACTCTATGACTTAAATCACAGTAAGATCCTTTTTGACCCACCTCCTAGAGAAATGGAAATAAAAATAAACAAATGAGACCTAATGAAACTTAAAAGCTTTTGCACAACAAAGGAGACCATAAGCAAGATGAAAAGACAGCCCTCAGAATGGGAGAAGATATTTGCAAATGAACAACTGACAAAGGATTAATCTCAAAAGTATACAAGCAGCTCATGCAGCTCAATATCAAAAAAACAAACAACCCAATCCAAAAATGGGCAGAAGACTTAAATAGACATTTCTCTAAAGAAGATATACAGCTTGCCAACAAACACATGAAAAAATGCTCAACATCATTAATCATTAGAGAAATGCCAATCAAAACTATAATGCAATATCATCTCACACCAGTCAGAATGGCCATCATCATAAAATCTACCAAAAATAAATGCTGGAGAGAGTGTGGAAAAAAGGGAACCCTCTTGCACTGTTGGTGGGAATGTAAATTGATATAGCCACTCTGGAGAACAGTATCTAGATTCCTTAAAAAACTAAAAATAGAACTAATATATGACCCAGCAATCCCACTACTGGGCATATACCCTGAGAAAACCATAATTCCAGAGGAGTCATGTGCCACAATGTTCATTGCAGCTCTATTTACAATAGCCAGGACATGGAAGCAACCTAAGTGTCTATCGACAGATGAATGGTTAAAGAAGATGTGGCACATATATACAGTGGGATATTACTCAGCCATAAAATGAAATGAAATTGAGTTATTTGTAATGAGGTAGATGGACCTAGAGTCTGTCATACAGAGTGAAGTAAGGCAGAAAGAGAAAAACAAATACCGTATGCTAACACATATACATGGAATTTAAGAAAGAAAAAAATGGTCATGAAGAACCTGGGGCAAGGCAGGAATAAAGACACAGACCTACTAGAGAATAGACTTGAGGACACGGAGAGGGGGACAGGTAAGCTGGGACAAAGTGAGAGAGTGGTAGTGTATATGTGGACATATACACAATACCAAATGTAAAATAGATAGCTAGTGGGATGCAGTCGCCTAAAACAGGGGGATGAGCTCGGTGGTGACCAAGTAGAAAGGTGTGATAAGGAGGCTGGAAGGGAGACGCAAGAGGGAAGAGATATGGGGATATATGTATATGTATAACTGATTCACTTTGTTATACAGCAGAAGCTAACATATCATTGTAAAACAATTATATTCCAATAAATATGTAAAAAAATTAAAAACAATGATAACAACAGTAATACCATCTATTGAGCTCTTACTAAATACAGGGCACTCCAATAAGCCCTTTAAATACACAAGCTATTTTAATCATTAAACTAAACCTACAATGTAGATATTAGGATACTTACTTTTCAGATAAGGAGGCTAACGAAGGTGAAGTGACTTGTCTAGGAAAGTCCCCAAAGTGGGATTTGACTCCAGAGCCCAAGTCCTCAACCCCTATGGCAGTGATTCTTAAGGTTCATCCACATTAGAACCCATTGTAAAAGTACACGTTCCCAGCCTCCAATCCGTTGACTGAATCAGGCTGTCAAGTCTTTGGCCTAAGACCTGCACTCCTACACTCTGGCATGGGGATTCACTACACAACTGGGGCAGATAGTATTTTCCAAAGATGGCCAGATCTATACTTTTATTCCAGGCCACCTGCTTTTCTTGTGATGTGACTGACACTCTTCCCTCATGAGATGGGGTTCTAGATCCCCTCCCCTTGAATCTGGATGAGGTCTGTGGTTTTTCCAAGCTATGAAGTGCAGTGGAAGTGATCCTATGTGACTTCCAAGGTTAGCTCATCAAGAGGATACAGTTTCTGTCTGGTGCGTTTTGGTGCCCTTGTGCTCTCCCTCTCTCTTTGCTCACCTTTGAAACCCAGCCACCATGTTGTGAGGGAGCCCAGACTACATAGAGAGGCCCTGTGTCAGTGTTCCAGCTAAGAGACACAGCTAAGATGTCAGCCAGAATCAACCGCCAGGCATATGAGTGACTGAGCCTTCAGCTGATCCCAAAGCCCAGCCTTCAACCCTTCTGGCTGAAGCCTCAGACATTGTGGAGCAGAGACAGACTGTCCTCATTGTGCCCTGACCCAGAGGTTTGGCTTCTGACCCAAGAAACTGTGAGAGATAACACATGGCTGTTGTTTTAAACCACAAAGTTTGAGATAATTTGTTACAAAGAAAACAATAGCTAATAAGGTACCTAAGTTTGAGAGCACCGTGCTGGGTACTACAATTCCCCAAGGCTTGCAGGGCCTTTGGGCAATACCCTACTATGGCCTGCAACCCTCCACCGTTCGCCCAGGCTGAGCTGTGTTTGTGTTCACATGTAGAGTTTGCCAAGTTGTGTACAAAGATCCACTGACTCTCCTCCTGCTGCAGCCTGTGTTCACACCTTCCTGGATAAATAATGCCACAGCTGTAGCAAGATCAGAAAAAGAACTAAGGGCCAGGGACTTTCCTGGTGGTGCAGTGGCTAAGAATCCACCTGCCAATGCAGGGGACACGGATTCAAGCCCTGGTCCGGGAAGAACCCACATGCCGCGGAGCAACTAAGCCCGTGTGCCACAACTACTGAGCCTGCGCTCTAGAGCCCATGTGCCACAACTACGGAAGCCCACGTGCCTAGAGCCCGTGCTCTGCAACAAGGGAAGCCACTGCAATGAAAAGCCCACGCAGCACAACAAAGAGTAACCCCCGCTCGCTGCACCTAGAGATAGCCCACACACAGCAACGAAGACCCAACACAGCCAAAAATAAATATAAATAAATAAAATTTATAAAAACAAAAAGAACTAAGGGCCAAGTTCAACTCTGGGTTGAACTTGAGATGGAGTTCAAGCACTTTATCCCAAGTTTTTCAGGTGGGGGTGGGGAGCTGGGAGAAAGCTGAAACAGAATGTGTTTGGTAAGGAATACCAGTCTCTCTCCTTAGAGGGATTCATTTGCTCAGGGAGAAAGTCACAGTCGTTTGCAATTGACATCTCGTTTCTATGCAAAAAGAGAGGCAGAGTATAGCAGCGTCTTTGAAGCCAACAGTCTTGAATCTTATCTTGGCTCTAGTTCTCCCTAACTGGGTCAACTTGGGAAAAATCACTTCATCTCTCTGAAACTCAGTTTCCTCATCTGTTAAATGGTTATACCACTTCATAGGGTGATTGTAAAGACTAAGCAAGATAAGCCCTACTAAATCCTTAACAGAGCCTCAGAAAATGAGAGCTATTATTAATAAGATAGATGCTTCCAAATTATTTGAAACATCTTAAATCTATTTGGATTAATTACTGAGATCCACAATGCCTAGTCAAAACTAATTGGTTGCTCAACGTATCAATTATAGGGCATTGGGGGAATGAAATGCAGTTCCCTAACTTTCAGCACACATAGGAAAAAAGGTGTTTTAGTCTGCTCACTCTGCTATAACAAAATACCATAGGCTGAACGGTTTAAACAGTATTAATTTATTTCTCACAATTCTAGAGCCTGGAAAGTCTAAGATCAAGGTTCAGTAGGGTTCAGTTTCTGGTGAGGAATTTCTTCCTGTCTTGAAGATAGCCACCTCCTTCTCATTGTATACTCATGATGGAGACAGAGAGAGAGAGGAAGCTGTCTTTTCTTATAAGGGCACTAATTCCATCATGAGGGCTCCTCCATCATGACCTCATCTAAACCTAATCCCCTCCCAGAGGCTCTCCAAATACCATAACAGTGAGGGTCAGAGCTTCCACATGTGAATGATGGTGGGGGCACAAGTCATCTTAATCCTTGTCATTCCCAAGGGCAGCATCACCCTAAGGTACCTCCATGCCATCTTGGGCTTCTGGGAACAAAATGGAATTTGGTGAGCTTTTATTCTGACATCTTCCTGACCTTCTTGATAGGTTGCTTTGGAGAGGTGGCTATTGACTTCTTTAAGGTCTAAGATGGTCATCTAGATAATTACAATGCATCCTCTCCGCACACAAGGGTGTGTGTATTTCCAGGGACTTTTTGAAATCATTGGACCACATATTAAGAAGACTTGCAGAGGCAGATTTGATTCTGAGCACTGCAGGGCCATGCAGAGTTGTGCCAGACAGGGCCTTAAGTCCAGAGTGTGGCTGAGGCTGCTGATGAGCCCCCAGGCATTAGTTTTGAGGTTTTCTGTGTGCCACCAACAATCATATCTCCTTCACCCTACAGGTAATCACTATCTTGAATTTTGTTTAGTTATCATTTGCTTTTCTTTATAGACTTTTTTTTTTTACAATTTTTTGTATGCTCAAAAAATTTATTAAGTAGTTTTACATGTTCTTGAAAATATTTGCATTTTTACACCATGTGTCTGTTCTACTTAACTATTGCCCAGTTGTATTGTATAACTAACAATCCCAAATTCAGTAGCATACAACTATCAGCAGTTATTTCTCACCATACCTCTAGGGGTTGGTTGAGTTTTGAGCCAGGTCAGCTGGTTTGTGGTTTTGGTCCAGGCCTGCTTCATGTGTCTCCCATTCTCCTAGGACCAGTGTCTTCTGAAGCATCCTCTTCACAAGGCAAAAGGCAGGAGCACGAGAGCAAGCCTAACCATGCAAACACTTTTATTTATTTTTAATTTATTTTTTTATTTTTTTGATACAGCAGGTTCGTATTAATTTATTTTATACATATTAGTGTATACATGTCAATCCCAATCTCCCAATTCATCCCACCACCACCACCCCTACTCCCACCCCGCTTTCCCCCCTTGGGGTCCATACGTTTGTTCTCTACATCTGTGTCTCTGCCTTGCAAACTGGTTCATCTGTACCATTTTTCTAGATTCCACATATATGCATTAATATACAATATTTGTTTTTCTCTTTCAGACTTACTTCACTCTGTATGACAGTCTCTAGGTCCATCCACATCTCTACAAATGACCCAATTTTGTTCCTTTTTATGGCTGAGTAATATTCCATTGTATATATGTACCACATCTTCTTTATCCATTCGTCTGTTGATGGGTATTTAGGCTGCATCCATGTCCTGGCTATTGTAAACAGTGCTGCAATGAACATTGGGGTGCAAGTGTCATTTTGAATTATGGTTTTCTCTGGGTATATGGCCAGTAGTGGGATTGCTGGGTCATACTGTAATTCTATTTTTAGCTTTTTAAGGAACCTCCATACTGTTCTCCCGAGTGACAGTATCAATTTACATTCCCACCAACAGTGCAGGAGGGTTCCCTTTTCTCCACACCCTCTCCAGCATTTGTTGTTTATAGACTTTCTGATGATGCCCATTCTAACTGGTGTAAGGTGATACCTCATTGTGGTTTTGATTTGCATTTCTCTAATGATTAGTGATGCTGAGCAGCTTTTCATGTGCTTCTTGGCCATCTGTATGTCTTTTTTGGAGAAATGTCTATTTAGGTCTTCTGCTCATTTTTTTGATTGGGTTGTTTGTTTTCTTAATATTGAGCTGCATGAGCTGTTTCTATATTTTGGAGATTAATCCTTCATCCGTTGATTTGTTTGCAAATATTTTCTCCCATTCTGAGGGTTGCCTTTTCATCTTGCTTATAGTTTCCTTTGCTGTGCAAAAGTTTTAAGCTTCATTAGGTCCCATTTCTTTATTTTTATTTTTATTTCCATTACTCTAGGAGCTGGGTCAAAAAAGATCTTGCTGTGATTTGTGTCAAAGAGTGTTCTTCCTATATTTTCCTCTAAGAGTTTTATAGTGTCCAGTCTTACATTTAGGTCTTTAATCCATTTTGAGTTTATTTTTGTGTATGGTGCTAGGGAGTGTTCTAAATTCATTCTTTTACCTGTAGCTGTCCAGTTTTCCCAGCAGCACTTATTGAAGAGACTGTCTTTTCTCCATTGTGTATCCTTGCCTTCTTTGGCATAGATTAGTTGGCCATATGTGCGTGGGTTTATCTCTGGGCTTTCTATCCTGTTCCATTGATCTATATTTCTGTTTTTGTGCAAGTACCATATTGTCTTGATCATTGTAGCTTTGTATTTTAGTCTGAAGTCAGAGAGTCTGATTCTTCCAACTCCATTTTTTTCCCTCAAGATTGCTTTGGCTATTCGGGGTCTTCTGTGTCTCCATACAGATTTTAAGATTTTTTGTTCTAGTTCTGTAAAAAATGCCATTGGTAGTTTGATAGGGATTGCATTGAATCTGTAGATAGCTTTGGGTAATATAGTCATTTTGACAATATTGCTTCTTCCAATCCAAGAACATGATGTGTCTCTCCATTTGTTTGTGCCACCTTTGATTTCTTTCATCAGTGTCTTAGGGTTTTCTGAGTACAGATCTTTTACCTCCTTAGGTAGTTTTATTCCTAGGTATTTTATACTTTTTGTTGCAATGGTGAATGGGATTGTTTCCTTAATTTCTCTTTCTGATTTTCATTGTTAGTTTATAGGAATGCAAGAGGTTTCTGTGCATTAATTTTTTATCCTGCAACCTTACCAAATTCATTGATTAGCTCTAGTAGTTTTCTGGTGGCACCTTTAGGATTCTCTATGTATAGTATCATGTCATCTGCAAACAGTGCCAGTTTTACTTCTTCTTTTCCAATTTGTATTCCTTTTATTTCTTTTTCATCTCTGATTGCCGTGGCTAGGACTTCCAGAACTATGTTGGATAATAGTGGTGAGAGTGGACATCCTTGTCTTTTTCCTGATCTTAGAGGAAATGCTTTCAGTTTTTCACCATTGAGAATGATGTTGGCTGTGGATTTGTCGTATATGGCCTTTATTATGTTGAGGTAGATTCCCTCTATGCCCACTTTCTGGAGAGTTTTTATCATAAATTGGTGTTGAATTTTGTCAAAAGCTTTCTCTGCATCTATTGAGTTGATCATATGGATTTTATTCTTCAATTTGTTAATATGGTGTATCACATTGATTGATTTGCATATATGGAAGAATCCTTGCATCTCTGGGATAAATATCACTTGATCATGGTGTATGATCCTTTTAATGTGTTGTTGGATTCTGTTTGTTAGTATTTTGTTGAGGACTTTTGCATCCATATTCATCAGTGATATTGGTGTGTAATTTTCTTTTTTTGTAGTACCTTTGTCTGGTTTTGGCATCAGGGCGATGGTGGCCTCATAGAATGGGTTTGGGGGTATTCTTCCCTCTGCAATTTTTTGGAAGAACTTGAGAAGGATGGGTGTTAGCTCTTCTCTAAATGTTTGATAGAATTCATCTGTGAAGCCATCTTGTCTTGGACTATTGTTTGTTGGAAGTTTTTTTTTTTTTTTTTTTTGCAGTACATGGGCCTCTCACTCTTGTGGCCTCTCCCATGTGGATCACAGGCTCTGGACACACAGGCTCAGCGACCATGGCTCACGGGCCCAGCCGCTTGGCGGCATGTGGGATCTTCCTGGACTGGGGCACGAACCCATGTCCCCTGCATTGGCAGGTGGACTCTCAACAACTGCACCACCACGGAAGTCCTTGTTGGAAGATTTTTAATCACAGTTTCAATTTCATTACTTATGATTGGTCTGTTCATATTTTCTATTTCTTTCTGATTCAGTCTTGGAAGGTTATACCTTTCTCAGAATTTGTCCATTTCTTCTAGGTTGTCCATTGTATTGGCATAGAGTTGCTCGTAGTAGTCTCCTATGATGCTTTGTGTTTCTTTGTTGTCTGTTGTAAACTCTCTTTTTTCATTTCTAATTTTATTGATTTGAGCCCTCTCTCTCTTTTACTTGATGAGTCTGGCTAAAGGTTTATCAATTTTGTTTGTCTTCTCAAACAACCACCTTTTAGTTTTATTGATCTTTGCTATTGTTTTCTTTGTTTCTATTTCATTTATTTCTGCTCTTATCTTTATGATTTCTTTCCTTCTACTAACTTTGGGTTTTATTGTTGTTGTTGTTCATCTTTCTCTAGTTCCTTTAGGTGTAAGGTTAGATTGTTTATTTTTTTTCTTGTTTCTTGAGGTAGGATTGTATTGCTGTAAACTTCCTTCTTACAACTGCTTTTGCTGCATCCCATCGGTTTTGGATCATCGTGTTTTCATTGTCATTTGTCTCTAGGTATTTTTTGATTTCCTCTTTGATTTCTTCAGTGATCTCTTGGTTATTTAGTAATGTATTGTTTAGCCTCCATGTGTTTGTGTTTTTTACGTTTTTCCCTCTATAATTCTATTCTAATCTCAGAGCGTTTTGGTCAGAAAAGATGCCTGATATGATTTCAATTTTCTTAAATTTACCAAATCTTGATTTGTGACCCAAGATGAGATCTATCCTGGAGAATGTTCCATGTGTACTTGAGAAGAAAGTGTAATCTGCTGTTTTCAGATGGAATGTCCTATAAATATCAATTAAATCTATTTGGTCTATTGTGTCATTTAAAGCTTGTGTTTCCTTATTAATTTCCTCTCTGGATGACCTGTCCATTGGTTTTAGTGAGGTTTTAAAGTCCGTCACTATTACTGTGTTACTGTCGATTTCCTCTTTTAGAGCTGTTAGCATTTGTCTTATATATTGAAATACTCCTATGTTGGGTGCATATATAATTATAATTGTTATATCTTCTTCTTGGATTAATCCCTTGATCATTATGTAGTGTCCTTCCTTGTCTCTTGTAACATTCTTTATTTTAAAGTCTATTTTATCTTATATGAGTGTTGCTCCACCAGCTTTCTTTTGATTTCCATTTGCATGGAATATCTTTTTCCATCCTGTCACTTTCAGTCTGTATGTGTCCCTAGGTCTGAAATGGGTCTCCTGTAGACAGCATATAGATCGGTCTTGTTTTTTTTTTTTTATCTATTCAGCAAGCCTGTGTCTTTTGGTTAGAGCATTTAATCCATTCACTTTTAAGGTAATTATCAATATGTATATTCCTATTAGCATTTTATTAATTTTGGGGGGTTTGTTTATGTAGGTCCTTTTCTTTTCTTGTGTTTCCCACTTAGAGAAGTTCCTTTAGCATTTGTTGTAGAGTTGGTTTGGTGGTGCTGAATTCTCTTAGCTTTTGGTTATCTGTAAAGCTTTTGATTTCTCCACTGAATCTGAATGAGGTCCTTGCTGGGTACAGTAATTTTGGTTGTAGGTTTTTCCTGTTCATATCTTTAAATATATCATGCCACTCCCTTCTGGGCTGTAGAGTTTCTGCTGAGAAATCAGCTGTTAACCTTACGGAGTTCCCTTGTATGTTATTTGTCATTTTTCCCTTGTTGCTTTCAGTAAGTTTTCTTTGTCTTTAATTTTTGCCAGTTTGATTACTATGTGTCTTGGCATGTTTCTCTTTGGGTTTATCCTGCCTGGAACTCTCTGCCTTTCCTGGACTTGGGTGGTATTTCCTTTCCCATGTTAGGGAAGTTTTCAACTATAGTCTCTTCAAATATTTTCTTGGGTCCTTTCTCTCTCTCTTCTCCTTCTGGGACCCCTATAATGACAATGCTGGTGCATTTAATGTTGCCCCAGAGGTCTCTTAGGCTGTCTTCATTTCTTTGCATTCTTTTTTCTTTATCCTGTTCCAAGACAGTGAATTCCCCCATTCTGTCTTCCAGGTCACTTATCCATTCTTCTGCCTCAGTTATTCTGCTATTTATTCCTTCTAGTGTAGTTTTCATTTCAGTTATTGTATTGTTCATCTCTGTTTGTTTGTTCTTTAATTCTTCTTGGTCTTTGTTAAACATTTCTCCCATCTTCTCAATCTTTGCCTCCATTCTTTTTCTGAAATCCTGGATCATCTTCACTATCATTAATCTGAATTCTTTTCCTGAAAGGTTGCCTATCTCCACTTCATTTAGTTGTTTTTCTGGGGTTTTATCTTGTTCCTTCATTTGGTACATAGCCCTCTGCCTTTTCATTTTGTCTGTCTTTCTGTGAATGTGGTTTTTGTTCCACAGGTTGCAGGATTGTAGTTCTTCTTGCTTCTGCTGTCTTCCCTCTGGTGGATGAGGCTATCTAAGAGGCTTGTGCAAGTTTCCTGATGGGAGGGACTGGTGGTGGGTAGAGCTGAGTGTTGCTTTGGTGGGCAGAGCTCAGTAAAACTTTAATCTGCTTTCTGCTAATGGGTGGGGCTGAGTTCCCTCCCTGTTTGTTTTTTGCCTGAGGCGATTCAGCACTGGAGGCTACAGGCTCTTTGGTGGGCCTAATGGTGGACTCTGGGAGGGCTCATTCCAAGAATACTTCCCAGAGCTTCTGCTGCCAGTGTCCTTGTCCCCACAGTGAACCACAACCACCCCCACCTCTGCAGGAGTCCCTCCAATACTATCTGGTAGATCTGGTTCAGCCTCCTATTGGGTCACTGCTCCTTCCCCCTGCTTCCTGATGCACACACTACTTTGTGTGTCCCCTCCAAAAGTGGAGTCTCTGTTTTCCCCAGTCTTGTCAAAGTCGTGCAATCAAATCCCGCTAGCCTTCAAAGAATGATCCTCTGGGGATTCCTCCTCCTATTTCCGGAACCCCAGGTTGGGAAGCCTCACGTGAGGCTCAGAACCTTCACTCCAGTGGGTGGACTTCTGTGGTATAATTGTTCTTCAGTTTGTGAGTGACCTACCCAGTGGTTATGGGGTTTGATTTTATTGTGATTGCACCCCTCCTACCATCTCATTGTGGTTTCTCCTTTGTATTTGGATGTGGTGTATCTTTTTTGGTGAGTTCCAGGGTCTTCCTTTCGATGATTTTTCAGCAGTTAGTTGTGATTCTAGTGCTCTTGCAAGAGGGAGTGAGCACACGTCCTTCTATTCCACCATCTTGAACCAATTTCCCATTCATGCAAACACTTTTATCATTAGCTTGCATCTTGTCTACCAACATCTCAGTGGCCAAGACAATCATATGACTTAGTTTAAAATTCAGAAGTGAAAAATTCCTGTCTTCCTACCCTGAGGCATTGGGAAAGGTGTGGGTCTGTAACACAACAGAAGGAAGTCATAAATGGAGGCTGTAACTCAATCTACCACACTGATACGATTATGTTTGTTATATAATTCCATCTAGGAACATGTAGGTGTACTTTTTCATCTTTTTTGTTTTATTTTATTCTGCTCCTGCTGCAGCATAACCTCTTCTTGGGCTGGCTGGTTTACTGTTGCTGTCGCTAGATTTAAAACTCTGCACTGCTGATCGCCATTCTTCAGCATTCAAAACCTCCTAGCAGAACAGCTGCCGGGGAGCACAGTGCATCACTCTGTGTCCTGCCCCATCTGTCCCCTCGGGTTGCCACCCATCGTCGCCTTGCTATGACCACCCTGCAAATAATCCTCATGGCCAGGGACCCTGGAGCTTCTGCCTTGTGGGGGGCAAGGATTTCAAGCAGCCTCTCACTAGTTCCTGGGTCACTCCCAGAAGCAAGGCTGCTATAGCTAATTCTGTGTGTAATCACAGCCATTGATGGGGAAAATACCAGCAATATGATGCACTTGGAAGCTCAGAACAAAATCAAGGGCTGCACAGACAATGTGACTCTCATAGTAGCCAGATCTGAAAGAAAATATGGTCTCCTCTGGTGACAGAGGAAGGGAAACATCACTCATATAAGATGAATTTAGTCTCTGAACCCCAAGAGGTCCTACATATAGGAAGCGCCCACAACAAAAGTTCCATGCCCTTTACCATCTCACCTGCCTCCAGTTCTACCCCCAGGGTCATCACAAACCAGTACAACAACCCAGCTGACTTCTACTCTTCTGAAAACATCTCCAACTTCAACTATGCCTTGGAGTCAAAGAAAGCAGCCAGTGGGCAGGAGATGAATGGCAGAGCCTTAGACCATTCTCAGCTTCCAAGCAGACTTGTCATTGACAAAGATTCTGAAGTCTTCTTCAGAGAAACAGGAGTTAAATGAGGCTCTGAAACAGTTCTCTTCATTCCTGGTTTTGCAGGAAATCTTGGAGTCTGAGGAGAAAGGGGATCCCAACAAGCCATCAGGATTCAGAAGTGTTAAGGCTCCAGTCACCAAAGTGGCTGCATGAATTGGAAATACCCAGAAATTGCTCATGTGTGATAAATGTAGCATTGGCATTGCCGGCGTGTTTTTTGAAGCTGCGGGACCTTCCCCACCACCCTGAGTGTTATGTGTGCACCGACTGTGGCACCAACCTGAAACAGAAAGACCATTTCTTTGTGGAGGAACAGATCTACTGTGAAAAGCATGCCTGGGAGTGGGTCACTCCACCTGAGGGATCCGATGATGTGATCACTGTGTTCCCCAAGTGAGCTGGCAGCTCTGCACCCAACACTGTTCTCCAACGAGCCCCTTCTGCATCTTGTCCTCTAAAAGCTCTGGCCTCTCTTTTCTTGAAAGTTATTAATTACTTTGGTTTTATCCCTGCTTATTAAACGTCATGTCCCCCTTTGCTAGGTGACTCACACTGGCTGCATGATGTCTGCTTTTATAATCAGCAGAGAATGGTTTTGTTCGGTGTCCCCTTGCCAGCGTCACTGTGTCTTCTCTTCACCTCCATTCATCTCTGCTGCAAATGAACATCAGCCAAATTTGAACCAAACTGAATTTACTGTCTGACAATGATTTCATTTTTACTCAATAAATAGACTTCAAAAACAAACAAAAAAATGCCCCAACCCGCCGCCCCCCCCCCCCAAAATACCTCCTAGCAGGCCAATGTGCCTGTCCCATACTCACCTGTTGATGATCACACGCTGGCAGCCCTTCACTAGTCTGCAGCACCGGTGGCGGGGGGAGTTGGGGGGATGCTGCTCCCGTCTCCAGTACCTTGCGGTGGGTCTGCCATCCAGTTCTCTGAGTTGCTCACTCCCAGCGGAGAGCCTGGGCAGGGAAAGGAATCTCGGCCTTCAAGGTCCTCAGGCTCCCGAGATGGTGGCAGCCTTGCTGGACAGACACACGCGGTCCTTCAACCTCAGCCACGCTGCCCCAAGACTCGGACCCCGGCCCACAACGCCTGCCTGGAGGCCCGTGTGGACGCAGCCGTCGGCCTCCCACCCAACCCCCCAACCCAGCTTCACTTCCCGAGAACATCGTTCAGACATTAGAAAAGCTCTGTCTTGTTCCCTCTTGTCACCGGCCGAGAGGGCTAGAAGGACATACCACCCACCTCCATGATACCTACAGTGGAGACGGATGCTCCTTAATGGGACCTCAAAGGCCAAAAAACAGAAAGAAAAGACATTGTTGAATCCGTTACAGAAAAGAATGGGCACCAAACCTCGATAAATACTAATTCCATGGCATTTCAGTGCCTTGAAAGCCTGGTAGGTGTTTGTAAATTTGTCGTGATGCTTGTGGTCTTGAAGCAATATTTGAACTCTTTCCAATGGAGTGAAAATTTCTTCTGTTGACCCCCCAAGTACTGCTGCTGGGCTCAGGATTGCAAACTCCGGGGAACTGATAGGCTTACCGGGAAGGCAAGATAAATCCTCATAGAGGCAAAACGTAAGTGTCAGCATAGCTGTCTTCTGCATTAATGGGAGAAGGATTCTGGGATACAAGTTTCGAAATCCATCCCTCCTCAAGTGAAATACTGCATCCCGGGTTTTGATTCCATATAGCTGTCACTGGAAAGAGGACTTTCCGAATGGGAAATGTGGCTGCTACATTGTTGAAAGCTCACAGCAGCCACACAAGTAATGCTTCATTTCGCCAACATTTGCAATATGAGGTGATATATCTCGTTTTGAAGACGTTAGGATTGGAGGCCTCTTTTCATGAGCTTCTGAATTTATATTGCTTAAGATCTTTCTTCTTCAAGATGGATTTTTTTAAACCCATTATCACAGGCGCCGGACTCCATGCCTGATGGCCGCCCACTCACAAGTGGGGGAGCCCAGGAGCCCTCAACCCAGCACTGGTGCAGAGAATTATGGTTTTTTCTTGTTTGTTTTGTTTTTTTGGCCATGCTGCCTGGCTCGTGGGATCTTAGTTTCCCAAACGGGGATCGAACCCGGGCCCCAGCTGTGAAACCGGAGTCCTAACCACTGGATCGCAAGGGAATTCCCGAGAATGATGTTTTTAACAACTTGAGAATGTCACTTTGCAGTACCTGTGCCTGACACTGCCACCTGGTATACTCCATTTGAGAGACTGTCAGTGCTTGTTATTGGGTTCTAGTGGATACTGAAAAGCTAAAAAAGTAACAGCAGGTGGTACTACACACTGACATCCCTATCCTGAGATGGGTCAGAAATAAGAACACCAACAAAGTGGGTATTGCCAAACAAGCCTCCATTACTAATGGAAATGGTATATCCAGGAAATTAAACCAGGCATTAATGACATCTGACAGGTACATGAAAAAGTGCCCACTCATTGGCCAAACACGGCTATCTTAGATGGAGGGTCTGTGCCAGCCACTCCAGCTTCTTCCAGGCTTTGTTACACCCAGTTTCCTGAGGCTACCTGGGCCTGGTTCACAGACAGACTAGCTAATTAAAGGATGATGGGGTATACCCAAATAAAACTGCTTAAAACTGTGCATGGTAAAGGGAACTCTGCTCAGTTGGAGGGAGCTATAGACTGTAATGCTTGCCTGGAAACAACCCCCCACCCCCAGCCCAAGTGCACCTTATTATATTTTCACTGACTCTGAGGCAACTGAGGCAGTCACTGTGGTGGGACAACTGGATGAAAAAGTTTCATTTTCTCATTTTCTATGGGGACAAACCTTATGGCAGCACATTGCACAAGACCCAAACCCTCTGTGACCCATGTGGATGCCAAAGAGAAAGGATCTTTCGATGATGAACATCACTGGAATACACAAGCTTGTCAAACCCGTACTGCCAGGTAGCAGGTGCCCTTAAAGGATGGAATGGGCCCCTCTGAAAGGAAAAACTGACCAAGATAACTGACAAAGTAGGCTCAGCTCCCAGTGGAGCATACTCTTCATAAAGACACTTTGGGGTCTAAAAGTAGCAATTCCTAGAAATAGTACCACCTATTTAAATAGAATGTTGGTCATGCTGGGGGATGGAGGAGACCTAGACTGCTTGTAAGATTCCCATACTGCATAATTAACCCTTCTTTCTGTACCTCCCATACTTACCTCTTGGGAAACTGGGCTACTGGAGTTTCAGAGTAGCAAAAAAGAACGGAGGGTGGGTGACTCTTATCTGGTGTTTCTTTTGCCATCTGGCTATATTTGTTGAATTGAGGCAATTGTGCCTATGATAATGATCAGGAATATGAGGTTTTCATATTCCACCACAACTCCTAAGGTGGTCCTGTTGCGACCACACGTCAGGGGGTGAGAGAAATTTTCAAGAGTAGTACAAAGTATATATACTGCTGAGCCACATTAGGATGAATCTGAGTTTATGGTGTGGGTAAGACACGGGAAGGATTCTTCAAACATGATGGAGTGACAGGTGCAGGAACCGGTCATTCTGATTATCTGGCTGTGGAAGGACCCTGGCTGATGGGAAGAAAACACTTTAGAGCCTGGGATGTCAGGGGTAAAGGGAGGTACCTAATCTCACTCTGAGCTATTTGTCTGCAGGGAATTTGGCCAATTTAACCCAGACTGCCACCGCCACCCTCCAATATGCTGGCCAGCATTGAATCTTCATCAGAAACCTCCCAATAGCCACTGATATCAGAAAGGAATAGCCTCCACTTGAAACAACAGAACAAAATTGACTTTGTGGACACTGATATTATTGTTAGACATTTTTGTACATTTCTCATTGACTACTGATTCTTCTAAATTCTATAGCATAAGTGCACTGATAGAGACTTAGACCGAATCTGTTTCATGTCTTGGGCAACACTGGACAAGAGGGTCTATGCTAGTATGACTCTCCATCTGGGCCAAGTCAGTTAACTATGTCGTAAACCCAGGTGCAGCATGAGGTGTTGGCAACCACACACACACCACAGTAACTGGCCAGCAGAAAGTCCAGGACAATGTGATTGTCCATTATCAGTTACTTAGAGCATGTGATGGGATGGCCTTTGCTACCAAGAATTCTTGGTTGAATATGTAAAAGGCCAAAGGGTGTGGACATGTAGGGGAATGGCTCCACCTGGGCACCCTGGCAACCTTGCATATAACAACATAAGCCTCACAGGCAAAGGTTTGAATCACAGGTAATCTGACTTTTGGCAGAACACCTTGTGACCCCCCGCCCCCACCCGGAACACAAGAGGATGGAAGGTCTGTGAGAGCGGCTCTGGGCCATTTCTTACTCACTTTCCTATGTTCCCTGAAGGCTGCCACTGCCTCTTGGGTTCTGAGGAGGTATGAGGCTTCCTGTCCCATCCACCACCACCCCTCAGAATAGAGTTGCAGAATATAAAACTGCTTAGCTGCAGTCTAGAATTGGCTCCTCAGCAGTGGGTATAACCCAGCCTGTGCCTTGCCTTTTTGGTGTGTAAGCTTGACAAATGAAAGACCCTACAACTTCCCTTCCCTACTAAGAAGTAAAACAGAAAACCAGAAGAAAAACAGCATCACTCAGGGAACTCTATGGATTAATGCCACAGTCCAAGACTTGAAAGAAGCAGGGATGGTGATATCTATCATATTTAAACTCACCAGTTTGGCCTGTGCAGAGCTCAAATGAATTTTGGAGATTGACTGTGGGTTATTATTAACTGAGTCAGGGACTCTAATTATGATTGCAAGGTCAGATTTAAAAATTTTACTGGAGGGACTTCCCTGGTGGTCCAGTGGTTATATGGATGTGTTCTCCCAATGCAGGGGGCCCGGGTTCGATCCCTGGTCAGGGAACTAGATCCTGCATGCATGCCGCAACTAAGAGTTCACATGCCACAACTAAAAAGACCCACATGCTGCAACTAAAGATCCCACATGCCACAAGGAAGATCCTGCATGCCGCAACTAAGACCCAGAGCAACCAAATAAATAAGTAAATATTTTTAAAAATAATAAAATATAAAAAAAATTAAAATGTTCCTGGAGCAAATCAAAATGGCCCCTGGAACTTTGTATATAGCTGCTGACCCAGCTAATGCCTTTTTCTTCATATCAACTTGCAAGGACCACCAGAAAGTTGCTTTTACCTATCAGTGGTCACCACATACCTTCACAGCACCATGGGGCCAGGTCTATTCTTTTCTCTGCCATAATATAGTCTACAGAGATATTGACTTGACATTACACAAAACATAACACTGGTTCACTATATTAAGATTATGCTGATTGGATTTGATGAGCAGGAAGAAGAACTTTAGATGCCTTTATTAAGACATATATGAACCACATTATGGGAGATACAGCCAATGAAAATCCAGGGAGTTGTCACCTGAGTGTAGTTTCCAGGGTTTCAGTAGTCTGTGGCAAAAGACCAGGTTCCACACCTTGTACCACCTGCCATGAACAAAGGTACATAACTCTTGGTAGACCTTTTTGGAATTGAGAGGCAACATATATCACAGGTGAGTATACTCTCTTGACTCATCTACAGAGTTGCTCATGAGAAGGACAGTTTCAAGTTAAACCAGAGAAAGATGAAGCTCTGTGATAAGTCCAGGCTGTAATACAAGCTGCTCTACAACCTGGTGCTTATGCTCCAGCAGGTCCAATGATGCTCAAAGTGTGGCAAATACAGTTGATGTATGGAGCTTCTCACAAACATGAACAGAAGAACAACAGCTTGATTTCTGGGGGTTTTTAGAAAATATCCACTTCTGGAGATAACTATTCTCTTTTTGAGAGTAGCTTCTGGTTTGCTACTGGGCCTTGGTAGATACTGAACTCCTAACTTCAGAACATGAGGTAGTCCTGTGGCCTGAACTTCCCATAATGAACACACTTGGCCATAAGTTTGAGCATGTGTAGAAGCAATTTAACATCAAACGTAAATGGTATGTAAGAGATCAGATTTGAGTAAGTTGGGAAAACCTGAGTAGGTTGCACGAGCAGGGGGCTCAGACTCCTTTGACATGAATTCCTGTTGCATTTTCTGCTCTCTTTCGATCCATGCTTATGGCCTTATGAAATGTTCCTGATGACCAACTGACTGAGGAAAACACTTGAAACTGGTTTACATCTGGGTCTGCACAATTAGCTGGTAATACAGAAAAGTGGCCAGCTATTAGCACTGCAGGGGTGACCCTGAAGTACAAAGGATTTTCCTTCCTTGCCTGTAATGCTTCTGCCAGCAACAGCATCTGTGGACTCACAGGATGCCTTATGCACTTTCATGATAATTCACCCACTGTTGTATTGAATCAAGAAGCTCATTTCACAGCAAAGAATGTTCAGCAATGGACTCATGCCCATAACATTAAGTGCTCTTACCACGCACCCCATCACCTGGAAGTGGCTGGCCTAATTGAAAGGTAGAAGGGCTTAGATTCAGTGTGGCATCTGTTGGGAGAGGTTCGGCTGTGTTTAACAGTTTAAACAGTATATACTTTGTGTCAGAGACAATTATATGGTGTTGTCTCCCCTATGGCCGGAATACATTGCTCTGTGAGTGAGGAATAGAATTGGGTGTGGCTCCTGTGGCAATTACATCTAGTAACCCATTTGCAGAATTTTTGTATTTTGTCCCAGCAAATTAGAGTTATGATAGTTCAGAGGGTTAGTGCTCAAGGAATTAATATCAGAGGACCTAGCAATTACGAGACTTCTATCTGAATACTTTATACTCTTTATTCCATTGAACCAACAAAAAGAGAATACTGTCCAGTGTGATTGATCCTGATTTCCAAGGGGTAAGGGAGGTTGCTGCTACCCAGTGGGGGCAATGAAGGCTATGTTAGGAACCCAGGGGATTCTTGGGGTGCCTCTTTGTGCTTCCATGCTCAATTTTAAAGATTAATGGAAAACTACTACAACTAAAAGGTGGCAGGATTGAGGACTCAGACCCTTTGGGAATATAGTTTTGGATCACTCCACTTGATACAGAACTGAGACTAATTGAGGTTCTGAGTGAGGGCAGGGGAAATACAGAATAAGTAGTGAAAGAAAGAAGCTACAGATTTTAATCAGGGCCCCCTGACAAATTACAGGAACAAGTATGACAATAGCTTTGCATTTTTTCTTTGCTTGTAATATGTATGTGTTGATAGTACATATTCACCATTTTGATCTTTTCTCTCCTACCACTGTTTTACATATATACAAATTATTAGATTTAATTTTTTTCTTTTTTAAATTTTTAATTTAAAAATTTTAAAAATTTTATATTGGAGTATAGCTGATTAACAACGTTGTGTTAGATTCAGGTGTACAGCAGAGTGATTCAGTTATACATATACATGTATCGATTCTTTCTCAAATTCCTTTCTCATTACGGTTATTACAGAGAATTGAGCAGAGTTCCCTGTGCTATACAGTAGGCCCTTGTTGGCTATCTATTTTAAATATAGCAGTGTGTACATGTCAATCCCAAATTCCCAATCTAACCCTCCCCCCCAACATTTCCCCCCCTGGTAACCATAAATTTGTTCTCTAAATCTGTGAGTCTGTTTCTGTTTTATAAATAAGTTCATTTGTATCATTGTTTTTAAGATTCCTCATATAAGCAATGTCATATATTTGTATTTCTTTGCCTTACTTAGTATGATAATCTCCAGGTCCATCCATTTTGCTGCAAATGGCATTATTTCATTCTTTTTTATGGATGAGTAATATTCCATTGTATATATGTACCACATCTTCTTTATCCATTGATCTATCGACAGACATTTAGGTTGCTTCTATGTCTTGGATATTGTAAACAGCACTGTAATGAACATTGGGATGCGTGTCTTTTCAAACCGTGTTTTTCTCCAGATTTATGCTCAGGAGTGGGATTACTGGATCATAGAGTAGCTCTATTTTTAGTTTCTTAAGGAACCTCCATACTGTTCTCCATAGTGGCTGAACCAATGCACATTTCCACCAGAAGTGTAGGAGGGTTCCCTTTTCTCCACATCCTTTCTAGCATTTATTGTTTGTAGACTTTTTAATGATGGCCTTTCTGATTGGTGTGAGGTGATATCTCATTGTAATTTTGATTTTCATTTCTCTAATAATTAGTGATGTTGAGAATCTTTTCATGTGCCTGTTGGCCATCAGTATGTCTTCTTTGGACAAATGTCTGTTTCAGTCTTCTGTCCATTTTTTGGTCGGGTTGTTTGGGTTTTTTTTTATATTGAGCCACATGAGCTGTTTGTAAATATTGAAGATTAATCCCTTGTCGGTCACATGGTTTGCAAATATTTTCTCCCATTCTTTGGGTTGTCTTTTACTTTTGTTTATGGTTTCCTTTGCTGTGCAAAAGCTTTTGAGTTTAATTAGGTCCCATTTGTTTTTATTTCCATTATGCTAGGAGATGGATCAAAAAAGATATTGCTGCAATTTATGTTAAAGAGAGCTCTGCCTATACTTTTCTCTAAGAGTTTTATAGTATCCAGTCTTACATTTATGTCTTTAATTGATTTTGAGTTTATTTTTGTGCATGGTGTTAAAGAATGTTCTAATTTAATTTTTTTTACATGTAGCTGGCCAGTTTTCCCAGCACCATTTATTGAAGAGACTGTCTTTTCTCCATTGTATAGTCTTACCTCCTTTGTAGTAGATTCATTGACCATAGGTGCATGGGTTTATTTCTGGGCTTTCTATCCTGTTCCATTAATCTATATTTCTGTTTTTGTGCCAGTACCATACTGTTTTGTTGACTGTACCTTTGTAGTATAGTCTGAAGCCAGGGATTCTGACTCCTCCAGCTCTGTTTTTTCTTTCTCAAAATTGCCTTGGCTTGGAATTTAATTTTATAATTTAGTTTTCAGGTAACAGAATATTCAGTGGAGCCATGATGAATTCTGAAGAATAATTAATATAGTCAGCAATGTATATAATGACTGTTGGAACTGTGCATTTCCTTATTATGGAGAGAGGGTGAAAATGTCTTCAGATATACAGAAGAAAGCTGTATTTTGTTTGGTGGAAATACACAGTTACATTGTTTTATATAAGTTCTAACATGTGTTGAAGGGTGCATAAGGACACTCAGCAAACAAAAGGGTGGGCAGTTGTCCCTTTCCTTTCTCCTTGTAGGTGAATTTACATTCTAAGGGGCAGAGTCTGCTTTAGACTTAATCTTTCACAGCAAATTTTGAGAAATATGTTCACCATGTTGACTCAGAAAATATTCAAATCATACACAAGCAAAAGTGGGATTCAGGAGTGTAATTTTCTACCAGCTGTCTTGGGAGTGTGGAGGTTGGGTAGGTGGGAAGAACACAAGAGACAGGAAAGAGCAGAGAAGGGAGGTCGAGTCAGAAGAAGCAGAGTCACCAACCGTGATGTTCTTTGTAGAAGCGGGAGTTTTGAGCATTGTGATTGGAAGAGTCACTGTGGCTGTGCTGAGCAAGGAGAGAGTTGAGAAGGGAATGGCTGCAGATATGAAGGGGATCAAGGAAGAAGGGCACTGGCCACACAATACCTCTCCCTGGAACACTCTTCCCACCCCACTTAAAAATCTCATTCTTCCTCCAAAGCTCACATCTCTCCCAGGAAGTCTGCACTGATTTCAGTGGTCTGTGCCAGCCCTCTTCTCTGGACTTCCTACCTGTGTGCTCACTCCTCTCCCCCACTGTGGCCACACTCTGTCTCTGATTAGAGTCAATTATCGTTTCCTTCTCTGGCTCATCCAATGAACCACGAGCTCCTAAAGGAAAGGAACAGAGTCTTACTTTTGCCTTTTATCTTCAATATCTGCCACATAGGAAGCCACACACAGAAGACAGGTCAATTTATACATGTTTTGTTCGTGAATGATTTCAGAGGTGCAGAGTGGGCATTTGATTGTACCTTTGCAGAGCAGTTCTTGGGGATTCCCCAGGTGGGCCCCAGTGATGGAAGTGAAGCTCTTCATGTAGAAGAAGCCCATAAACCTGCCATCCTGCCAACTGAGGAGCTATGGTGCAATATTGGAACCTGTTATGGGGGCCAGGAGATGTGGTCATGCTTTTGAGGCCTCTCTCCCAAACTGCGGCAAGCTGTCTGCTAGAATTTGCAAAGAGTATGATCTTTGTGGGGCTCTCATAGACTGAATTTAAGGAACATGTGTACTCTGAGCCCCATCTTCAAAATCGCGCTGTTATGAGACCATTCTTTTTTGCTCTGATAGGGTGTATTTCTCACCTGCACTGTGGTCCAGGACATTCAAGGAACCATCTCCACCAGGTTTCTCTCATTTTGAAGCAGGCCTGATGACCCCAGGTTGGCACGGATATGCAGGGACAGATCACCAGGAAAGTCAAGGGGAGCCTTTTGTTTTAAGGAAACCTAAGAGCAGGACCCAAACAAGGAGAGAAGCTGGAGGTGGGTGGGCCACAAGTGGAAATGGGGAGAGGATGTGGGATGGCTGGGGCATCCTCAATGCAGCCCCATGCATCGGGCTTCTCTCGGCAGGTCTCATTAGCATGGTACAGCCAGCCCCACCTGCCACTGACCCACAGTAAGAGAAGCCTGTGATCTGCTTCTGCTGGGCTCAGAAGTATCAGCAGGCACCTGCCCTGAGCCCTACTGAGGAGAGAGAGAGGGGAGGAAGTTGGAGTTCTCGTTAGAGGAGGTGTGAAGGGGTCAAAGAGGTTGGGAGCGCCATCTCTCTGAGCCCATCTCCCTGTTGGGCTCAGGTCCTGGCAACCAACCTCTGATTTATCCTCCCCATTCTGTTTTCTTAGCCAATCCCCACTCCACTGGGCAAGGAGTGTGTCACAATGAGACCCTCATGACATCCCTACAGCCCAGCCCCCCATTCCTAACTGTGAAATGCTTCTAGTCACTGCCCCAGAGGGACCCAACCAGTCACAATCCTTTCTTCTAGCTCTTGCCTTGCTCTCACTCCATTCTACCTCCGTCTGTCCAGTGTCCGGATATATCAAGTGAGCCAAAGAAAAACGATTGGGGCTCAAAAATGGTGACATTCTCACTTCAAACCATCATGTTGAAGCCCACAAGCCCTTGAACCTGGAGCTCTCAGAGAGTCAGGACACCACCTGGACCAGCTGCTTCCAGGATGATGGACAGCTGAAGAACCCAGCACTAGGGCTGCCCAGAAACACTGGGGGTGGGGTGGAAAATTTACCCTGCCCCCTCTCTTCTGATCCTGCCCCTTGAGTGTCTAGCTGGCAGTTTTCCTTTTCTTTTTTTTTCTTTCTCTTTCTTTCTTCCTTTCTTTCTTTCTTTCTTCCTTTCTTTCTTTCTTTTTCTTTCTTTCTTTCTTTCTTTCTTTCTTTCTTTCTTTCTTTCTTTCTTTCTTTCTTTCTTTCTTTCTTTCTTTCTTTCTTTCTTTCTTTCTCTTTCTCTCCTTCTCTCTTTCTTTCTTATTTGTTGAAGTATAGTTATTTCACAATGTTATAGAAGTCTCAGGTGTACAACATAGTGACTTACAATTTTTAAAGATTATACTCCATTTACAGTTATTGTAAAATATTGGTTATATTCCCTGTGTTGTACAATATATCCTTGTAGCTTTTTTTTTTTTTTTTTTTGCGGTACGTGGGCCTCTCACTGCTGTGGCCTCTCCTGTTGCAGAGCACAGGCTCCGGACGCACAAGCTCAGCAGCCATGGCTCATGGACCCAGCCGCTCCATGGCACAAGGGATCCTCCCGGACCAGGAACGAACCCACGTCCCCTGCATCGGCAGGCAGACTCCCAACCACTGTGCCACCAGGGAAGCCCCTTGTAGCTTATTTTATGTGTAATAGTTTATACCTCTTAATCCCCTATTCTTATGTTGCCCCTCCTCCCATTTTTCTCTCCACTGGTAACCACTAGTTTGTTCTCTATATCTCTGAGTCTGTTTCTTTTTTGTTATATTCCCTAGTTTGTTTTATTTTTTAGATTCCACATATAAATGATATCATACAATATTTGTCTTTGTCTGTCTTTGAAATAAGCATAATGCTCTCTAAGTCCATTCTTGTTGCTGCAAATGGCAATATTTCATTTGTTTTTAGGACTAAGTAGTATTCCTTTGTGTGTGTGTGTGTGTGTGTGTGTGTGTGTGTATATATATATATATATATATATATATATATATATATATCCCATCTTCTTTATCCATTCATCTGTTGATGGATACTTAGGTTGCTTTTATACCTTGGCAATTGTAAACACTGCTATTATGAACATTGGGGTGTATGTATCTTTTCAAATTAGTGTTTTCAGTTTTTTAAGGATATGTATACCCAGGAGTGCAATTGCCAGATCTGTGGTAGTTCTACTTTTAGTTTTTTGAGAAACCTCCATACTGTTTTCCATAGTGGCTGCACCAATTTACATTCCCACCAAAAGTGTACAAGGGTTCCCTTTTCTCCACATCCTCCCCAACATTTGTAATTTGTGTTCTTTTTGATCATAGCCCTTCTGACAGGTGTGAGGTGATATTCCACTGTGGTTTTAATTTGCATTTATCTGATGATTAGTGATGTTGAACATCTTTTCATGTACCTGTTGGCCATATGTATGTCTTCTTTGGAAAAATGTCTATTCACGTCTTCTGACCATTTTTAATTGGGTGTTTGCGTTTGTTGTTGCTTTTGATGTTGAATTGTATGAAATGTTTATACATTTTGGATATTAACCCCTTAACAGTCATATCATTTGTAAATATTTTTTCCCATTCAGTAGGTTGTCTTTTTGTTTTGTCAATGGTTCCCTTTGCTGTGTAAAAGATTTTGTTTAATTATGTCCCATTTGTTTATTTTTGCTTTTGTTTCCCTTGCCTTAGGAGGCAGATCCAAGAAAATATTGCTACGATTTATTGCAAACAGTGTTCTGCCTATGTTTTCCTCTAGGGGTTTTATTGTCCCATCTTACATTTAGATCTTTAATCCATTTTGAGTTTATATTTGTATATGGTGTTAGAGAATGTTCTAATTTCATTCTTTTACATTTAGCTGTCCAGTTTTTCCAGTGCCACTTGAAGAAACTATCTTTTCTCCATTATATATTTTTGCCTCCTTTGTCATAGATTAATTGACAATAAATTGGGCTTATCAGAGTTCTCTATTCTGTTCCATTGAGATATGTGTCTGTTTTTGTGCCAGTACCATACTATTTTGATTATTGTAGTTTTCTAGTAGAGTCTGAAGTCAGGGAGTGTGATACCTCCAGCTCTGTTCTTCTTAAGATTGTTTTGGAAATTCAAGGTCTTTTGTGTTTCCATACAAATTTTAAAATTATTTGTTCTAGTTCTGTGAAAAATGCTATCAGTATTTTGATAGGAAATTTCATGAAATCTGTAGATTGCTTTTGGTACTATTGTCCTGCCATTTTTTTTTTTACATCTTTATTGGAGTATAGTTGCTTTACAATGGTGTGTTAGTTTCTGCTATGTTCTCATAGCTCTACCCTCTTGCATCTGCCTCCCTCCCACACTCCCTATCCCACCCCTCTAGGTGGTCACAAAGCACCGAGCTGATCTCCCTGTGCTATGCGGCTGCTTCCCACTAGCTATCTATTTTACGTTTGGTAGCGTATATATGTCCATGCCACTCTCTCACTTTGTCACAGCTTACCCTTCCCCCTCCCCATATCCTCAAGTCCATTCTCTAGTAGGTCTGTGTCTTTATTCCCGTCTTACCCGTAGGTTCTTCATGATATTTTTTTTCTTAAATTCCATATATATGTGTTAGCATACGGTATTTGTCTTTCTCTTTCTGACTTACTTCACTCCGTATGACAGACTCTAGGTCCATCCACCTCATTACAAATAGCTCAAATTCGTTTCTTTTTACGGCTGAGTAATATTCCATTGTATATATGTGCCACATCTTCTTTATCCATTCATACGATGATGGGCATTTAGGTTGTTCCCATCTCCTGGCTATTGTAAATACAGCTGCAGTGAACATTTTGGTACATGACTCTTTTTGAATTATGGTTTTCTCAGGGTATATGCCCAGCAGTGGGATTACAGGGTCATATGGTAGTTCTATTTGTAGTTTTTAAGGGACCTCCATACTGTTCTCCATAGTGGCTGTACCAATTCACATTCCCACCAGCAATGCAAGAGTGATCCCTTTTCTCCACACTCTCTCCAGCATTTATTGTTTCTAAATTTTTTGATGATGGCCATTCTGACTGGTGTGAGATGGTATCTCACTGTAGTTTTGATTTGCTTTTCTCTAATGAATAATGATGTTGAGCATCCTTTCATGTGTTTGTTGGCAGTCTGTATATCTTCTTTGGAGAAATGTCTATTTAGGTCTTCTGCCCATTTTTGGATTGGGTTCTTTGGTTTTTTTTTATTGAGCTGCATGAGCTGCTTATAAATTTTGGAGATTAATCCTTTGTCAGTTGCTTCATTTTCAAATATTTTCTCCCATTCTGAGGGCTGTCTTTTGGTCTTGTTTATGGTTTCCTTTGCTGTGCAAAAGCTTTGAAGTTTCATTAGGTCCCATTTGTTTATTTTTGTTTTTATTTCCATTTTTCTATGAGGTGGGTCAAAAAGGATCTTGCTGTGATTTATGTCATAGAGTGTTCTGTCTATATGTTTTCCTCTAAGAGTTTGATAGTTGCTGGCCTTACATTTAGGTCTTTAATCCATTTTGAGCTTATTTTTGTGTATGGTGTTAGGGAGTTATCTAATCTCATACTTTTATATGTACCTGTCCAGTTTTCCCAGCACCACTTATTGAAGAGGCTGTCCTTTCTCCACTGTACATTCCTGCCTCCTTTATCAAAGGTAAGGTGACCATATGTGCGTGGGTTTATCTCTGGGCTTTCTATCCTCTTCCATTGATCTATCTTTCTGTTTTTGTGCCACTACCATACTGTCTTGATTACTGTAGCTTTGTAGTGTAGTTGGAAGTCAGGGAGCCTGATTCCTCCAGCTCTGGTGTTCTTTCTCAAGATTGCTTTGGCTATTCGGAGTCTTTTGTGTTTCCATACAAATTGTGAAATTTTTTGTTCTAGTTCTGTGAAAAATGCCAGGGGTAGTTTGATAGGGATTGCACTGAATCTGTAGATTGCTTTGGGTAGTAGAGTCATTTTCACAATGTTGATTCATCCAATCCAGGAACATGGTATATCTCTCCATCTATTTGTATCATCTTTAATTTCTTTAATCAGTGTCTTATCATTTTCTTCATACAGGACTTTTGTCTCCTTAGGTAGGTTTATTCCTAGATATTTTACTCTTTTTGTTGCAATGGTAAATGGGAGTGTTTTCTTGATTTCACTTTCAGATTTTTCATCCTTAGTGTATAGGAATGCCAGATTTCTGTGCATTAATTTTGTATCCTGGTACTTTATCAAATTCATTGATTAGCTCTAATAGTTTTCTGGTAGCATCTTTAGGATTCTCTATGTATACTATCATGTCATCTGCAAAGAGTGACAGCTTTACTCTTCTTTTCTGATTTGGATTCCTTTTATTTCCTTTTCTTCTCTGATTGCTGTGGCTAAAACTTCCAAAACTATGTTGAATAAGAGTGGTGAGAGTGGGCAACCTTGTCTTGTTCCTGATCTTAGTGGAAATGCTTTCAGTTTTTCACCATTGAGGATGATGTTGGCTGTGGGTTTGTTATATATGGCCTTTATTATGTTGAGGAAAGTTCCCTCTATGCCTACTTTCTGGAGGGTTTTTATCATAAATAGGTGTTGAATTTTGTCAAAAGATTTCTCTGCATCTATTGAGATGACCATATGGTTTTTCTCCTTCAATTTGTTAATATGGTGTATCACGTTGATTGATTTGCATATATTGAAGAATCCTTGGTTTCCTGGAATAAACCCCACTTGATCATGGTGTATGATCCTTTTAATGTGCTGTTGGATTCTGTTCGCTAGTATTATGTTGAGGATTTTTGCATCGATGTTCATCAGTGATATTGGCCTGTAGTTTTCTTTCTTTGTGACATCCTTGTCTGGTTTTGGTATCAAACTCATAGAATGAGTTTGGGAATGTTCCTTTCTCTGCTATATTTTGGAAGAGTGTGAGAAGGATAGGTGTAAGCTCTTCTCTAAATTTTTGATAGAATTCGCCTGTGATGCTGTCTGGTCCTGGACTTTTGTTTGTTGGAAGATTTTAAATCACAGTTTCAATTTCAGTGCTTGTTTTTGGTCTGTTCATATTTTCTATTTCTTCCTGATTCAGTCTTGGTGGGTGGTGCATTTCTAAGAATTTGTCCATTTCTTCCAGGTTGTCCATTTTATTGGCATAGAGTTGCTTGTAGTAATCTCTCATGATCTTTTGTATTTCTGCAGTGTTAGTTGTTACTTCTCCATTTTCATTTCTAATTCTATTGATTTGAGTCTTCTCCCTTTTTTTCTTGATGAGTCTGGCTAACAGTTTATCATTTTATTTATCTTCTCAAAGAACCAGCTTTTAGTTTTATTGATCTTTGCTATCATTTCCTTCATTTCTTTTTCATTTATTTCTGATCTGATCTTTATGATTTCTTTCCTTCTGCTAACTTTGGGGTCTTTTTGTTCTTCTTTCTCTAATTGTTTTAGGTGCAAGTTTAGGTTGTTTATTCGAGATGTTTCCTGTTTCTTAAGGTAGGATTGTATTGCTATAAAGTTCCCATTTAGAATTGCTTTTGCTGCTTCCCATAGGTTTTGGGTCGTTGTGTCTCCATTGTCATTTATTTCTAGGTATTTTTTAATTTCCTTTTTGATTTCTTCAGTGATCACTTCATTATTAAGTAGTGTATTTTTTAGCCTCCATGTGTTTGTATTTTTTACAGATCTTTTCCTGTAATTGATATCTAGTCTCATAGTGTTGTGGTTGGAAAAGATAATTGATACAATTTCAATTTTCTTAATTTACCAAGCCTTGATTTATGACCCAAGATATGATCTATCCTGGAGAATGTTCCATTAGCACTTGAGAAAAATGTGTATTCTGTTGTTTTTGGATGGAATGTCCTATAAATATCAATTAAGTCCATCTTGTTTAATGTATCATTTAAAGCTTGTGTTTCCTTATTTATTTTCATTGTGGATGATCTGTCCATTGGTGAAAGTGGGGTGTTAAAGTCCCCTACTATGAATGTGTTACTGTCGATTTCCCCTTTTATGGCTGTCAGTATTTGCCTTATGTATTGAGGTGCTCCTATGTTGGGTGCATAAATATTTACAATTGTTATATCTTCTTGGATCGATCCCTTGATCATTATGTAGTGTCCTTCATTGTCTCTTCTAATAGCCTTTATTTTAAAGTCTATTTTGTCTGATACAAGAATTGCTACTCCAGGTTTCTTTTGGTTTCCATTTGCATGGATTATCTTTTTCAATCCCCTCACTTTCAGTCTGTATGTGTCTCTAGGTCTGAATTGAGTCTCTTGTCGACAGCATATATATGGGTCTTGTTTTTGTATCCATTCAGCTAATCTGTGTCTTTTGGTGGGAGCATTTAATCCATTTACATTTAAGGTAATTATCGATATGTATGTTCCTATTCCCTTCTTCTTAATTGTTTTGGGTTTGCTATTACAGGTTTTTTTTCTTCTCTTGTGTTTCTTGCCTAGAGAAGATCCTTTAGCATTTGTTGTAAAGCTGGTTTGGTTGTGCTGAACTCTTTCAGCTTTTGCTTGTTTGTAAAGGTTTTAATTTCTCCATCAAATCTGAATGAGATCCTTGCTGGGTAGAGTAATCTTGGTTGTAGGTTTTTCTCCTTCATCACTTTAAATATGTCCTGCCACTCCCTTCTGGCTTATAGAGTTTCTGCTGAAAGATCAGCTGTTAACATTATGGGGATCCCCTTGTGTGTTATTTGTTGTTTTTCCCTTGCTGCTTTTAATATGTTTTCTTTGTATTTAATTTTTGATAGTTTGATAAATATATGTCTTGGAGTGTTTCTCCTTGGATTTATCCTATATGGGACTCTCTGTGCTTCCTGGACTTGATTAACTATTTCCTTTCCCATATCAGGGATGTTTTCAACTATAATCTCCCCAAATATTTTCTCAGTCCCTTTCTTTTTCTCTTCTTCTTCTGGGACCTCTATAATTCGAATATTGGCGCATTTAATGTTGTCCCAGAGGTCTCTGAGACTGTCCTCAGTTCTTTTCATTCTTTTTTCTTTCATCTGCTCTGCAGTAGTTATTTCTACTATTTTATCTTCCAGGTCACTTATCTGTTCTTCTGCCTCAGTTATTCTGATATTGATCCCTTCTAGAGTATTTTTAATTTCATTTATTATGTTGTTCATCATTGCTTGTTTTATCTTTAGTTCTTTTAGGTCCTTGTTAAATGTTTCTTGCATTTTCTCTATTCTATTTCCAAGATTTTGGATCAACTTTACTATCATTATTCTGAATTCTTTTTCAGGTAGACTGCCTATTTCCTCTTCATTTGTTAGGTCTGGTGGGTTTTTATCTTGTTCCTTCATCTGCTGTGTGTATTTCTGTCTTCTCATTTTGCTTATCTTATTGAATTTGGGTTCTCCTTTTTGCAGGCTGAAGGTTCGTAGTTCCCATTGTTTTGGTGCCCTTCCCCAGTGGCTAAAGTTGATTCAGTGGGTTGTGTAGACTTCCTGGTGGAGGGGACTAGTGCCTGTGTTCTGGTGGATGAGGCTCTACCTTGTCTTTCTGGTGGGCAGGTCCATGTCTGGTGGTGTGTTTTGGGGTGTCTGTGGACTTATTATGATTTTAGGCAGTCTCTCTGCTAATGGGTGGGGTTGTGTTGCTGTCTTGCTAGTTGTTTGGTATAGGGTGTCCAGCACTGTAGCCTGCTGGTCGTTGAGTGAAGCTGGGTGCTGTTGTTGAGATGGAGATCTCTGGGAGATTTTTGCCGTTTGATATTATGTGGAGCTGGGAGGTCTCTTGTGGACCAGTGTCCTGAAGTTTGCTCTCCCACCTCAGAGGCACAGCACTGACTCCTGGCTGCAGCACCAAGAGCCTTTCATCCACACAGCTCAGAATAAAAGGGAGAAAAAGTAGAAAGAAAGAAAGAAAGAAAGAAAGAAAGAAAGAAAGAAAGAAAGAAAGAAAGAAAGGATAAAATAAAATAAAGTAAGGTAAAATAATATAGTTATTAAATTAAAAAATAATTATTAAGAAAAGATTTTTTTAAAAAAGTAAGAAAACAAATACAAAAAAAATTGACGGATAGAACCCTAGGACAAATGGTTAAAGGAAAACTATACAGACAAAAATCTCACACAGAAGCATACATATACACACTCACAAAAAAAGGAAAAGGGGAATAAATAATAAATCTTGCTCTCTAAGTCCACCTCCTTAATTTGGGATGATTCGTTGTCTATTCAGGTATTCCACAGATGCAGGGTACATCAAGTTGATTGTGGAGATTTAATCTGCTGCTTCTGAGGCTGCTGGGAGAGATTTCTCTTTCTCTCTTTTTTTTTTTTTTTTTGCGGTTAGCTGGCCTCTCACTGTTGTGGCCTCTCCTATTGCGGAGCACAGGCTCCGGACGCGCAGGATCTGCGGCCATGGCTCACAGGCTCAGCCACTCCGTGGCATGTGGGATCTTCCCGGACCGGGGCACGAACCCATGTCCCCTGCATCGGCAGGTGGACTTTCAACCACTGCACCACCAGGGAAGCCCCCTTTCTCTTCTTTGTTCGCACAGCTCCCGGGGCTCAGCTTTGGATTTGTCCCCGCCTCTGCGTGTAGGTCGCCAGAGGGCGTCTGTTCTTCACTCAGAGAAGACGGAGTTAAAGGAGCCGCTGATTCAGGGGCTCTGGCTCACTCAGGCCGGGGGGAGGGAGGGGTACGGAGGGCGGGGCGAGCCTGCGGCGGCAGAGGCCCGCGTGAGTTGCACCAGCCTGAGGCGCGCCGTGTGTTCTCCTGGGGAAGTTGTCCTTGGATACGGGATGCTGGCAGTGGCGGGCTGCACAGTCTCCCCGGAAGGGAGGTATGGAGAGTGACCTGTGCTCGCACACAGGCTTCTTGCTGTAGGCTGCAGCAGCCTTAGCGTCTCATGCCCGTCTCTGGGGTCCGCGCTGTTAGCCGCGGCTCACGCCCGTCTCTGGAGCTCCTTTAAGAAGCGCTCTTAATCCCCTCTCCTCGCGCACCAGGAAACAAAGAGGGAAGAAAAAGTCTCTTGCCTCTTCGGCAGGTCCAGACTTTTTTCCTGTCCTGTCATTTTAAAACACCTTCCAAAGCTGAATGCCTGGGGTTTCCATAGTGATGGAAAACAAGCCTCCATTGCCTGGTCCACTCCTGCCAAGACGCTGGTCACCCTAAATCTTGTCATCAAGAGTGCTAGTCCAGACGTGCAGCTGTTATGTGCAGGGAGGTGGAGAAGTGCAGCCCTAATGTGGGGGCCTGGCCTTGGGAAGGGGAGAGATGTGGCTCTGTGGTTGGTGACTCTCAACCAGGACACTGGGCAGCACTGATTGAGAGAACAGGGTGTTGGGGGGGTCTCTGTTCTCCAGCTCCTCTGAGAAGCAGATGCCAAGAACAGACTAAACTTGCAAGGATTTTGATTAGAGGACACAACTGTATGAAAAGAAAATGATATTGGAGCTTCAAAAGTCTAGGAGAGCTGTCAAACCACGATGAGAGTCTCATCACCAACAGGCACAGAAGGGAAGACAGTGGGAGTGCCCCAGCCCCCGGGTCAGTCAAAGGAAAGTTCAGCAGAGCTTTTGGGAGTCTTTGAAACAAAGCCAGTCAACAAAGAATTCTCCTGGCAGGGAGTCGGATTTGGGATCTCCCCACACTCTGGAAGAGAGCTGGCCTGGTGGCGTGGCTTGGTGCAAATCCCAAAAAATGGATTCAGAGCACAGTCAATTCTACTCCAGCAGTGGGAGGTGGGCCACAGGGTCTCAGGTATGGAAACTGGAAACTGCAGAAGAAAGTGAGGCTGAGAGAGCCCAGAGGTTCCTAGGCGTCCAGAGTCCAAAGCTAAGACCAGCCAAGAGAACACCCACTGCAGTTCTGGGAAGTTCCAGTTCTAGGAAGAACTAGAAGACCTTGCTGGTGAGATAGTCTTAAAAGGGAGCAGGCAGGTGGGGCCTGAGCTGAGTGGTAGTCAAGAAAGAGGTTCTTTTCTATTTAATTTTTAAAAAATCAGTTATACATTCACTTGGAACCAACGAATGATGTGTCAAATATCTAAGGGGCTTTGTTTCAGAAAATAGCAACTCTGTACATCTTTCCTCGTATCCAGTCCCCTCAGAAGCCATTTTCTCCACTGTGAGCTGAGCCACGGAAGTCTTCTCCTACGTTGTCTACCTGGAGGGTGGGGGGAAAGCGCTGGCTACCCCTTATTCTGTGAACCCTTAGGTCCATGAAGGATTGCTGCATTGGTCATTTGTTGCAACAATTTATTGACAACAGTCTTGACACTTAACACAGTTTTCTGTGTGTATACCTTTTCATAGCAGATTAAGTGAGACTAATTTTCACTTATATTGCTGATTTTCTTTTTTTTAAATTAATTAATTAATTTATGGCTGCATTGGATCTTCGTTGCTGCAAGTAGGCTCCCTCTAGTTGTGGCGAATGGGGTCTACTCTTCATCGTGGTGCACAGGCTTCACATTGCAGTGGCTTCTCTTGTTGCAGAGCACAGACTCTAGGCGTGGGCTTCAGTAGTTGTGGCTTGCAGGCTCTAGAGCACAGGCTCAGCACTTGTGGCGCACAACTACTTAGTTGTGGGCTTAGTTGCTCCGCGGCATGTGGGGTCTTCCTGGACCAGGGCTCGAACCCATGTCCCCTGCATTGGCAGGCAGATTCTTAACCACTGCGTCACCAGAAAATCCTGCTGATTTTCTTAGGAATTGATATTCTTTATGGTAAAACACTGATAAGATACATATCAACTTTGGAAAGTTGGAATGGTTGACTTGCTTTATTTTATTGAAAAGTATGAAATTCTTCTTCCTTTAGAATAAGGAGAAAAAAGGAGGAGGGTCAGATTGTGGTTCTCATTTTTCCACTCTCTGCACGGTCTGACTGTAATTTACATTCTTTCACTCTCTTTGAGTTTTGCCCTGTAGCCATATCACTGTTCTAAGCCGCTGTCTGTTTAGGCTGATACTAGAAGACTTAGAACAGTTTTTCTCACTCTCCAGTATGGGAAAGACCCATATTATTTCTGAATAAGTTTTATTTCATGGTACCTCATTTGTTTCAAATTGAGAAAATAGACTTCTGATACCCAAAAAATCCAATTTAGTAGAAGCACACATATGTGGGGTTTGCTCTAACTATACTTTTTAATACTATGAAATTTAATAAAAGGGATGGTTTTATACTGAAGCCACTATATTTCAGCTCAAGACATGAAAGAAGCTTGTTATAAGGTCCTGTCACTTGTGAATAATTCTGGAACTTTAATTTTAAGGACAAGAGGTAAAGAAGTGCTAAGAGGCATGATGAGAGTCTTTCTCTCTGGTTTCCCTCTCTACAGCGCCTGGCTCAGATCAGCTTCTCCTCTCTCCTCAGTACGGTGTAGAGAACATCCCAGACACCCAGCATGTAATTGTGGAATTATTTCAGATGTAAATTAGGGTTGTAGTCATGCTTTGGAAAAACTTATATTTCATTCTTTTGTGACCTTATCTTTTCTAGTCTCAGATTAAAAAAATTATATGTGACTACTGAGAACATTTCCTTTTTTCTGCCTATGCATTATGTCTCTCTTCTTACCTTCTCAGGATGGTTGTGAATCCTTAAGGACAAGAACAAAACATTATCTCTATGTCTCTTCCAGCAGCACGGAGTGTTACACACTGAGTATTTGATGATGGGTCAATGATGATTTATTCTTTATATGTGCATGTATTAAGGTGAAAGAAGCCAATTCTTTATAAGAAGGGAAAATCTCTGTTGCCTACTGGGCAAGTCTGTTGTCTATCTTAATTTATTGTTATACCCATAGCTTAAGGGATGGTATCTTATGGGTGGGAGGTAATAAAATATTTTCTAAATGAATCATAAATGAATGAAAGTTGATATTTCAAATAAACACCAGTAAAAAAAATTGATAATTGCATAAATAAGTCCTAAATGGCCTGTCATCAGAGCTAATAAAATATTTTGAATGTCATTTGCTCTACAAAATAATGAGGATGCTCTGGGCCAGATGAAAGGCCTGTCCATCCACCTAAGGCCCCATAAGAGTAGGAGTAGGTGGTGGCTTGACCACAACTGGAACATTCTGGAAGCTCTGGTGTTGTGAATCCCTTCTTGCCTTGCAACCTTAAAGTTTCATGCCTTTGCCTACTCAGTTATGTCTGAGGGGGTTTCTGACTCTCGCATTGTTGCCATCAGCTGTATGGATTTGAGCTCTATCCTTGTTGATGCTCAACTGGCAGACACTTAAGTACCTGGAAGCTTTGAGCCAGTACTCAGTTGTGGGCCAGGAGTGGCAATATGAAGGCAGCTATCATTCATTGGCAGAGATACAGAATAAGATATTGTCCTTCCCCTTAAAATTAAAATCCCACATCAGAAAGTGAATATTTATTGAGCCTTTTGCCAGTTATCAATATATTGCCTCTCAGTTCCCAATTCACACTTCCATTCCTGCTGTGTGATAGTGGTTGGGATTCATTTCAGCAATTCTCATACAGGAAGCACAACGTTAGGTTTATTAATAGATGGTGCTGGATGAGCATTGCAGGAGGAAGGGACTTCTCATGCTGGTTCTTGCAGTAACTGGTCACTGGTGTGGGTGTGTCCTTCCTTGGGTACAGTCCCTCAGCTCTACCCTATAGAGTTTTCTTTCGTCTTATCATTTATCATAGCTTAATTATTCTCTCTTACCTTATTAAATAAGGGAAGTTTCTATATTAAACTTCCCTTATTTAAATCACTCTGTGGTTTCTGTATGATTGGACCCAGACTGCCATAAACATTTATTATGTGCTTAGGCCCTTTGTAAGTATGTTACAGGCATTTCCTTATTTGTCCCTATAACCCTATGATGTAGGTGGTTCTGTGGGTCTCATTTTTGAATGAGAAAACTGATGTCCATTGACATCTAGTAACTTGATGAAGGATAAAGTGAAAAATGTGAGATGCATATTTGACAGTCAAGTGGACATCTCAAGTAGGCAGTTGGCTCAAGTAGGATCAGGAGGGTAGTCAGGGCTGGAGGTAGAAATCTGGGAGCCATTAGTGTGTAGCTAAGGATCTTAGTCTATGATTCTAAATCTATACATTAATCCAAAGTCTCTTTTATGCCACCATTGAGCAGCCAAGATGGAGGAAGACCCCACTTTATATTTTTAATACTTTTTAAAATATATATCTTCTTAATATTTTAGTGAACTTGATATTATTATGCCAACTTGAACACCATACCAACTGTAAGAGGAATGGTACCTGGATGTTTCCTGGGTGATCAAAATCCAAGCTGGGATGTCCTACATTTTCAACCAGGACAAGAATGAGAACTACTAAAGAATCCTCTTTCTTACTATCACCTCTAATTCCATTTTCTGCACAGATTCTTGGATATAAGTTAGCATAATATTCAGTGCTCAGAGAGCCAGTACGGCCATGTAGGTGGAAGGGACTAAGGGCAGAAGGATTAGTGACCAGATGGAGATTAGGAATCATGATCTTATTGATCAAACTTCTGGCTTCAAGCATCCTTTGCCAACAGCAAGACTTTTAGAGCTGGTTTATACTCTGACTAAAGGCAAGGGAGCCATAGATGGTGTTTGAGCTGGTGAGGGCGCAGTGGAGCTGAGCTGGATATGGGTTGGGTTGGAGGCATGAAGCAGGAAGGGAAGGCCACATCACCTCCAGGGAGTGGGAGGTTGCTGAGGGCAGGACTCAGAGCTCACTCACATCTGGAGTTTGGATAATGCCCTCTAAATATTTGCTGATGTGTCTTGGATAGAATAGAATGGGGAAAGAAAAGGATAAGACAAGATAGAATAGAAGTGAACTAAAAATCTAAGGAAGAGGACAACACAGGGCACTTGGGGCACGGGAGTGGAGAGGAATGCAGCAGCCTGTGACAAGTGGTCTGGGGAATGTCAGAGGCAGAAAGCACACAAGTGAATCAGAAACCTCTTCCATTCGCCCCACCCCACCCCAAACAACAGCCAGCCCACAGGTGTGACTCTGTGCCTTGTCACTGAAGATACCAGCCAAGGGCTCTGATCCACCTACTTGTCCATTTTCAAACGGAAATGCTGAACCACAGAATAAGTGGAAGAGGAGCCAAAACTGTAGAACTGAGCACTGAAGATGTTCAAGGATGCAGGAGCTTGCAAGGTGTATCCCTCCAAGACGAGGGAGGCATCCTGAGCTGTAAAACAAAACCACTTCCTTGTAAGATGGGGCATGGGGTACACAGGTCCTGTAGGTACTTCCCTCCACTTGGCACCCAGCAGCAGAGGAGAGAGAGCCCCATGAGGCTCCAGAGACAAGTGATATTTGCGGGAAGTAGTTTGTTTGATGGAGAAAAGGGAGTCAGCTTATTCTTGTGAACAGGCCTACAGCTGCCTGTCACTATTAGCAAGGTCTGTTACTCTGGGGTTGGGGGTGTAAAATTAAATGTGGATCTTTCCTGTGAACCAGCAATTCTGTACCTAGATATATAAAGGGTCATTCTCAAATTGCTAAAAGCAATTCTCATATAAATAAATGGTAAGTATATGTCATAATGTTATTTAACCCATTAATGAAGAAAGCAGCATAATTCAAAATTAATTCAACAAGGACACAAGAACTAGTATTTATATAATCTATTGAAAAAGTACTGCTGAAATAAAATTGCTAAATTCTATACCAAATTGATTACTGGCCTACAAGGCAATAATATTTTAATGCTTTGTGTTATTATCTCCTTTATTAAATATTAAAAAAATCAATACACCTAGCCAGTTTTCTACAAAGTTCACCTTTAACATTAGAACCCTAATCAACTGCAAAAGTAAGTCAACAAAGTTTCATTCCATGAGAGTCAGATGACCTACGAAGAGGCTTAATTAAATGTCACACAATCATCTTCTTATTTTACTTCAAACTTTTGGATAGTTATGCTAAATAGTCACATAATCCATAGCAATTCTTGCACATTTGCCTTATTTGGACACATTTGGATACATTTGCAAGATTGTTCAAAACAGCATTATCTTCATTAGCAAAATCTAGAAACTACTGAAATGTTAAGAGAGCAATACATCAATGAAAAGGAATAAGTACATCTACATATTCCAATATGGCATAATTCCTCAATGTAATTTTGGCATTATTTGACTTTTTATTATGCAATATGTCTTGCTTTGGCCAATGTGATTAGTGGACATGACACAAACATAAGCTAAAATGACCTTGCATGTTTGGTCTTGTTCTCTTGTGCCACCCAAACAGCTTGCCTTGAGAAGCCATAGATTCAAATAGATCAGAGACATGTGGACCAGCTCTGGACAGAGCCTGGACCCTGAACCCCAGCCCAGCTGAGCCCCCTGAGCTCTCAGTTACACAGCCATGAAATAAATTTACTTTGTTCATTGTGGCATCCCACTGGGATTTGAGATGGTTTGTTATGCAGCATTATTGAACAATAACTACCTAAGACAGACATACAGACTAAAATCATTGATATGTAATGTTCTAGGACATGCAAACACAGTTAATGAATTCTGTAAATATACCAAAAAATGTAGCAAAACAACAAAGCAAAGCAAATTATTAATAAACATAAAATTCTAGATAGTGGTTACCCTACATGTGAGGGAGCTATGATGTGTGGGGGCACAGAGGGTCTCAAGGATAATGGTGGTTTCTTTCTTAATCTGAGAGGTGGGCACACAGTTTGACTTATTAGTCACTGTAGCTTACTATATATATTATAAGACCTCTCATATATACTATATATTTCATTTTCCTTCACATGGAAACCACACACAAAACCTTGAATTACAATGAAGTATATTAGAACCTGAGACACAGCCCACATGAAAGTTTTAAAAAGTTTAGTACAGGTAAACTCAATTCATTCAAATACGAGTTATCACAAAAGGTTGAGCACAAAATTTAATGAGACCTGAAAAAGGAGGACAGGAAAATCATTTTAAAAAAAATGTTGCCACAATGCAAGAAAATATGACCAAATACTTTCAAATTACAGAGTTTATGAAGCAATTAATACTAAAAGAGGCAAATGTAGAGATACTTGAGACTAGGGAAGAAATATTAGGGGTAAAGGATGAGATGAAAAGAGAGCTGAAGGAGTTTTTTTTTAAATAGGAAAAAATCAAATTACTAACAATATTTTAGTCTAAGAGCAGACAGTTGGGGGAAAAGAGGAAGTTCTTTGTGTGCCATGTAGAGCTATTTGTGTCTTAAAAGCATGGGAATTTGTCACTTGGGTTTTGGAAAATGCTAAAATGCACCTTTCCTACCCCCACCCCATGTCTGAGTCCCCTTGGCACTATCCCTGCAGCAGTGTTTGGGCCCCAATGCCTGGGAGACCCCACACTGATCCAGGTGTCTGCCTTGTTCTCAGACAACCTTCTAGCTCACTGTCTTTCCTCCAGCCAGTCCTAGCTCTGCATGCCCAGGCCACAGGAACATCAGTATTCTCCAAACCATGCCTATATTCTTCTTTCCCAGTATAAACTTGGTTCCCCTGGGCACTGCTGCTCTGCTCCCAAGGTTTGAAGCCCCAGAACTCAGAGCCCCCAGCTCCTGTTCTGACTCCAGTGCCACCACCCTGGGTCTGCCCTGTAACCTCAAGGCTCCATTCTCCCTTGATTCTGTTGCTCATATCTGGACATTCCGCATGGACCAGGATGAGAGGGGACATGGCAGTAATGGAAGAGGCAGTAGGTGAGGTTTGTTTACCATCACCATGGAAGCTTCAGTCCATGGGCACTGGGTGGGGCTTAGGTGGCAGGTTAGACAGCCCTCCTCAAGCCCCCTGCTCATCCCAGCTCGCTGGGAGTACTCTTGGACATTAGGAATCCCTGGGGAAAAGCCCCCTGTGTTATTGAGCCCTGGTTTCAAGGGCTTACTGCACTAACTCCATGTGATCTTGAGAAGGCCATCCTCTCTCAGCCCAATTTTTTTTTACCTCTAAAGCATGGGACATTTCCTGACTCCATAGGAAACAGTGGGCAGGTGGGATGGAGTGAGAGACAGGCCCAGGTGGAAGAAACAAGGAACATTGTCGGGATGTTTCACTAGGCGGCACAGAATTAGAGAGCAAGCAGATCCAGGGAGATGTCTGTGGATGAGTCACAGAGGGAGGAATGGGTGCAAAGGTCTCAGTGAGACCCAATCAGAGCAGGAGCTGGCTGTGGCCAGGCAGTCATCAAGAGGAGATAGAAGGCTCATGCCAGACCCTGGGACAAGGCAGAGAGAAGTCTGGGCACAGAGACTCTCTCCAGCCTTTACACTTCTTCTGACACATTTTTTCCCAACACCCTGCAAATATGACTCTGCTGTTGAGTCCACCTGGGGTGACCAGGGTGCTGGGAGGCCTGGGTAGCCAGGGTGAGAACGGCTGATTCAAGAAGATGAGAAGCCATGGGGATGAGTAGGGCAGCAGGCAGCACCTCAGTGTGAAGCTCAACACAGCAGGTCCATGCCCTCTTCAGGGTGTCCTGTTCCCCTGGCCACACCTTGGACCTTGGATGACAACTACTTAGTGACATTCCCTAATCAACAAGACATGGAGAAGAAAGGATGGAAACATCAGTAAGTGAACTAAATGAGGTCTCTCACTCATGCAGAAATATGAGAGGACACGAGAAAATGAGTCTTCAGGGGGAAGTGCCTATAGCTCAGATGTATTTGATCACATTAGAGCCAAAAACACCAAAGTTTCACCTTAAACCTGGAAGACCTCTCATTGGAAAGCTGCAGATGGAGAGGATAAGATTGGGTGGCTTTTGCTCACAGACCTGGGCCAACTTTGGTTGAAGTCTCAGGAGAGCCTACAATGACCATTTTTTTTCTTTTGGTAAATTCCATAAATGGACAATAATAGCAGGGGATCAACAATGGATTTAGTAGAAGCTCAAAAAAGTCACCACAAAAATACAGAAAGGGGTTAAAATCTTATCAGATTATGAAAAAAAGACAAACCAGTAAGGAACCTTTTGAAAATATCACCATGGCTCATGCAAAAAAGCAAATTCCAGAAAAGAATGGTAGGAGGTGAGCATAAGCTCTCCAGGGAGGTGAGCCACTGGAAAGTAATTACTCTGTAAGACCCTGTGAACAACCAGCAAATGAGCTCCAAAGACAATGGGAATGGAAGAGGACAGAGAATGAAAGTCATGGTCCAGCAAGAGAAATATTTCAAAGACCAAAACCTGTGATAACATCTCCAGGACGATCTGGTCATGAAACCCTTCCAGAGAGGTCCTCAAGCCCAAACTCACCGTTTGGGCCAAAGACAGACACTAGCAAGGTTCCCTGCCCCATCCTGTGCCACCTGCAATGACCTTCTCCCCTTTTAATGAGAGAGATGGGCTTAGAATGTAACTTGGGTTTGAAGGTGGGCGTCACTTCATGTCCAGGTGATTATAACTTGATTACAACTTAAGCGTACGTGAAATACATTCACATATTTTGTTTCGTGTAATTAAAACAAACCTGAACAAGCACACCAATAACATCGCCTGGTGATTCTCACTTAGGAAATGGACCCACTGGTTACATCAAAAGTACTCTGACTTGGAGAGTCTGGAGGAATGACACTTGCCCGGCTGGGTGGCTGTTGAAGAAGGTACTTGACCTTTACCTCATTTGACCTCACAAGCTGTACAACTGTGGCCAAGCTCTGAGAAGTCATCCTGCCCCAAGTCCCTCCTGGTAGCAAGGTGCAATGAGGAGTAAAGCTCACCCAGAGCCCCCAGTGCTGCCCAGGGTCTTTGCATGGAGATCAGTAGAGACCCCCCAGCACATCAGTGGAGTCAGTTCTTTTATTATCATCCTTCTGGGGAGGAGAATAAAGGCACAACGAGGTTAGTTAAACTTGCCCAAGGGCACACAGCCAGCGGGTGGCCCAGCCAGCCTTTGAAGTCAGCATCTGATGAGCAGCATCTGGAAAATGCTGGTTCTTCAGACTCCTTGCCCTGCCAGCTCTCTGCCCCACTCTCAGACTGTCCCTGGGCTCACGGCTCAGAGAAGGAGGAGGAGGAGAAGGCTGAGGTCTGAGAGCTCAGAAATGGACCCAGCAGGCCCAGCAGGGGCTGCACCCAAAATCCAGGTTTCTCTGGGTCCAGGCCCTTTCCTGGCGGACATGAAGGCTAAGGCCAGGGTGGCAGCAGAGGGGAGTCCTGCTGGGCAGAAGTTTCCAGGGGAAGCCAGAAGGTGCAGAATTTCCCCAGGGTCAGCCAAACCCAGGTGGGAGGCAGCATCTGGGGTCCCATGGCCTCCCTCAGCATGGGAGTCTGAACCTGAGGCCCCAGGAGGGGCATGGATCCCCCTTCTGGGAGGAGGGAGCCAGCCATGCAGCCACCTTCAGCTGCCTCAGCATCCAAACTGGTTCAGCACCTGTGAATTGGCAAAAGGAGAGTGTGAAAGGCCCGAGGGCTTCCGTGATCCCTACCGAGTCTCTGCTGGTTCCATCCATGGGTCTTTCCCTGCCTTCCTCATTTTCTGTCAAAATGAGAGGCTAAGATGGACAGGGCAGGTAGTGGAGAGAGCAGATCTCAGGACCAGCCCTGTGTTCCCTCCTCTCCCAGGCAGAGTGGCCAGAGTCACTTGCTCAGGCAGGAGTCACCTGGGTCCAGTGTCTGGGACACCCCTCTCTGACGGTCCCTCTTGGAGTCTGACCACTTGATGCATGCAACACCATTGAGCACCAGCCAGAGCAGAATCAGCAAGAACAAGGTCAGTCTGAGGCCTGCCTGCTGACTGTTACCTTTGCAAATCCTTCCCTGTTTCCTGAGCATTAGGTTTTTCAGACATATGAGGATTCTAAAAAATAATATCACAACCAGCAGGTGAACAAAAGTTTCATTTTGTTTCCATGACTCTGGTCCCCTAAGGGTCAGGAAAGCAGTGACCATATTCCCGTTTTCTAAACTACAGGGCCCAGGCCTAGGTGGGTGGTGGGGAGGCTTGCATCCTATGGCCACCTGGGATGGCAGAAATCAGGTATTTCATGTGGGGAAATGGGTCCCTAGATGGCAGGAGTGGCCTTTCAGCAGATGTGGAGTTGCACCTCTGTCCCAGTCTATGCAGATCTGAGAGGTGCTGGGGGAGGGCACTGGTCCCCTGTCCTCATCCCAGGGGAACACTTCAGCCACTCCAGTGGCCTTCTTCTGCTCTTGGGCTGCAGGGAGGAGAGCAGAGGTGTGCCTGATTGTGGCCGCGTCTCGGTGTGTCTGCTATCGGCATGCACGTGTGCACGTTTCTGTGGTTTGTGGGCACAGGCTCAGCAAACCACCTCTTAGCTGAGTGCCCAGCTGACTCTTCTCATCAGCTCAGGAAACCATCCTTGTGGGCCCTTTAAGTTCTGTGGCCCTGGACTGTGCCTACCGTGCCCACTGTCCCAGGGCCCCACCGGCCTGCCTGTGGCTGTGCTGCCTCCACTCACCTTCTGCCCCAAGACATTCCACACAGCATCTTTCCGCACAGAGGACAGAGGACAGTATCTCCATGTCCAGGGATGGCTCCCACATCACCGCTGAGCGACATGCGTCTGCCCTGCTCACAAGATGCTCTGTGCCTGCTTCCTTCCTTTACATCATCTGCTGACATGTGTGGGGTGCTTCCCAGGGCCTGGTAGTGCTCTAAGCCCATTCCATTGACTAACTCCAGATCCTCGACTCACTCCCACGTAGAAACACTGTCATCGCTCCCACTTTACAGATGAGGAAATGGAAGCACAGAGAGGTGATATGAATTCCCCAGGCCGGGGGTCTCTAATGGGGGAGCTGGTGTTGGAACCCAGCAGTCTAACCTAGAGCTGGTTCCCTTCCCCTCTGTGTGGACCATGGAAGTCATTCCAAGAGCCGGGCCAGCTCATTCAGGCCCTGTTTACCTCAGATAAGTTGGGTGGCTGGGATGAGGGGACAAAGGCATCTAGGCTGCAGATCTTGGCCCCAATGTCACCTTCATCTCCTTCCTGCATTTTCTGACCTAATTCTTAACCTAGAGATTCTGCAACCTGGCCTCTCTGGTCACTGGAGTTCCTGGAGTTGGAAAAACCAACTGGGTCTGTTTTTCTTTCAGTTGAAAGAAACGACCAAAGTGACAGTGTTTTCTATATTATGTGTCTTTCTCTGGCAAAATCAAACCGGAATAGGGTGTCTTGCTGACAGCCAAGAGAGGAGCAGGAAGCAGCCCTGGGTGACCTGCCTGAGGGTCCACCCATCCTCTTACCAGACTCCCGCGGGCTGCCGTGACGCAGTGTCTCCGGTTCTTAGGGAAGAGGCGATGTCCTCCTGGGCACCACACACCAGCCCTGGGGCCCTGAGGGTGTCCCTGCCCTGGGGCAGCCCCTACAAGAGGATGAGGCTTGGCTGCTCAGAACGGGACTGTCCTGAATGCATGTGATCCCCCGAGGGAGGGGCTGTTCCTGGCATTTAAATATGAGGAAACAGAAGAACAAAGAGGTGACATCACTTGCACAGGTTGACCTTGTGGTCATGACAGAACTCAGATGCGGTCCAGGTGTACTCAGGTCCCTGCAGCCCACTCTCCAAGGAGGAAAACAGGATGGACATTTAAGGCTGAATTTGCACTCAGCACCAGTGGTCCCGCCTCATTCAGGCCACGGCTCCTGTGGCACCTTTACCTGTGCCCACCAGGAGGAATCTGGTAAAACCAAAATCAAGGTTCAGACCGTGATCCCCAACAGCAACCACGGTGGGTGCTCTTCTCATTCCCCAGGGGCCAGGCAACCCCCTCTCGACCCCAACAGCTCAGATCCCAGGATCCTGTCCTAATCCCCGTACCCAGAACTCTTCCTCCCACTTCTTCCCAGGTCCCAGGCTGTCCCCAGCCTGCTCTGAAGGAGGCCTGTTCTCCTTCAGGTTACAGGAGGGAGTCCGGCCCTGGGAGACAGCCTGCTCTGGGAGGGGCACTCATCCTGTCCCATCCCTGCTGTGGGCTGTCACCTCTTACCAGGCAGATGGGGACTCTCCTTTCTGGAAGCTCCTCTGCCTGCCCACACACAGCCGGGTGTCTGCCCTTCTCTGGGCCCAGGGCATGCTCCCACTCTGTCCCTGCACTGCCTCACCTTCCACTGCCTCTCTGGCCACAGGAATTCCTCAACTACTCTCCTGACTGAGCCTAGACAAACAAATAGTCCTGACTCACTGAGGAGTCTGATGGAGGCCTTGTCACTTTAACTGATTCTGTCTCTAAGGGACCAAATGCTGGATGATCCTGATTGGCTGAGCCGTGCGGCCCACATGACCAACTGAATTGCCAACTGCTGCCTGTCAGTGTTACCAAGCTGCCTGTCAGATGGATGGACTCTGGGATCCTGGAGGGGCTGACAGACAGACGGACATCAGGCAGGAGAGGGGGCCTGGATGGGGAATGCCTAGGGGTCATCCATAGCCTCTTTGGTCACTTTTCTTTCTTCTTCTCTTTTTTGTATTTTTACAGATTTATTGAGATATAATTCACATACCATATAATCATCCATTTAAAATGTACACTGGTTTTTAGTACATTCACAGAGTTGTGCATCCATCACAATATAATTTTCAAACTTCTTTACCACCCCAAAGAAAAACTGTACCCCTTAGCAGTCATTTCTATTCACCAAGATGCCCCCAGTCCTAAACAACTACTGTCTAGGTAATCTACTGTCTCTATAGATTTGCCAACTTGAACATTTCTTATAAATGAAATCATACATGTGGTCTCTTCTAGATTATCTTCTTTCATTTAGTATGTTTTCAAAGTTTGTTCTTATTGAATCGTGTATCAGAACTTCATTCCTTTATTGCTGAAAAACAGTCCATCTTATGTATAAACCACATTTTATTTATCCATAAATAAATGGATGGGCATTTGACTGTTTCCACCCTTTGTCTATTATGAACAAAGCTGCTATGAGCATTCATGTAAAGTTTATGCCTGGATGTAGGTTTTCATTTCTCTTGAGTATACGCTTAGAAGTGGAATTTCTCGGTCAAAGTGTAACTCTATGTTCAACATTTTGAGGAAACACCCAACAGTTTTATAAAGTGCCTGCACCATTTTAGATTCTCACCAGCAATCTACAAGCATTCCTTTTCCCCCTATCCTGACACTTTCTGTCTGTCTTTTTAGCTATAGCCATCTTAGTAGCGGTATCATTCATCTTAGTGGAGTGGAATCTTATTGTGCTCTCAATTTGCATTTCCCTAGTGACTAACGGTGTTGAGCATCTTTTCATGTGCTTATTGGCTATTGGAGAAATGTCTATCCAAATTTTTTACTCATATTTTAGTTGGGGTTTGGGGTTTTAAAGTCGAGTTGTAAGAGTCATTTATGTATTCTGGATAAATTCTCTTATCAGACATATAATTTGCAAATATTTACTCCCATTTTGTGAGCTGTCTTTTTCACTTTTCACTTTCTCGGTGGTGTCCCTTGAAGCACAAAATTTTTAATTTTGATGAAGCCCATTATTTTTTCTTTAGTCACTTGTGCTTTTAGCATCATAGCTAAGAAATCATAGCCTGATCCAAGGTCACAAAATTTTATTCCTATTTCTTCTTCTAAAAGTTTTATAGTTAAGTCTTTGATTCATTTTGAATTAATTCTTGTATATGGTATGAAAGAGGGGTACAAATTCATATTTTGCTGGTGGCTATCCGGTGGTCCCGGCACCATTTGTTGAAAAGACTATTGTAATAGCAGCCTCCTTATCCTGAACCTGAAGCATGATGGGCCCTTCTCTCCTCCCTCCCTGTCGCCGACCCGCGCACGGTTAAGGTAGGGGCCGCTCACCTGTCCTCTCCCCACTTGGCCGCACCTGGCCCACCAGACTGGCCCGGCGCCTGCCGCCCACCCACTGAAACTCTGCTCTGGGATACCAGCTCCCAGGCCACTTCATGGGTCATGAACTGACCAGTGAAGCCAGGGGCAGGCTGATCCCAGGGAGCCCCTGTGTCAAGATGGTGATCCCAGTAATGCGCGCATCAACTGCCTCCACGTGGCCACCGCGGTTTCCACCGCTTGCGGGCCTTGCTCTACCGCAAGCTGGAGGACTATGTTGCTGGCAGCCTGGTACTTCTTCAGACCTGGCTGCTTTCTGGTGTCGCACCTTTCTACTCAGGGTGTAATAGCAGCGAGGCAGGTGCGAGCTATAGCAGCCCTGCTCAGCCATTGGTCGGTGCCACAGTGGTCCCTCCCCCTCTTGTATATAAAAGGAGCCCAAATTCAGACTGAGGTAAGATGGTTCTTTGAGAGGCTAGTCGGCCATCTTCTTAGTCTGCTAAGCTTCCTGATTAAAAGCATTATTCCTGTTCCAACAGCTCATCTCCTGATTTATTGGCCTGTCCTGTGGCGAACAGAACAAGTTTGGGTGCAGTAACACTATCTGTTCCCTATTGAATTGTTTTGGCATCTTTCTCAAAAACAAATTCACCATAAATATAAAGGTTTACTTCTGGACTCTCAGTTCTGTTCCATTGATCTGTATGTCCAAATAGTAGTACCACACTGTTTTGATTACTGTAGCTTTACAATAAGTTTTGAAAGCAGGAAGTATGAGTCTTCCAACTTTGCTTTTTTCTTTCCTGAGGTTGTTTTAGCTATTCTGGATCCCTTGAATTTTCAAATGAATTTTAGGATCAGCTTGTCAACTTCTCTGAAGAATCCAGCTGGAGTTTTGATAGGTATTGTGTTGAACCTGTAGATCAATTTGGAGAGTTATATTAATCAGGGTTCACCAGAGAAACAGAATACTATATATATATATATCAGCAAGAGAGAGAGATTTATTATAACGAATTGGATCACATGATTAGGAGGATGGTGAGTCCAAAATCTGCAGTCTGGGCCAGCAGACTTAAGACCAGGAGAGCCAATCTTCCAGTTCAGTTTGAAGGCCAAGAGCTGATGGTGTATTTCCAGTCTGAAGTCCAGCAGGCAGACTCAGGAAAGCTTTTGTGTCAGTTCCAGTTCAAAGTTTGGCAGGCTGGAGACCCAGGAGGACCAATGATGCAGGTGAAGTCTGAAGGCCATCTGCTCGGCAATCTCTCCAGATTGGTCCCTGTGCCTGGGGGGCACTGCTGTGAAGAGGGAAGTCTCTCTTTACTGTGGGTCTGTGGCACTCAGTAGAGTGGAGAACTCCCACCTCCGTTCAGGGCCAAGACCCCATATTCTGAACTGAGAGACCTGGCCCTGCTGTCTGGGGTGGGCAGGACCCTGCACCTGTGTGCACACAGGGAGAGAGCACGATGTGTCCATGCCCATGTGTCTCTGGAGGTACACACACATACACATGACACAGCTGATACCGCTGTCTGTTCATGTCCCTAGGGGCCATAGACCCCCACCACCCTCCTTTCTGAAAGCTCCATGGGGCTCTGTCTGACACACTGCCCATGATCATTAATGTGCCAGGAGGGGCAGGTGCTGGGTGTTCTGCTAACAAGCAGGTCCTCTGAAATCACAAACCCCAGAGATTCTCACAAGGCTTCAGGGTGGAGACCCCACAGAAGAGTCCCTCCCATGCTGACTGGCAGTACTGATGAGAAGCTCACTTCCTTGGGTCTCTGGACTGGAATTTAAGGTTAGAACCCTGCTGTAACCACATGGTTGTCATCCTGTCTGCACATGAGGCCCACCTGGGATTTCTCCCAAAGTCACTGCCACCAGGACCTCACTTCCCCAGCTCCAGTGATAATTGTTTTGTGGTGCTGAGTGAATATCAGGAGTTCTAAAGCCCCCCAGATTATTGCAATGAGCAGACATGGTTGAAACCTTCTGCTCCACTTGGCACCTCCCCCATCAGAACACCTGTTGCCACTATGGTCACCAAGTGTCCTGGTTTGCCTGGGGCTGTGGGACATTCCGATGATGTGGGCCTTCCAGGGCTAACACCAGCTCAGGCCTGGGCAAATCAGGATGCCTCATCACTCTAGTTGCGACACACAAATCCCAAGTCTCAGCCTCACCTTCCCCTGAACCAAGGCCTCATGCTTCCTCCTCCAGTCCAGCAATTTATCCTCATGGGCTCCTAATTGTAATCACAACACTCAAGCCCCCTTTTTTCTTGTAACTCACTTATAGCAATTCCATCAGCTTTCGTATAGACACAGGTCTCTAGGAAGCAGCTATACTCGAGGGCCACAGCTCCAGCCCTTTCCCCAAAGATCTCATCCCACAACCCACTCGCCTGCTACCACCTCCCCACTTGATGTCTCTCAAGAAGCCCAGCCTGGTTCCTTGCACCAAAGTCTAAGGATTCTTCCACCAATCCCCCCATGTATCCTTCTCAATCCCTTACTTCCTTATCAACCACACCCCAATTCCAAATCCCAAGCTCCATTTTTTCCCTAAATCCCCTATAGATGTCCCATCTCTAATCCCAGAGACCCCACTCAAATTGAAGGGATTTTTTCAGTTCATTTACCACATTTCCTGTAGTGACTTCCTTGATTCCCCCTGAAGGCCCACACACTGCTCTCTCACAGGTGCTTGTTTTTCCCTTCACTAGAGCCTGGTTTTCCCTCTCCATCCTTTCAGCTCTTTCACTCATCCCCACCACCCCCTGTACACATACGTGCTCAATGCCTACCATGCACTTAACCACTGCACTCAACCATGAGATACAGCCACAAACGGGGCCCACTGTGCCCTTTCACAGACCTTAAAAAGGCCTATATAGGGACTTCCCTGGAAGTCCAGTGGTTGAGACATTGCCTTACAATGCAGGGGTTGTGGGTTCGATCCCTGGTGGGGGAGCTAAGATCCCACATGCCTCTCGGCCAAAAAACCAAAACATAAAACAGAAGCAATATTGTAACAGATTCAATAAAGACTTAAAAAATGGTCCACATAAAAAAATTGAGGGCTTCCCTGGTGGCGTAGTGGTTGAGAGTCCGCCTGCCGATGCAGGGGACACGGGTTCGTGCCCCAGTCCGGGAAGATCCCACGTGCCGCGGAGCGGCTGGGCCCGTGAGCCATGGCCGCTGAGCCTGCGCGTCCGGAGCCTGTGCTCCGCAACGGGAGAGGCCACAACAGTGAGAGACCCGCCTACCGCAAAAAAAAAAAAAAAAGAAAAAAGAATTGAAAAAAAAAGCATATATATATATATATATATATATATATATATATATATATATGTAATATGTACACACACACACACACACACACACACACACACACACTCTACACAACAGATATTTGAGAAGTTGAGTTTGAGATGCTCAATAAACGAAACGGAGATGGTCAGGAGCAGGCCACTGTTCAGGTCGTAGACTAGGGGAATATGCTGGGGAGTGGCCAGTGTAGAGATGGCAACTGAAGCCATGGCAGGGACATGCTTGTTGGGTGGGAGAATAGAAATGGAGGAGAGGAGAAAAACCAGGGCTGATCCTGGAGATATTCCCATATAAATTCATGTAAAAGAGAGTTAGTTGTGCCCTCCCAGAACCCCTGATGTCCTGTTTATTAGTCTTGGTCAGTGTGTCTCCTGCCAGGGACTAAGGGGGCTTAGCTTAATGGATCACTCCTCCTCCATCCTCTGAAGGATCATTCTTGAATCCTCCTTTCTGCCAGACCAGGGAGTTGTGCCAGCCACCTCCCCCAATGTCTAAGGCAAAGGTCTGTGGCAAAGGCCTGCCTGGGGTGATGGGGAAAAAAGTCTGGAGACAGGACAGACTATGCAATTCACAATCCACAGCACCCCAGGGTCATGTGGAAGCTAGATTTCACCACACCCACAAGCAGGGAACCCCACCTGCTCACTCCTTTACAGTTTCTCCTGGGAGCCCCCAGTGAGGCACATGCTCATAAGTCCTGCACCCAGGCTCTGCTTCCAGGATCCTAAACAAAGACATTGAGGGAATAGAATCCAGTGGTGGAAAAGCCATGTGTTAAGCTGGAGCTTTGGGAATGTGGTGCTGCTGAGGTCTAGGGCAAAGAGGGATCAAGAAGGACAGAGTAGCAGACCCAGGGGTCCTGTCCACAGGTGAAGGGTCAAACGAGGATGGGAGACCTGGTAACGATGGGGATACCAGGTTTGGGATGGAGTGGTGGGTTGTGAGATCAGATAGGATTGGGCTAAAACTGTTCAAAATGTGTCGTTGTCATCTCAAGAAGTTTGCCTGTGAATGGAAGAGGGAATGAAAAGTGGGTAGAGAGGGATGAAAAAAATCAGATGACCAAAAACTATCAATCCATGGCCAGAAAAGAGTTCTAAACAGAGAACGCAGCCCATATGAGACAGAGGGAAATAGAACACTTTCCAGGTTATTATGCAGACTCCTTTTTGATGTTGGGTCTCTTCACAAGCATCCATGTTAATTTTAAGGTTGTACATATTTTAGTGTTTTTATCTTAATAATTCTGATTTATTTTTTATGTATTTATTCAATCACTTAACAAGTATTTACTGAGCACCGACTATGTGTGCCTTACACTCTTCTAGACCCAAAGAACAACTTTGAAAAGGCAGAGGAAACCTCTGTCTCCTGGAACTTACATTTTAAGAGGGAGGGGAAAACAACAATAAGTATATGTAGAGAGTGATATTGGGTGGTGAAAATTGCTGTGACTAAAAACATTTTTTTTAAATAAATAAATTTATTTATTTAGGCTGCATTGGGTCTTTGTTGCTGTATGTGGGCTTTCTCTGGTTGCGGTAAGCGGGAGCTACTCTTTGTTGCGGTGCACAGGCTTCTCATTGCGGTAGCTTCTCTTGTTGCGGAGCATGGGCTCTAGACACACAGGCTTCAGTAGCTGTGGCACGCTGGCTCAGTAGTTGTGCCCTGCAGGCTCTAGAGTGCAAGCTCAGTAGTTGTGGTGCATGGGCTTATTTGCTCCACAGCATGTGGGATCTTCCTGGACCAGGTCTCAAACCCGTGTCTCCTGCATTGGCAAGCAGATTCTTAAACACTGGCCACCAGGGAAGCCCTGACTAAAAACATTTTGATGGAGGAGGAAGGGGAGACTTATTCTTGTGAACAGCCTTACAGTTACCTGTCACTATCAGCTGGATGAAAGTGAAGGATTAATAGTAACGCAAAAATTAATGTATTTGCTGGGAAGTAGAATAGAGGGAACTCATTCTCTGGAAAAGAGTTTGGAAAAGAGTTTATCCATTGGCTTTATCCAATGAAGCTGAATGTGAACTTTGGCCCTGCAATTCCACTACTAGATAAAACTTTGCGTGTGTGTCCCAGAAGACAGGTAAATCTTGTTCAAAGAAGCAAAACTGAAAACAGTCCAAGTGTACATTAACAGAAGAATGGAGAAATAAATTGTGGTGAAGACATTGCACTGGAATACTTCACAGATGCAAAAATATACAAGGCAATCAGTTGAGAACCATAAAATTCCAGATAGTGGTTTCCAAGATTGTGACTCATGGAGGGTGCATGGGGCCTGCAGAATTAACACAGGGTCTGTTTCCAGAGCTGAGGGATAGCTACATTGGGAAAGCTTCGGTAATTAGTTCCCTTTCTGTTTGTTTTTTCATGTTAGCTACTGCATCTTATGTCTTCAAATAGAGAAAAACAACCACACACAAAAACCTTGGCTTCTAGTAATTTATGAGAACCTAGGCCACAGCACTCAATCCTCCTTTGGATGAACTTCCTGCTAAAAACCAATCTGGGAAAAAAACCTCATTCAAAAATAAGTAAAAAGAAGCTGGGGAGAAATATCAAGAAACTACAAAAAGAAGTGGAAAGAAAAGGCAAAGCAAGGCTTACTGAAACACTCACCAGAAAAACACTGCTTTAGAGCAAAGATACTATGACCCAAAATGTTGGAACAAATGGCAGTATAGCAATTGTGAGATCTAAGTGCTCACACGCAGCAGACTGGAGACAGCAGGAGTCCTTGAGCTAGAGCTGACCATGCTGGGGTGTGAGGAGAGGGAGGGAATATAAGAGAGTATCTTTGTGGCTCAGCTCAAACAGGAGAAAACGGCTTTCTAAGGGGGCAGGAAATGGGGACAGTCCAGGGGAGGAAGTGGCTATTTCCTTAAATAAAACCTTTTAGAGGTTATTTGTTCAATCTATGCTGAATGAATAAGTTTGATGTAAAAAATAGAAAATAATAGAAAGGAACCTCTGGGAATTCCCTGGCAGTCCAGTGGTTGGGACTCTGCACTTTCACTGCCAAGGGCTCAGTTTCAGTCCCTAGTGGGGAATTAAGATCCCACAAGCTGGATGGCATGGTCCAAAAAAAAGAAGAAAGAAAGGAACCTATTTCCTGGCCATTACCCAGTGATGACTCACAGATGGTGTTCCCTGCAGGAGGAGTCTCAGACTTCTGTTCACACAGCCAGAGCACCCACCACCCCACCTTCCTGGTCGCTTCCAAGACAACCCCATCAAGCACCAAGGTCTTCCAAAGACAGAGCACACCCCCCCCCCCCACCTCTCCCAGTGTATCTTCCTCAGGCTGGTTCTAGTGCTGGCCACCAAGGACCCAGGAACATATGGGCTCCTTCAGTCAAACCTCATCCATGTTCCCCAAAGCTGCTGAGACCCTGATTTCCTGTGTTCCCTGTCACTGCCACCCTGATACTCGGGTCCAATATCTCAAGTCCTCAAGGCTTGGCACTCTCCTGGAGGATCCATTTCTCTGTGTTCCTGCTCATCACATCTGTACATATGGGCTATAAACCTGTGACGATATTATACTCTTTGCACCTCAGTTATTTTTTTCTTGTGCAAATTTGGGATGTGTAGTCAATTCCACTCTGGACAGATGGGGGTGGGATGGGGTAAGATGGAAACAAGAGCTAGAAAAAGGGAAGCTCTGTTGCTGGATTGGTACCTCTGAGAATGGGAGTTGGGCTGGGGCAGGTTGGAAGGTAATTCCCAGAATAAAGTAACAGGGGTAGGGGCAGTGATGTCATGAAGGTCCCATTGTGACACCTACCCACACACCAGGAGGGGAGCTAGGATTGGCCAGGAGGGCATAGAAGGGAATGAAAGACATTTGCCCAGCTATCAAACTAGAAATTCATAACAAATAACAAGAAAATCTCCAAAGTACTTGGAAACTAAACCATACATTCTAAATAATCCATGGATCAAAAAGGAAGTCTCAAGGAAAAAAATTTTAAATAGAGTGAAATAATAAAAATGGTAACACAACATATCAAAATTTATGGAGCACAGTTAAAGTTGTGCTAAGAGGGGAATTTATAGCACTAAATGCTTACATTAGAGAAAAGAAAATATCTCAAATCATTTACCTAATCACTCCCTCAAGAACCTGGGAAAAAGCTAGCACAAGGAAGGAAATAATAAAAAACAGAAATCAATGAAATTGCAAACATAAAAATAGAGAAGATCAATGGAGCAAAAAGTTTGCTCTTTGACAAGGTTGGTAAAATTGACAGACCTCTAGCAAGAGTGACAAAGGGAAACAAAGACTACTAATATCTCTCTGATAATAGTTCTTAGAGATTATAATACATAAAAATCTAATACTGCAGTAAAACAGAGGATATCACTGTTACCAAGCTTGTTCTGCTCACCGCATGACAGGCCAATAAATTGGGAGACGAGTTGTTGTGGCAAGGAATAACAACTTTAATCAGAAAGCTAGCAGACCAAGAAGATGGCAGACTAGTGTCTCAAAAAAACCATCTTCCCTCAGTCCAAATTTGGGCTCCTTTTGTATAGAGGAAGGGGAGGAGGAGGGGCCCACTGTGATTCCAACCAATGGCTGAGCAGGACTGTTAATAGTTACTCACTAACAGCTGCTCCCTAATGGTAGCTCACTAATGGTCACTCACTTGGGGGAGGGGTCCACTGCAACCCCAACCACTGGCTGAGGGGAACTGCTACTGGCTGCTTACTAACAACCATGCAACTGTCCCGCCCCTATTACAATTCCCCACTGTCAATGTCCATTTCACAATCTTGTGGGGAAAGGGGTGATGATCTTTCTGGCTACTTCCTGCTGAGCAGGGGTGAGGAGGGGGTGATTGTGAAATGGAATTGACCAACTTTGTGTTGGGAATATTCCTTAAAATTTTTAGTAAGTAATATAATTCTTTCTTTATCTACAACTATTTGAACCTGATGAAGTTCCTTCTACAATGAAATTTTTATCTCAATACTTATCCTTTTTGAAGAGCAACCTTAACCCTTCTAAGAGTTCACAAACCCATTGCTGTCTAGGCCTCTCAGTGTAATAGAGCAGGGTAGTGAGCAGCCCTTAGCACGTGGCCATCACTGGGTGCCATTACTGGGCAACCCATTACAATGTCTGCCCAAGAGGGACGTTGAGTGACAAAGATAGAAGTGAAAAGTTCAGTCATGCAGATGGGGTCCTCTTGGTAAGTAGGTTTATGATTTTTACAATTAAACCAATCTGAAATTGAGAATGGCTTGTACACCCATAGAAACCCAGCTGGTTGGCCATCTGCATTAAGACCTCTTACAGGATATTGGCGCAAGGGAAATTGCCCTGCTCTGGAAGTGGGTCCCAGTCCAAATTGGGTGCCCTGTCAGGTCTTAGATGGTGACACCAAACCAGGCCCCTGTGCCCTGGAGGTTAACACAGAAACTTCTAATTGAGCCCCATAAGTAGGGGAAACAGGAGATGGTGAAAGGAGTGAGTATATTGGTGGCATGTGGGCAGTTGGAACAACTGCCAATGCAGCGTGCTCAGCCAGTGGGAGAGCTGGGTTTGCTGGAGGGGGGTTTAAGTTTTGAAATAACATGTCCTCAGTCTCATTTTCTCCCTCTCCCTCTTGCAGAACAGGTTTTCCCTTTAGACTGCTGTACCATAAGACAACAGCCATCTGACTTCTTTTCCTCCTGATGCAATAGCATAAATGCTTCTACATATTGGAATCTCATTTTAACCTGCTCTTTCACAAAACAATTCTAATTTCAAGATCGTATAATAATTAGGTGAGCCATTCAAGGTCCATCGCTCTCCTGATCCTAACATATATTTGGACCACACACTATTACAATAGAATATCATCTCTTTCTTAGTCACAGGCCCACAGCAATATTTTGTCCACTTGTTTAAGATATGTCCCAAAGGCCTTTCCTTAGGGACATATGGAGTATTTCCCAAATTTATAAGTTCAAAAACAGCAAAACACAAAAAGCACAAGCAAATTCTAGTACAAAAAGCACAGATCCCATCATGAATGAATACAAAACAAAAGCAAATAAACCAGTTCACAAATCAGGTAGAGTCCAACAACGATTCCCCTCTCCAACAGTGTACCCCAATCAAATGCAAAACGAATTGGCTTTTCTCCTAAAGAAAAAGCGAATACCCTAATATATGGAGCCCATTGGCTCCCAAATGTTGATTCCTTGCTCCAACTGCCAAGCGCTGGGGCAGCAGGTGTCACTTCAGGGAATTTTGAAGGGAAAAGCCTCAGGACAAGTGGTCCAGGCAGCTGCTAGGGCCTCACCCCAAAATTCTCCAACCAGGGCAATTGGCCCCAAGAAGCAAGGCTCCTGGCTGTCTTTGCCAAAATTGTTACCAAGCCCAGCCTCACTCTTCTCGCTGCATGACAGCCCAGTAAATTGGCAGACAAGTTGTTGGGGCAAGGAATAATGACTTTAACCAGAAACTTAGCAGATGGAGAAGATGGCAGACTAGTGTCTCAAAAAAACCATCTGTGATAAGGGCAGATCAGGCACAACTTGTAACATCCCCACTCAGCCATTGGTCAGTGTCACAGTGGACCCCTCCCCCAAGTGAGCAACTGTCAACAAGCAATGATTAGTGGTCCTACTAAGCCATTGGTTAGCACTGCAGTGGGTCCCTTCCACTCCCCCTCCTCTGTATAAAAGAAGCCTGAATTCAGACTCGGACAAGATGGTTTGGGGGACAAGAGTGAGCTTGGGCTCAGTAACACATCTTCCCTTCGTCCAAATTCAGCCTCCTTTTATACAGAGGAAGGGGAGGGGAAGGGGCCCACTGTGATTCCAACCAATGGCTGAGAAGGACTGCTAACGTTTGCTCACTAACAGTTGCTCCCTAACGGTTGCTAGCTTGGGGGAGGGGTCCACTGTGACGCTGACAATGGCCTAGCAGTACCACTACTGGTCACTCACTAACAGCCATGCACCTACCCTGCCCCTATTACATCACTACAGACCATGCAGACATCAAAAGATAATAATGGAATACTATAAGCAACTCTACACACATAAATTTAACAACTATTACTACAAAAGCACAAACTACCACAACTCACCCAATTGAAACAGATAATTTGAATAGCCACATAACTATTAAATGCATTGAATTTATAATTAACCTCCTGAAAAAGAAATCTCCAACCCAGATGGTTTCACTGGAGAATTCTAGCAAACATTTAAAGAAGAATTAAATTTAACTCTACAAAGTCTCTTCCAAAATAGAATAAGAGGGGTGAACATTTCCTAACTCATTATAGGAAGCCAGTATCACCCTCATACCAAAGCCAGATAAAGACTGTACAAAAAAAAAAAAAAAAAAAAAAAGAAAGAAAGAAAAAAGAAAAAAAGAAAAGGAAAGGAAAACTATGGGCCAATAGTCCTCCTGAATATAGATGCAAAAATTCTTAACAAAATATTGAGTAATAGAATTCAGCAAAATTTAGGGAGAATTATATATCATGAACAAGTAGGGCTGGTTCCAGGAATGCAAGACTGATTCAATATTTGAAAATCAATTATACAATGTAATCCACCATATCAGCAGGCCAAAAAAAAAAAAATCACATAACTATATCAGAAATTTCCTAGCAAAATAAATGGGTCCTCTTTGTGGATGACATGATGTTATACCTAGAAATTTCCAAATAATCTAAAAAAACAAAAATAAAGAAAATCCTAGAACTAATAAGTGAGTTCAGCATACAAGATCAACCTATGCTATCAACAAATATGTGAGCACTAAATTTGAAAATACAATACCATTTACAATTACTTAAAAAGATATACTTACATGCAAATGTAACATAACTTGTACAAAACTTACATGCTGAAAACTACAAAACACAGATGAAAGAAATCTAAAGAGGTCTAAATAAATGGAGGAACATACTATGTTCATGGATTGAAGACCCAATATGGAAAAGAGATTGATTATACCAAAATTGGTATACAGGTTTAGCAAATCATATAAAAATCTCAGCAGGACTTTTTTGTAGATTTAGAAAATATTATTGAAAAATTTATAAGGAAAGGCAAAGGAACTATGATAGTTAAAACAATTTGAAAAATAAGAATAAAGGGGAGAAATCAGTCTGATTTCAAGGCTTATTATATAGCTATAATTAAGACTGTGTTGTATTGGCAGAGGAATAAAGATATAGATCAAAGGAACAGAATAGAAAACCCAGAAATAGCCCCACACAAGTATAGTGAATGAATTTTTGACAAAGGTGCAAAAGCAATTCAATAGAGGAAAGACAGCCTTTTTCAAGAAAGGGTGGTAGAACAATTGGGCATCCATAGGCAAAGAATAAACCTTGACCAAATGCTCACACCTTATACAAAAATTAACTTGAAATGGATCATGAACTTTAATGTAAAATGCAAAACTATAAACCTTTCAGGAAGAAAAACAACACAAGAGAAAATGTTTATGATCTAGGGCTAGAAAAGAGTTGTTAAATTTTATACCGAAATCCTGATAAATAAAGGGCAAAATAATAAATTTAACTTCATCATAACTAAAAACTTTTCCTGTGCAAGAAATTCTTTAAAGAGGATGAGCATCTCTAGATAGGGAGAAAATATTTGCAAACTACATATCTGAAAAAAATGACATATCTAGATTATATAAAGAACACTTAAAACTCAATAGTTTGGGACTTCCCTGGTGGTGCAGTGGTTAATAATCCACCTGCCAGTGCAGGGGACACAGGTTTGAGCCCTAGTCTGGGATGATCCCACATGCCGTAGAGCAACTAAGCCCGTGTGCCATAACTACTGAAGCCCATGCACCTAGAGTCTGTGCTCTGCAACAAGAGAAGCCACCTCAATGACAAGCCCATGCACTGCAATGAAGAGTAGACGCTGCTCACTGCAACTAGAGAAAGCCCACATGCAGCATCGAAGACCCAACGCAGCCCCCCCCCCAGAAAAAAAACTCAATAGCTTGAAAAAAACCCAAACCAATTACAAAATGGGCAGAAGACACACTCACTGAAGGGGCTATACAGATGGCAACTTGACACATAAGAAGATGTTCAACATTATGAAACATTAGGGAAATGCAAGTTAGGACCACAGTGAGATATCACTATATAGTTATCAGAATAGCTAAAATAAAAAATAGTGACAGGAAGAGATCAAGATGGTGCAGTAGGAGGAGGCTGAGCTCACCTATCCATGAACACATCAAGAATACCTCTACATGTGGAACAATTCTCACTGAAAACAAACTGGAGACTGGCAGAAAGACTTCTATAACCAAGGCTCCCACACAGAGTTGGGTAGGAAGGGAGAAGTGATCAGCCAGGACCTGAGTCCCTAGCAGCAGACACAGAAGAGGAGGGGGACTACACAGGCTTGATAATCCTCCCTGGGGAGTCAGTATTTAGAACCACATACTGGGAAACCCAGTCCTGGGGTCCAACACACAGAAGACAAGTCCTCTTCACTGGTTTGAAAACCAGTGGGACTTAGAGGAGGGCTGTAAGAAACCTAGACTTTTCTCATGAAGTTCATGCACCTACTTGCTTACTCCCAAGAAACAGATGAAACTGCCCAGGGCTCTAGCTGGTTTCCTGCCACCACCCCAGTGTGTCCCCAGCCCATGATGAGCATCCTCTCAAGGCACTCTGGCTCCAGCACAGCTCCCTGCTAGGGTGGCTGCCATTGCTGAGGAGAGTACACAGTTCAAGGGGACAAAGCAGGGACTGCATCTGAATGGAGCAAGGGACCATTGCTGGTGCTCACAGAGGTGGTGGAAAGGGAGCTGTCCCAAGTTCTGACTAGAATTCTGGGACCATCCCAATGTACAGTGGGCACACACTCTTGCCCCTTTTGATCCAGCACTGCTCCCCCCTTGGGCAAAGGTGTTATTGCTGGAAGGGGGGGAAAGTGTACACTTAGAGGGAATGGAACTAGCTCAAACATGACCCTCAGGGCTTCTGCTCCAATACCTTGGAAACCACCCCTGCTCCCAATAGGGTGGTGATGCTGCTGAGCAAAGGAGAAGCCCTGGCTCCCACCTGGCTCTGGCTCTAGCTCCTCCTTCTCTAGCCCCACCTCTCACCAAGGTGATAGCTGCCAACACACCCTAGGAGAAGATGCAACCCATGCTCACTTCACATCAAGCTCTCCCACCAAAGCCACTGGGCACTTGTAGACTACATAGAGACACTCCCACACAAAGACACCCCTTCAAGACCAAAACAGGTAACTGTTTCACCTAATTTTATAGAGACAGAGAAAGTTAAACAAAATGAGAAGACAGGGGTATTTGTTTCAAATGAAAGAACAAGGAAAAAAACTTGAAAAAACAACTGATGATACAGAGAGAAATAATTTACCAGATAAAGAGTTCAAAGTATTAGTGATAAGAATGCTAACTTAACTTGGGAAAAGAACAGATGAGCACAGTGGAAATTTTAACAAGGAACTAGAAAATATAAAAAGAACCAGTCAGAGCTGAAGAATACAATAACTTAGATGAAAAATACAGTAGAAAGAATTAACAGCAGACTAGGTGATACAGAATTCATAAGTGATCTGGAATATAGAATAGTGGAAATAATCTAATCAGAACAGCAAGAAGAAAAACAAATTTAAGAAGTGAGAATAGTTTAAGGGACTTCTAGGACAAAATCAAGTGTACTAACATTCACATTATAGGGGGGTCCCAGGAGATGAGAGAAAGGGGTCAAAAATCTATTTGATGAAATTATGACTGAAAATTTCCTGAACCTGAAGAAACAGATACCCAGGTACAGTAAGAACAGAGAGTCCAAAACAAGATGAAACTAAGAGACCCACACCAAGACATAACATAATTAAAATAGCAAAAGTTAAAGATAAAGAATTCTAAAGGCAACAAAAGAAAAACAAAGAGTCACATACAATGGAATTTCCATAAGGCTATCAGCTGATTTTTCTATAGAAAATCTGTAGCCAGAAAAGAGTGGCATGATATATTTTAAGTGCTGAAAGGGAAAATCATAAATCTAGGATACTCTATCCAGAAAGAATATAATTCAGAATTGAAAGGGAGATATCGAATTCCTCAGGCAAGCTAAAATAGTTTGTCAATATTAAACTGACCCTAAAAGAAGTGTTATAGGGGCTTCTCTAAGTGGAAAAGGCTACAAGAAGTAAGAATTTATAGGAAATGAAAAATCCCACTAGTAAAGGCAACTATATAGTAAAGGCTGTGGATCGACCACTTGAATAAGCTAGTACAAAGACTAAAAGATAAAAATTGTAAAATCAACTATAATTACAATAAACAGTTAAGGGATAAACATGAAGAAGTAAAATATGACATTAAAAACACAAAACATGAAGAAGGGGATTAAAAATGTAGATCTTTTAGAATGTGTTTGAACTTAAATGATTATCAGTTTAAAACAAGTAGATATAGTCAACATATATGCACCCCATGGTAACTACAAATCAAAAACCTACAATAGATACATAAAAACTAGAGGCAGAGGAACACAAGCATACCACTAAAGAAAGTCATCGAACTACATGGAAAAAATGAAAAGGAGAAGAACTACAAAAACAACCAGAAAACAAGTAGCAAAATGGCAATAAGTACATACCTATCAATAATCCCTTTAAATTTCAATGAACTAAATGCTCCAATCCAAAGACTTAGGGTGGCTGATCAAATTTAAAAGCACAAGACTGAGTACTGGCACAAAAATAGACACATAGATCAATGGAACAGAATAGAGAGCCCAGAAATAAACCCACACACTTACGGCCAATTAATCTATGACAATGGAAGCAAGAATATACAATGGAGAAAAGACAATCTCTTCAATAAGTGGTGCTGGAAAAACTGGGCAGCGACACGTAAAAGAATGAAATTAGAACATTCTCTAACACCATATACAAAAATAAACTCAAATAGATTAAACACCTAAATGTAAGATCAGAAACCATAAAATTCCTAGAAGAAAACATAGGCAGAACATTCTTTGACATAAATAATAGCAATATATTTTTGGATCTGCCTCCTAAAGCAAGGGAAACAAAAGCAAAAATAAACAAATTGGACCTAATTAGAGTTAAAAGTTTTGCACAGCAAAGGAAATCATTGACAAAACAAAAAGACAACCTACAAAATGGAAGAAAATATTTGCTAATGATATGACCAATAAAGGGTTAATATCCAAAATATACAAACAGCTCATATAATTCAACAACAAAAAACAAACAACCCAATTTTAAAATGATCAGAAGACCTGAATAGACATTTTTCCAAGGAAGATACACATATGGCCAACAGACACATGAAATGATGCTCAACATCGCTAATCATTAGAGAAATGAAAATCAAAACCACAAGCTATCACCTCACACCTGTCAGAATTGCTACCATCAAAAAGAACACAAATAACAAATGTTGTCAAGAATGTGTTAAAAAGGGAACCCTTGTACACTGTTGGTGGGAATGTTCATTGGTGCAGTCACTGTGGAAACAGTATGGAGTTTCCTCAAAACACTAAAAATAGAAGTACAATATGACCCAGAAATTCCACTCCTGGGAACATATTAGAAAAAAACAAAAATGCTAATTTGAAAAGATACATGCACACCAGTGTTCATAACAGCATTATTTACAATTGTCAAGATATAAAAACAATCCAAGTGTCCATCAACAAATTATATGGATAAAGATATACATACACACACACACACACACACACACTAAATGGAATACTACTCAGTCATAAAAAATAATGAAACTTTGCCATTTGTAACATGGATGGACTTAGAGGGTATTATGCTAAATGAAATAAATTGGAGAAAGACAAATACTATATGATATCACTTATATGTGGAATCTAAAAAATAAAGCAAACTAGTGAATACAAAAATGAAGTAGACTCACAAATGTAGAGAAAAAACTAGAGGTTACCAGTGGGAGAGGGAAGAGGGTAGGGGAAGACAGAGGTAGGGAATTAAGAGGTACAAAATATTATGTAAAAAATAAGCTACAGGGATATACTGTACAATGTAGGAAATACAGCCAATATTTTATAATAACTATAAATGGAGTATAACCTTTAAAAATTGTGAATTACTATGCCGTATACTTGTAACTTATATAATATTGTACATCAATTATATCTCAATAAAAAAAAGACCCATCTATATGCTGCTTACAAGAGACTCAGAGGTAAAGACACACACAGATTGAAAGTGAGGGGGATGGGAAAAAAATTTCATGCAAATAAAAATGACAAGAAAGCTAAGGTAGCAATACTCATATCAGACAAAATAGACTTTAAAATACAACAAAAGACAAAGAAGGACATTGTGTAATGATTGAAAGATCAATACAAGAAGAAGATATAACATTCATTAACATATTTGCACCTAATATAGGGACACCTAAATATACAAAGCAAATATTAATAGACATAAAGGGAGAAATTGACAATAATACAATAAAAATAGGGGACTTTAAAACCTCACTAACATCAATGGACAAACCATCCAGATAGAAATGAATAAGGAAAGAGTGGTCTTAAATAACACATCAGACCAGCTGAACTTAATAGATATATACAGAACATTCCATCAAAAAGTGCAGAATACACATTCTTTTCAAATTCACATGGAATGTTCTCCAGGATAGATCACATGCTAGGCCATAAAACAAGTCTCAATAAATTTAAAGGGATAGAAATTATATCAAGCAGTTTTTCCAACCACAAGGGTATGAAACTGGAAATCAATTACAAGAAGAAAAACGGGGAAAACACAAACATGTGGAGACTAAGCAACATGCTACTAAAACAGCAACAACAATGGGTCAATGAAGAAATCAGAAAATACCTCGAGACAAGTGAAAATAACAACACAACTTTCCAAAATCTATGGGATGCAGCAAAAGTAATTCTAAGAGGGAAGTTTATAGTGATACAGGCCTACCTCAAGAAACAAGTAAAATCTCAAATAAACAACCTAACCAACTATCTAAAGGAATTAGAAAAAGAAGAACAAAGTCCAAAATCAGCAAAAGGGAGAAAATTAGTAATATAGAGACCAAAAAAAAAAAAAAAAAAAGAAAATATCAATGAAACAAAGAGCTGTTCTTTTGAAAAGATAGTTTTAGCAAGGCTCATTAAGAAAAAAAAAAGAGAGTACTTGCTTTGGCAACACATATACTAAAATTGGAATGATTTTCCATGTGCATTTGAAAAGAATGTGTATTCTGCTGTTTTGGATGGAATGTTCTGTACATATCTATTAAGTTCAACTGGTCTGATGTGTTATTTAAGACCATTTTGGCCCCTGCACAAGGATGACATGCAAATTCATGAAGCATTCCATATTTTAAAAAAGAAAGAAAAGAAAAAAAAGAGAGAGAGAACACAAATAAACAAAATAAGAAATGAAAGAGGAGAAATTATAACCAACATCACAGGGAAAGAAAAAATCATGGAAGAATACTACTACAATTATATACCAACAAATTGGACAACCTAGAAGAAATGGATAAACTTCTAGAAACATACACTCTTCCAAGACTGAATTGGAAGAAATAGACAATCTGAAGAGACCAATCATTAGTAGTGAAATTGAATTAGTAATAATTAAAAAAAAAAAAAAAAAAGCCTGCCAGCAAACAAAAGTCCAGGACTGAAAAGCTTCACAGGGAAAGTTTACCAAACATGTCGAGAAGAGCTAATGTCTATTCTTCTCAAACTATTCCAGAAAATACTGAAGAGGAGGGAACACTCCCAAATACATTCTATGAGGCCACCATTACCCTGATATGAAAATCAAAGACACTACAAAAAAAAAAAGGAAGCTATTGACCAATACCTCTGATAAATATAGATGCAAAAATCCTCAACAAAACATTAGGAAAACAAATTTGGCAATATATTAAAAGGATCATGCACCACAATCAAGTGGGATTTATTCCAGGGATGCAAGAATGGTTTGATATCTGCAGATCAATCAACGTGATCCATCACATTAATAAAAGGAAGGATAAACTCACATGATCGTCTCAACAGATGCATAAAAAGCATTTAAAAAATTCAACATCCATTCATGATAAAAGAAACTCTCATCAAAGTGGTTATAGAGAGAACATATCTCAACATAATGAAGATTATATATGACAAACCCAAGCTGACATCATACTCAATGTGAAAAGGTGAAAGCTTTTCCTTCAAAGTTAGAAACAAGACAAAGATACCCACTTTCACTACTTCTATTTAACATAGAGTTGGAATTCCTAGCCAGCAGTTAGACAAGAAGAAATAAAATGCACTCAAACTGGAAGGGAAGAAGTAAAACTGTCACTATTTGCAGATAACACAATAGAAAACCCTAAAGTCTGTAAACTAAAAACTATTAGAACTAATAAATGAATTCAGTAAAGCCATGGGATAAAAGATTAATATACAGAAATCTTTTGCTTTGTTATGCACTAGTAATGAGCTATCAGAAACAGAAAGCAAGAAAACAATTTCATTTAAAATCACAACAAAAAGAATAAAATGCCTAGGAACAAACTTAACAAGAGAGGTGAAAAACCTATACTCTGAAAACTATAAAACATTGATGAAGGAAATTGAAGATGATACAAAAAAATGGAAAGATATCTCGTGTTCATGGACTGGAACAATTAATAGTGTTAAAATGACCATACTTCCCAAAGAAATCTACAGATTTAATGTAATCCTTATCAAAATACCCATGACATTTTTCACAGAACTAAAATAAATAATCCTAAAATTTATATGGAACAACAAGAGACCCCAAATAGCCAAAGCAAACTTGAGAAAAAAGAACAAAGCTGGAGGTTCATACTCCCTGACTTCAGACTTTACTACAAAGCTACGGTACCCAAAAGAAATGAGAACTTATGTTCACAGATGTTGATAGCAACTTCATTCATAATAGCCCCAACCTAATAGCGCAATCCAGATGTCCTTCAGTGGGTGAATGTCCAGAGAAGTTTGAGGGCAGATACTGCAGAAGTTTAGACTTGGATTGTTTGTGACTTTCCAGAGAACGAGTACATGACTGGGGCAGAGTTAGGGTGTGTGCTGGGAGGCTGGGAAAGAACAATGATGACACACTAGAACTGAATACTTCAGTCTATAATTGGTAAATATTGAACTACATCTCTAAGGCCTTAGGTTTCCCAGATCTGCTTCAGTCCAAAGCACTTAGGAAACAGAGACTCAATAGGGCAGCCTCCTAGGCCTACGGAGGGACATGTGGTTTTCCTTCTTTGGAAGAGATGTGTCTTGTCATCTGTACTCCTAAATTTAGAAAAACCTGTGAATAACTTCATTCGCAAAGTGGCCCACTTTTTGGAACACAATTTTTGTGTGGGGATTTATGGGTGTTAATGTAAGAGGTATGTGTATGTAGTATGCAGTATGCAATGCTCAGAAAGATTAGACCTCACCAAGTGAGCTAACAGCGCCAGAACACATCAGAGAAATGTTCCTCAAAAGACCACTAGATGGCAGCACATGCACACAGCAGTTAATGCTCCTTCACCCAGAGAACTTTGCAATTAAACTGTCCTCCGGCAATACCCCTGCCACCCTGGAAAATCCTGCCCTTGAATAGACATTTCTCCAAAGAAGATATACAGATTGCCAACAAACACATGAAAGTATGCTCAACATCACTAATCATTAGAGAAATGCAAATCAAAATTACAATGAATTATCACCTCACATCAGTTAAAATGGGCAACATCAGAAAATCTACAAACAAATGCTGGAGAGGGTGTGGAGAAAAGAGAACCCTCTTGCACTGTTGGTGGGAATGTAAATTGATACAGTCACTATGGAGATTCCTTAAAAAACTAAAAATAGAATTAACATACGACACAGCAATCCCACAACTGGGCATATACCCTGAGAAAACCATAATTCAAAAAGAGTCATGTACCAAAATGTTCATTGCAGCTCTATTTACAATAGCCAGGAGATGGAAACAACCTAAGTGCCCATCATCAGATGAATGGATAAAGAAGATGTGGCACATATATACAATGGAATATTACTCAGCCATAAAAAGAAACGAAATTGAGTTATTTGTAGTGAGGTGGATGGACTTAGAGTCTGTCATGCAGAGTGAAGTAAGTCAGAAAGAGAAAATCAAATACTGTATGCTAACATGTACATATGGAATCTAAAAAAAAAAAAAAGGTTCTGAAGAACCTAGGGGCAGGACAGGAATAAAGATGCAGATGCAGAGAATGGACTTGAGGACAAGGGGAGTGGGAAGGGTAAGCAGGAATGAAGTGAGAGAGTAGTATTGACATATATATATTACCAAATGTAAAATAGCTAGTGGGAAGCAGCTCCATAACACAGGGAGATCAGCTCGGTGCTTTGTGACCACCTAGAGGGGTGGGATAGGGAGGGTGGGAGGGAGATGCAAGAAGGAGGGGATATAGGGATATATGTATACATTATAGCTGATTCACTTTGTTATACAGCAGAAACTAATACAACATTGTAAAGCACTTATATTCCAATAAAGATGTTAAAAAAAAAGGTTTATGATGAAGTATATTTTTATGATAATGTGTTGCAAACATGAAGAATTTCACAGGCTCTGTACGCGCAGGCCCAGCGGCCATGGCCCACGGGCCCAGCCGCTCCGCGGCACGCGGGATCCTCCCGGACCGGGGCACGAACCCGCATCCCCTGCATCAGCAGGTAGACTCCCAACCACTGCGCCACCAGGGAAGCCCACAAACATGAAGAATTTTGAGGTAGGAACATAGATTCAAAGGATGACAAGAGATCGTGTAGTTAGAATTCTTCACCTTTTGGCGAAAAGTATCTTTCTTGCACCTGAAGCCAGAAAGTAATTATACCAGATAAAAGGTTTTTTTTTTTTTTTGAAGTATAGTTGATTACAGTTTTGTGTTAGTTTCAGGTGTACAGCACAGTGATTCAGTTATACACACATATATATGTATCTATTATTTTTCAGATTATTTTCCCTTATAGGTTATTATAAAATATTGAGCATAGTTCCCTGTGCTATACAGTAGGTCCTTGTTGGTTATCTACTTTATATATAGGAGTGTATATATGTTAATCCCAAATTCCTAGTTTATCCCTTCCTCTCCCCTTTCCCTCTTGGTAATCATAAGTTTGTCTTCTATGTCTCTGGGTCTATTTCTGTTTTGTAAATAAGTTCATTTGTATCTTTTTTTTTTGATTCCACATATAAGTGATATCATATGATGTTTGTCTTTCTCTGACTTACTTCACTTAGTATAATAATCTCTAGGTCCATCCATGTTGCTGCAAATGGAATTATTTCATTGTTTTTTATGGCTGAGTAATATTCCATTTTATATATATATATATATATGCCACATCTTCTTTATCCATTCATCTGAGATGGACATTTAGGTCACTTCCACATCTTGGCTATTGTAAATAGTGCTGCAATGAACACAGGGGTGCATATATCTTTTTGAATTAGAGTTTTGTCAGGATATATGCCCAGGAGTGGTAATGTTGGATCATATGTTAGTTCTATTTTTAGTATTTTTTAAGAAACTAAAAACTGTTCTCCATAGTGGCTATACCAATTTACATCCCACCAACAGTGTAGGAGGGTTCCCTTTGCTCCACACCATGTCCAGCATTTATTGTTTGTAGACACTTGGATGATGGCTATTCTGACCTATGTGAGGTGATACCTCATTGTAGTTTTGATTTACATTTCTCTAATAATTAGTGATGTTGAGCATTTTTTCATGTGCCTGTTGGCCATCTGTATGTCTTCTTTGGAAAAATGTTTATTAGATCTTCGGACCATTTAAGAGGATTTGTTCGATACAGGTATCCCTCTTGGGTTCATGGTTCGAGGCTGGCTGTGCCATACACTATCCCTGCATCTCATAATTGCTACTGTTCATTTATTGAGAATTTAGCTTGATGCTGGGCATGTGCATTATGCATTAAACTTTACTGCAGCTGTCTGGTGTAGCAATTGTTATCCTCATTTTACAGATGGGAAAACTAACTATTAGAGCCACTAAGAATCTTGGTAATGGAACAGAGCTAGTAAAGACTGAGGTGCACCCTTAATCCTATGAACTTCCCAACATTCCCCCAGTACTCCTCCAGGTGGTGCTCATGTCTAAGCTTTTACTGCTTCATGATGGCTGAAGTCTAGGACAAATACTCTAACTGAAGGTGTCTTCTTTCTCTTCCACCAAAAATATCTTGGCAATCCCTATCAAGATACCAATGGCATTTTTTGCAGAACTAGAACAAATAATTCTAAAATTTGCATGGAAATATGAAAGACCCCAAATAGCCAAAACAATCTGGAGAAAGGAGAACAAAGTTGGAGATATCACACTCTTGGATTTCAAACTATACCACAAAGCTACAGTAATCAAAACAGTATGATACTGGCACAAAAACAGACACATAGACCAATGGAACAGAATAAAGAGCCCATAAGTGAATCTGCACTTACATGGTAAATTGATTTATGACAGAAAAGTCAAAAATATACAGTGGGGAAAAGACAGCCTCTTCAATAAATGGTATTGGGAAAACTGGACAGCTACTTGTAAAAGAATCAAACTGGACTACTTTCTCACGTCATATACAAAAATAAACTCAAAATGGATTAAGGAATTAAATGTAAGACCTGAAACCATAAAACTCCTTGAAGAAAACATAAGTAGTAATGCTTTCACAATGGTCTTAGCAAATTCTTTTTTTTGATATGTCTCCTCAGGCAAGGGAAACTAAAGCAAAAATAAACAAATGGGACTACATAAGACTGAAAAGCTTTTACATAGCAAAGGAAACTATCAACAAAACAAAAAGGCCACCTACTGAATGGGAGAGGATACTTGCAAATGATATATCTTATAAGGGGTTAATATCCAAAATATACAAAAGACTCATACAACTCAACATCAGAAAACCAAACAATCCAATTAAAAAATGGAAAAAATAAATAAATAAAATAAAAAATGGACAGAAGGGCTTCCCTGGTGGCGCAGTGGTTGAGAGTCCGCTTGCAGATTTGTGCCCCAGTCCAGGAAGACCCCACATGCCGTGAAGCGGCTGGGCCCGTGAGCCATGGCCGCTGAGCCTGTGCGTCTGGAGCCTGTGCTCCACAACGGGAGAGTCCACAACAGTTAGAGGCTCGCATACCGCAAAAAAAAAAAAAAAAATTGGACAGAAGATTTGAATACACATTTCTCCAAAGAAGATATGTAGATTGCCGATAGGCACATGAAAAAATGCTCAACATCACTAATCATCAGAGAAATGCAAATCAAAACCACAATGAGATATGATCTCACACCTGTTATAATGGCTATTATCAAACAGACAACAAATAACAAGTGTTGGTGATGATATGGAGGAAAGGTTACCTTCATGCACTGTTGGTGGGAATGTAAACTGGTGCAACTATTGTGGAAAACAGTATGGAACTTCTTAAAAAATTTAAAAATAGAACTACCATACAATCCAGCAATTCCACTCTGGGTATTTTTCTGAAGAAAATGAACACTAATTCAAAATAATATATGCACCCCTATTTTCATTGCAGTATTATTCACAATAGCCAAGATATAGAAACAACTTAAGTGTCCATCAATAAATGAATGAATAAATCAGAGAAGAAAAAGAAATAAAAGGAATACAAACTGGAAAAGAAAAAGTAAAGCTGTCACTGTTTGCAGATGACATGATACTATACATAGAAAATCCTAGAGATGTCACCAGGAATCTACTAGAGTTAATCAATGAATTTGGTAAAGTTGCAGGATACAAAATTAATGCACAGAAATCTCTTGCATCCCTATACACTAATGATAAAAAATATGAAAGAGAAATTATGGAAACACTCACATTTACCATTGCAATGAAAAGAATAAAATACCTAGGAACAAACCTACCTAGGGAGACAAAAGACCTGTGTGCAGAAAACTATAACACACCGATGAAAGAAATTAAAGATGATACCAACAGATGGAGAGATATACCATATTCTTGGATTGGAAGAATGAATATTGTGAAAATGACTATACTACCCAAAGCAATCTACAGATTCAATGCACCCCTATCAAATTACCAATGGCATTTTTTACGGAACTAGAACAAATCATCTTAAAATTTGTATGGAGACACAAAAGATGCCGAGTAGCCAAAGCAGTCTTGAGGGAAAAAAACGGAGCTGGAGGAATCAGACTCCCTGACTTCAGACTATACTACAAAGCTACAGTAATCAAGACAATATGGTACTGGCACAAAAACAGAAATATAGATCAATGGAACAAGATAGAAAACCCAGAGATAAACCCACGCACCTATGGTCAATTAATCTGACAAAGGAGGCAAAGATATATGATGGAGAAAAGACAGTCTTCTCAGTAAGTGGTGCTGGGAAAACTGGACAGCTACATGTAAAAGAATTAAATTAGAACACTCCCTAACACCAATACAAAATAAACACAAAATGGATTCAAGGCCTAAATGTAAGACCGGACACTATAAAACTCTTAGAGGAAAACATAGGAAGAGCACTCTTCGACATAAATCACAGCAAGATCTTTTTTGATCCACCTCCTAGAGTAATAGGATTAAAAACAAAAATAAACAAATGGGATCTAATGAAACTTCAAAGCTTTTGCACAGCAAAGGAAACCATAAACAAGACGAAAAGACAACTCTCAAAATGGGAGAAAATATTTGCAAACGAATCAATGGACAAAGGATTAATCTCCAAAATATATAAACAGCTCATGCAGCTCAATATTAAAGAAACAAACAACCCAATTCAAAAATGGGCAGAAAACCTAAATAGACATTTCTCCAAAGAAGACATACAGATGGCCAAGAAGCACATGAAAAGCTGCTCAACATCACTAATTATTAGAGAAATGCAAATCAAAACTACAATGAGGGGGCATCCCTGGTGGCGCAGTGGTTGAGTGTCTGCCTGCTGATGCAGGGGACGTGGGCTCATGCCCCGGTCCGGGAGGACCCCACATGCCACAGAGCGGCTGCTCCTGTGAGCCATGGCCGTTGAGCCTGCGTGACCGGAGCCTGTGCTCCACAACAGGAGAGGCCACAGCAGTGAGAGGTCCGTGTACAAAAAAACAAAACAAACAAACAAAAAAACTACAATGAGGTATCACCTGACACTAGTTAGAATGGGCATCATCAGAAAATCTACAAACAAATGCTGGAGAGGGTGTGGGGAAAAGGGAACCCTCTTGCACTGTTGGTGGGAATGTAAATTGATACAGCCCCTATGGAGAACAGTATGGAGGTTCCTTAAAAAACTAAAAATAGAATTACCATATGATCCAGCAATCCCACTACTGAGCATATACTGAGAGAAAACCATAATTCAAAAAGACACATGCACCCCAATGTTCATTGCAGAACTATTTACAATAGCCAGGTCATGGAAGCAACCTAAATGCCCGATAGACAAATGGATAAAGAAAATGTGGTACATATATACAATGGTATATTACTCAACCATAAAACGGAACGAAATTGAGTCATTTGTTGAGATGTGGATGGATCTAGAGACTGTCATACAGAGTGAAGTAAGTCAGAAAGAGAAAAATAAATATCGTATATTAATGCATGTATTTGGAACCTAGAAAAATGGTACAGATTAACCGGTTTGCAGGACAGAAGTTGAGATACAGATGTAGAGAACAAACGTATGGACACCAAGGGGGAAAACCGTGGTGGGGTGGGGATGGTGGTGTGCTGAATTGGGCGATTGGGATTGACATGTATACATTGATGTGTATAAAATTGATGACTAATAACCTGCAGTATAAAAACAAACAAACAAACAAACAAAATCAACTAATACTAAACTTTCTTTTTGTATTTGTATGGAAATATGTTAATATAAATGTTTCAGACATTACATGAAATTTCTAAAAATCTTATATGTTCTTGTATAATGTTATAAGTCATAATTCTAGTTATTATTTTAAAATGTATATCTCAGAAACAACTAAATTTCCTTGTCATTTGCATTATTATGAACTTTCATCAAATCTTTAACTGTGGTCATTTTTGTCTTTTGTCATTTTCAGACAGTTCTGGGTGTACTCTGATGCTTTTGCAAAAATGTTCCTATAAAAGGGTTTCATCTTCAAGGAATCCATGGAAAAGACTCTGACAAGTACAGGTTTCTGGTAACTGACTATACTGCTGAACTGAATGAATAAGCATTTTCAGAACTCTAATGGAAAACTGATGAATTCATGAAAGTGCTAACAAAAGATCAAGATGAAAAAAAATTAATTACATGGGACTGAGTGAACTGATGAGGATGATTATAATTTTTGTGACTTTCTGTTTGAATAATAATAAAAAACGATGTCTCTCACACACAACACACACACATGCAATGGAATATCACTCAACCATAAAAAGAATGAAATCTTGCCATTGAGACATGGGTGTACCCAGAGGATATTATGCTAAGTGAAATAAGTCAGACAGAGAAAGACAGATATTGTATGATTTCACTTATATGTGGAATATAAAAAAACAAAACAAATGAACAAACATAACAAAACAGAAACAGAGTCATAGATACAGAGAAGAAACAGGTGGTTGCCAGATGGGTGGTGGATGAGAGGATGAGTGAAATGGGTGAGGGAGATTAAGAGGTACAAACTTCCAGTTACAACATAAATGAGCCATAAGGTTGAAATGTATGGAGAATACAGTGAATAATAATGTAATATCTTTTTATGGCAACAGATGGTAACTAAATTATCATGGTGATCATTTTGTAATGTATAGAAATATCAAAACATTGTGTTGTACACCTGAAACTTAACATAGTGTTGTAAGTCAATTATACTTCAAAAAACAAACAAGCAAACTCAAAGTAAAAGAGATCAGATTTGTCCTTACCAGAGGTGGAGGGTGACTGGGTGGGAATTGAATGAAGGCAATCAAAAGGTACAAACTTCCAGTTATAAGATAAGTACTAAGGGTATAATGTACAACATGATTAATATAATTAACATTGCTGTATGTTATATATAAAAGTTGTTAAGAAAGTAAATCCTAAGCATTCTTGACACAAGGAGAAACGATTTTCTTTCTTTTTCTTTTACTTTGTATCTCTATGAAATGATGGATATTCACCAAACTTATTGTGGTATTCATTTCATGGTGTATGTAAGTCAAGTCATTATGACGTACACCTTAAACTTATATAGTACTGTATGTGAATTATATCTCGATAAACCTGGAAGAAGGAAAAAAATATTTTGAAACTAATATGTTCAATCTAATACCAACTGAGTATAGCCTTTAGCTTGGGATAGTGAGAATAGTAACTAGCAACTTAATATCAAGAAAAAGATTCATAAGATTCTTTACATGGTTACTTGTTGGGCTTTTTTTTCCACATCAATAATTGTAGGACTAAATTACATTGATACCTAAAATGCCATCAACTGACCAATGACTCACGGAAGTGACAGATTGCAGGCAAGCATATACAGCTGATTTTGCATGGCACACTTCCAGCCACATGGCTAGTTTGGTGTTGGGCAGGGGGCAGGTGAAATAGTTTGTCATGGATGGTTATATCTTTTTTTAACTTTTTGAAAGTTGGCTTTTCTCAATTCCTATTTATGACCATGGGTGGAGGCGATCAATATACTTGATGCTAAATAGAACTCAAGTAATATAATGGTGAATGGCTGAAAAGACAGGTGGGCAGGCAAGTAGGAGGGAGACAGGTAAAGTCTATTTGAGGCACGTATACCTCATCTACATAGAGACTACCCATGAGGAATCCTGCTTCCCACTGCCATGCCAGGCTTAGCAGTTCACACTCCCCCTCCTGACTCAGGCACCGACTTATTGGGGAAAGGGAAACAAGATTCAATTTGGGATAATGTAAGTAGGAAATCAGAAGCCCCTATCATTTTTTTAAATTGAAAATGCTAAATCCATCTAATGCACAGCATTGTGATTAGAGTTAACAACACTGTATTGTACTTGAAAGTTGCTAGGAGACTTGATCTTAAATGTTCTCACTACAAACAAGAAATGATAGTTTTGTGCCATGATGGAGGTGTTAGATAACACTACAGTGGTAATCATATTGCAATCTATAAATGAATCAAATCAACACATTGGGAACCTTAAATATATACAATGTTATATGTCAATTATATCTCAGTTTTTTCCAGTTTTATTGACAAATAATTGACACACGTCACTGTGTAAGTTTAAGGTATACAGCATTTACATATTGATTTACATATATTGTGAAATGAAATGATTACCACACTGGGCTTAGTTAACATTTATCATCTCATATAGACACAATAAAAAGAAAAGAGCAATTTTTGAATGTATAATGTTGTAAGAGATGAAGATTTAATATATCCATCTCTCCTTCCTCATCCTCTCTCTAAAACTTTATTATCCTTTTACTTATATCAATAAGTCGTGTTTGCGTCACTTATATCTCAATTTAAAAAAGAAAGAAAGAAACGCCAAATCCTATCAGAGCAATTTGGCATGCAGTTTTCCCCTAAAAATTATGTCTCTAATTTTTGACATGCACACTTTTGATATATGTGACATATAAGTTATGTAAAGTTATATAAAACCTTCAAATTAACCCTGTAGTTTGGGCATTATCTCTCTTTTATAAAATAGGAAAATGAGATATCATGTAACTTTCCTAAGTGACATACCTAGGAAAAAATGCATTTAGTTAAGTGGAAGTCTTTTGTGCCTTTATAGGGGCAGTAAAATGTCATACAGGAGAATGGGAGGTTGACTGGACAGGGAACTGCAGACCAGCTGAGTTTTTAGTGGCCACGAATGCAGTGAGGCCAGTTAGAAGTGCTGCTTGCTCTTCTCCAGCCATATCCAGAGGTGTGGGTACAGACACAGACTTGGAGGCAAGGTGGACATAACCAGAGGGGTGTGATGAAGCAAGACAGTGTAGGGGCCTTGAGGGCACAAGGGATTCCAACAATTGACCATCTAATGAAAGCTTGACGAGGCAGGGAGTGAGAGCACGAGAGGAGGTGGGCTACAGTTAAAGAAGATGACTGAGGCATTGCGGCGAGCCGCATCCGACCAGCAGAATGACGAGTCGCCACACGCAAGATTCTTCTCGTATCACACTTTATTGGAGCACAGCTTGGTTAAAGAAAAGATGGAAGGAAGACACCGCAATCCTATAGCAGTCTGCTTATATAGGGATTAAGAACATGTGTCGCTCTGTGATTGGCTTTCGCCGATGGTGCGACTTGTGAGCCAGCATCGGATAGGTCGCTACTTTAAAACCTCATTAGTATACTTAGCGCAAGCGCAGTGGCCACAGGAAGGATGATTCAGCTTACTTCAGCTTCCTGCTGCGTGGCAGTTAGCTGACCGCGCCCTACAAGGCATTAGTGGTTCTATTGCGAGGAGGGTACCAGAGGAAGTGAGCAGTGATGAGGGAGTGGGGTGCGTGAAATTTCTGAGAGGTGTTAATACTGGACAGGACATGTCTGGGGTGTGACCACGGGAACAAACAACTGAGGAGACAAGATCATTGGTGGAGAGCTGGGAGGCCAATGTACTGGAAATACTATCTACCAAGATATTGATCTTACCAAGGGTAATGACTAGGGAGTGTTAGAGAAAGTGACAATGATCCAGGAAGTGAAACTTCAAGGAATAAACTCATCTACCCAGACTTTGGTAGATGATTGTGACCACAAGGCTGGTAGGAAAAACAATCTGTGGTGGGATGGAGGGAGCATGTTCCAGGAAAGCAGCAAGCAGCTGTGGGACTGTGGCCCATGAGAGGCCAGCAGCCAGGACTGGGACATCCCAGTGGTGACTCATCTCAGGGCTGGGTCATTAGTGAGGCCTGAAGTAGGGACATGGGTGATGCCACCAGAACATTTAGGAAGTCACTGACCCAGACTAAGTTCGTTCCTCTCTCCCTCCTACTGCTCACCCAACTTTGGAGGGAAGTCCAGAGCTTGTCGTGACACCATGGAAGAAGTTGCCTAGACTATGAGGTCAGAACAAAGCCAACGGGTGTTTACAACAAATACTCATTAAATTTCAATGTTGGCTTTGAAGGTCATCTCATCTAAAAAGACAGTTGGTGAAGCATCCCACCTCATGAAAGGGAAAGGGCCCTTTCTACCCCTAAGGCACCTCAACTTTACACTGTTCCGAGGGTCAAGGACCCTCAAACTATAGATGAAATGTGTTTACTCTGTGGCACCTAGCACATATTAAGAACTCAGTAAAGGTTTGTGGAATAAATGGATGAATGGATAAACAATGTCTTCTCAGGGCTTCCCTGGTAGTGCAATTGTTAAGAATCCACCTGCTAATGCAGGCGACACGGGTTTGAGCCCTGGTCCGGGAAGAACCCACATGCCGCGGAGCAATTAAGCCCCTGCACCACAACTACTAAGCCTGCGCTCTAGAACCCATGAGCCACAACTACTGAGCCTGCGTGCTGCGACTACTGAAGCCTGCGTGCCTAGAGCCCATGCTCCGCAACAAGAGAAGCCACCATAATGACAAGCCCGCGCACCACAACGAAGAGTAGTCCCCGTTCGCCGCAACTAGAGAAAACCCGCATGCAGCAATGAAGACCCAACGCAGCCAAAAATAAATAAATTTATTTTTTAAAATGTCTTCTTGGTAGAATCAGGAGCTGGAGACAGCCCTCCGGGTACAAGCAGCAGGAAAGTGTCCCTGGATCTTTAAGTTTATCCTAAGGATCTCACCTCCCCATCACCTCCTCCGTGTTTTAGGAGAATCCAAACAGAACTGCTTCCCCCACCCACGTGGCCTCTAACTGCCTGCAGCCTAGACACAGGCTCTCAGGGGTTTCAGACAAAGTAGATGAAGAGAAGCAGTCTGTCAGTCCTTCCCCCGAGGCTGCCTTCCCAGAGCTTGCTTGTTTCTCACAGAGCATCACATGCCCAGTGCTGGGAAGGGATGAAGAAAGAGCCGTGACCTTCATACACTGGGGCAACATCCCTGCTCTGAATGGAGATCTCTCACAGCTACAGAGCACCATCCTCCCTGCTCCCAAGAAGGGAGGTCCTTCATTCTGGGTTACAGAGTCATGGAGTGACTTAGTGGGTCCCAGGCTGACTCTGCAGCTCTCTTGGAGCAGAAGGCAGCTGGGGCACATCATCAGGGTGAAGCACATCACCCCTTCCTGCTCGTCATATCTCCCAGTGTGGTCTCCCAGGGCCACGGCCACATGGTCAGCTCCCCAAAGGCAGTGAAGCCCTTGCCCCCGATTTTAGCCCAGGTCCTCAGCAGGCCCTCGTGAGAAGCAGCAAAAAGGACAAAGTGCCAAGTGACCTTTTTAAATGATGCTGAAAAGACTACTAAAGCAGTTCAGTTATTATTATTCCCAAGATGTACAATTCAGTGGAAATAGGCAAATTACAAGCAATAATATACTGTGTGAGCATACACACTCTTCTGTTCAGAGAAAGGTCTGAAATAGCCTAACCAAATCAGTGCCATTTCTCAGGGATAATGTGAGAAATGGCCTTTACTTTTATTTTGTAGATTTTTGCTTATCTATATTCTAAATTTCCTTAAAGTTGCAAATCAAAAAGACATTTTTAAGAGGAAAAAGAAAATGAGATTGTATCTCACAGTGTACCTTTCATCCAAAGCTCGGAGGTGTTTTTCTGAGAAGCCTGGAAAAGAGCCAACCCCGCCACTCAGACTTGCCAGGTTCTCTGGGGCCCACTCCAGGCATTCAGGAACCTTAAGGCCCTGGCCTGAGCCCACCTACAGGGGACAGACCTGATGTGTTATACTTTGGTCATTTTTATTTATTTGTCCATGTATCACCTGGGGCCTAGTGAGTGCCAGGCTCTGAACCAAGTGTTGGGGTTAAATTCTGTCCTGGTGAAGAGAAGGGTGCTAGGTATTGAATTGTGTCCCTCCAAATCACATTGAAGCCCTAGCTCTCAATGTGATGGTATTTGGAGATGGGACCTTTGGGAAGTACTTAAATTTAGATGAGGTCATGAGGGTGAGATGTCCGCTATGGGATCAGTGCCCTTATAAGAAGAGGAAGAGAAGCTCATTCTCTCTCCAAGAGCACACACCAAAGAAAGAAAGGCCATGTGAGGACTCAAAGAGAAGGTGCCCATCTGCAAGCCAGGAAGAGAGTCTTCACCAGGAACTGATCATGCTGGCACCCTGATCTTGGAATTCCAGCCTCCAGAACTGTGAGAAATAAATTTCTGTTATTTATGCCACCTCTGTCTGTGGTGTTTTGTCATGTCAGCCCAAGCAGACTAAGACAAAGGGCACATAAATCAGAAGTACAAAGCAATGTGCTAAGTGCTGTAGGTGGGGTGATGATGCCAGAAAGTTCTAGATAAACCCCTGCTCTTTTGCAAGCTGCTCAGTGCCCTGGAGCAAGGACATAGCTGGCCATATGGTGAAGGCAAGGCTGCCCAGAAACTGGGTGCAGATGCAGATGGAAGGGAAGGGAGCTTTTTGTGCAGGGTCCCAGGCTAGCCCAGCACACGTGCATGCTGCTGAACTGCGGGACACATACTATTAGTCTGAGTTTCTTGTCAAGGGGACGAGAGAGTAGAGGAAGCCAAAAGACTTGTCCTTTCCTGGTACGGGGCCAAGCTAGGAAAAGTGCCGTTTATTAGTTTCTCTTCTCTTTGGCATCCTCTCAACCCTCCTCTAAATCCTGTAACTGTTTCCCTGCACTCTTGTCCCCCATACTGTCTTGCTGTATAGAGGGCAGGATAAGACCTACTTGTGCTCCAAAATTATCTGCCTGTCCTCCTAGCCAATCAGAACATCCACTCCCTCAGCACCTGCATCAGAAATTAATCCACACTGAGATGCAAATGACTGATTGGATCAAAATCTTACTAGAGAGTTTCCCAGAAAGAGTATGTAGACAAGTGATTTTTTGAAGTTGGACATTCTTCTTTATTACTAATTCCCCAGAGCTTCTGATATGCTGTCGGTCAGAATTTCCAAAGGTGTGGACTGGGACTGTCTCCCTAACCTTTTACCTAGAGAATGCTTTTTTTGTATAACACCTCTTACATCTTACCTTTGTCCCCAGAATTCCATAGTAGGCACTATAAAAACTTTGTCCCGAAGTTTTTGCATTTTAAAAATAGGTCTATGACTCTAATAAACTGCTGTTGGAATTTCTGACTGTAATGAAGAGTAAAGGAACTTTCCTGGCTTGTGTGTGTGTGTAGCAGTCAGATCTATGTGATGATGACTCTGAATTGTCTATCTGACATCCTGCTCAGTTCCAGACCAATATATCCAGCCGCTCTTAGGACTTTCTTCTTGGGTGTACCCAGACACTTCAGACCAGAGAGGCCCAAAGGGGAAATCACTATAGGCCCTCACGTCAGCACATGGCAGGATTATTCACCCAACTGCTCAAGACAGAAACCTAGGAGTCATGATCGACACCGCCCTTCCCCTCACACCATGCAGCCACACCAAGGTCTGCAGGTTCTGTTACTCAGTATCTTCCAGATCTGAACCTCCCCTCCTCCCCCATCACTCCTGCCAGCGCTCATGCTGAAGACCTCATTACTTCTCTCCTGATTGACCAGCAGTCTCTTCTCTGGACAATTGGCGTAATAATGGTATCTGCCTCACTGGGTGGCTGTAAAGAATAAAACACTTAATAAACATAGAGCAACAATCTTCTCACTCCTCGGCTAAATACCCACCCATTCAGTAAATATTACATGTGTGCATTACTTCTGGATCAGTGCTTGGTGCTAATGTTACAGAGTAGATATTTTCTGTTCGCTCAAAGGTCTAAGAGAAGAAACACACAAAAAGTAACTGAGGTAAAGTGTCCCAGGTGATGAAGACACAAAGGAGGAAGCAAGTGGCCAATTCAATCCCAGGGAATTGGGAAAGAGTCCACGGAGGACAGATGGGGACCTAATGGGTCAGAGCCGTTAAGCGATCAATGTCATGGTCTTGTCCATAAAATTCACTTGACGTGGCACACACCTCCTTCAACGAAGCAAGCAAGTCAGACACTGACCTGTCAGCCCCAAGTAGTTCCTGGCTTCTGCCATCTCTACCTCCTCATCTAGACCTTCTCCAGTTCCAACCAGGAGAGTCTGGGGTCCTTGGGGGTCCAAATATGCTATTTGACATTTCTGCTGACTCACTCATGATGGCTTGCTTGCATGTTTGGCAACTTTTTCGTGTACCAATATTTGGCTTGCCTTAATTTGAAGGATGAGAGTAACTTATTCCAAGTGAAATTTGGATTTACTTCTGCAAGGTATCCCAGGGTACGACCAACAAGGAAGTATTTGAAAATCATTTCTCGGTCTGGGTTTTCTTCTGATCATGTGGTAGTGTAAATTCAAACCTGGAAACAGTGTGAGGATAGACCTGTTCTAGGAAGGGGGACCCCTTCCAGGGCCTGAGAGTGGGCTCTTGTCTAACACTCTGAAATGAGTTGTCCGGGGATACACATATGCTGACAAAACAAGAGACTTTATTGGGAAGGGGCACCCGGGAGGAGAGCAGCAGGGGAAGGGAACCCAGGAGGACTGCTCTGCCATGTGGCTCGCAGTCTCAGGTTTTATGGTGGTGGGGTTAGTTTCTGGGTTGTCTCTGGCCAATCACTCTGACTCAGGGTCCTTCTGGTGGTGTGCACATTGCTCAGCCATGATGGATTACAAAGAGGAGGATTCTGGGGAGTTGGTAGGACATATGGACTGATGTCCCCTCTCTCCTTTTGACCTTTCCCTAATTCTTCAGGTTGGTGGTAGCTTGTTAGTTCTGTCTTCCTTACCAGGACCTCCTGTTCTAAGATAACTCATGCAAGTGGCTACTATCTTGCCTGGCCAGGGCAGGCGGTTTCAGTCAGTGTTTCCCCTAACAGACCTATGATTTGAAATTTTAGGGAAGACTTTTCTCCCACTTAACCCTGAGCAGAGGCCTGAGAAACACTGACAGTGATTTTCTGGGAGTCATTAACTTTCTAGATCACCCTTTCACCCAAACTGTAGCCTTTTGGCATCCCTGGCATTTGGAGAGTCTCAGTTCCATCCTCCATCTTGCATGGGCCAAAAACATTATGACCTGTCCCTCCCCGGGGTCTTTGAAATCCACTCTCTAGCTTTCTGGAACAGCAGACTCTTCAGGGTAGCCATAATTTCAATTTTGGTTTTGTCTTTTGTGGGGTTTTCTTGCTTTCTAGAGCATTTATTATTTTAAATAAGTTTATGTTTTGTGGTGAGAAGCTGTTTCAGTGTATCTAATCTGCTATATTTCTGGACATGGAAGTTTCCCTCTGATATAGATAGATAGATATATAGATAGATAGATAAATGATAGATAGATAGATAGACGATTGATAGATAATAGATAGATAAACCAAACCACACCTTGATCTTGGACTTCTAGCTTCCAGAACTGTGAGAAAATAAATTTCTGTTGTTTAGACTACTGAGTCTATGGTACTTCATTACGGCACCCCTAGCAGATGAATACAGTAGCCATCAGTCAACTTCAACAATTATTAACATTCTACCATTCTTGTTTCATATCATATCACCACCTCCCCAGCTTTCACTTAATTTTTGGCCGGATTGTTACTTTAAAGCAAATCTATGCCATAGTATTATTTTACCTGTAATTGCATCAGTATTTCCAACAGGCAAGAACTTTTTAAACATAGCCACAGTATCCACATGGCTTTTGACTAAGAATTCTAGTTCCAGGAATTTATCCTAGGTACAGTTGCACGCGTGCTCCACTTGGCCTTTGGGAGGGAATAGCGTTCGTGTTGCGGCTTGTTCACAAGATCCCCTCTGTCACTGACCACCTTCTAACAGGCCAGGCTTCTGCTGCTCCCAGGAGCTCGCTATGCCCTCAGCAGCCAGCAGCATAGCTCAGGCTGTCTACTGAAGACCCTTCTTTCACCAAGTCTCCTGCACTGGAGCTGTGCAACCTGTCCCAATCCCATGTGTGTGCAGCGATGGAGCCACTAGTATTCCACAAGCCTCCCTACTTATCTAGGGGCTGGTTCGGCAGCCCTCCCTACTCTGCCTCAAGGGGAGGAAGTGAGATGCAAGGACCCTGGAATCTCACCTGCTCAATCTCCCTCTCTCTTTTTTCCCCACACATGGCTGGCTTGGAAGTGCTTTCTCTTACTTTCCTTTCTTGTTGGGAAGGGATGTCCCGTGCTTCTTCTTTCCCAGTGTCCTTGACTCACACCTTCTGTAAGGCCACATGGCAGAACAGTTGCCAGGGAAGATCATTTGAGGCAAAGAAAAATATCTGGAAGTATAATTCCAAACTGTTATCCTTGACAAACTTTCGTATGTTTGAATTTTCTGTTGCATGTGAATATTGTTTAAAAAAAGAAAAGACCTCAGAAGAAAAAAGAAAATTCAGGTAAAACTCAAGCTTCTGAATTCATTGTGATGTTGTAGTCTTCTATAGGAAAATTCTGTATCTTAAGCCTACTTATTTGATACTAGCAAATTAATGCATGCTTACTTCTTTTTGATCCAGTTATTTATTGTTTTTATTATTATTTTGTGTATGTGAACCCAGTCTGCCTTAAGTCAGTCAAACAAACAAGAACAATTACTTTTCATGTCATCGGGCATCTCTGATATCTGACCAGACTGCTTCATTCCAAAGCAGTGCACTGGGCTAGTAGCAGTCCTTACCACAAGTGACCCGAAATGTGCTGAGCAGAGGCTGGCTCATGTCCACCATTAGTCCTCAGCATGACATGGGATCTGATGTGGCACAGAGCTGGGAAGATGTTTGTGGAATGCTGGTGAAATGCAGCCAGCTCTTTTCTGCTCTACAAAAGACAATGGTACCTGCTAAGCTGCACAGAATCCCCCTTTCCTGGAACTGGCTTCCAGGAAGAGAGACAGCGGCCTCCAGCTAGTTCACTTGGAGCCATTGGGGACAGAGACAGCCCTGATGGGCAGTGCTGAGTGGCCACTCTCTCTAGCAGCAAAGGCAGCAGAGACCACCTCGACTCAGAGATCTGGGTCCCTTTGAGAGAAGCAGGTTTGACTCAGTGACAGCTGGTCAGCTGCCATGATATCTGACATTAATTCGAAGAATAAGGAGGAGGTAAAGTACTAAGAGACAAAGACAGGACTTCCCTGGTGGTGCAGTGGTTAAGAATCCGCCTGCCAATGCAGGGGCCACGGGTTCAATTCCTGGTCCAGGAAGATCCCACATGCCGTGGAGCAACTAAGCCCATGTTCTAGAACCCGTGAGCCACAACTACTGAGCCCGCATGCTGCAACTACTGAAGCCTGTGTGCTTAGAGCCAGTGCTCCACAACAAGAGAAGCAACTGCAACGAGAAGCCTGTGCACTGCAACAAAGAGTAGCCCCCACTCACCACAACTAGGAAAGCCTGCACACAGCAAAGAAGACCCAAGACAGCCCTAAATACATAAACTTATTAAAGAGAAGGAGAGAGAGAGAGAGAGAGAGACAAAGACATCTTTTCCTCCATACTTCTAGAAATACTGGTGTTTTGGTAACTGACATCAACAAAGACTGAAAAAGAATGCATTACCAGGTAGAAGCAGGCAGTCCCAAATTTCTGTCCTTTCCCACTCAATCAACATTTTTGGAAAAGGGATCCCATGACCAGTGTGGCAGGAATAAAGCCTGGCCTGAGCCATTCAGAGGCCCCAAGTGCAGTACTGAGGAGACGGGGAGCCCCTCTCCTAGCTCTCAGAATTTAGGACTTGGGGGATAGACTTCTCCTTAGAGGATCCCTCATAGCCCCCTTTCTCCAAGATGAATTGCTGGCTACTGCTACTGCCAATCCACACTTTGTACTTGTGTGGATTCTCTGCTGTTTCATTGATGTGTGTTTCTATCCTTTCACAGTACCACACAGTCTTGATTCCTGAAACTACATTAAGTTTTGAACTCAGGTAGAGTGATTCCTCCCACTTCATTATTTTTCAAAATTGTTTTTAACTACTCTAGGTCCTTTGCCTTTACATATAAATTTTAGAATAATCTTGTGTATATCTATAAAATGCTTTGCTGGGACTACCATAAGACTTGCATTAAAACTGTGTATCAGTGTGGGGAAAATCAACACGTTTACTAGAATGAGTCTCCCAATCCATAAACCTGGAATACCCCTCCATTTATTTAGATCTTTGTTTCTTGTGTCAGTGTTGAATAGCTTTCAGCATACATGCCCTACATTTTGTTATATTTGTACCTAAGTACTTTTCTTTTTTTAGCAATTGTAAATGGTACTACATTTTAAATTTTGGTGTCCACATGTACATTGCTAGTATACAGAAGTAGTGGTTTTTTTATGTCGATTTAAAATTTTTTTTTGATCTTTGTATGTTATTCCTCTGACCTTGCAGAACTCATTTACTAGTTCTAGTAGTTTGTTTGTTTGTAGGTTCCTTGGGATTTTTCTATGTAGACTATCATGTCATCTGCAAATAGGGACACTTTGATTTCTTCCTTTCCAATCTGTATGCCTTTTCTTTCTTTTTTCCTTTTTTTAATCTGTTGCACTGGTTAGAACTTCCAGTACTATGTTGAATAGCACTGGATGGTGGGCATTGTTGTCCTGTTCCCAATCTTGGGGGAAAGCATTCAATCTTTCACCATTAGTATGATTTCAGTTGTATGTTTTTGTAGATATTCTTTATCAGTTTGAAGAAGTTCTCTATTCCTTTTCTTTTGAGAGATTTTATCAAATGGTGTTGAATTGTGTCAAATGCTTTTTTCTGCATCCATTAATATGCTCATGTCATTTTTCTTTCTTTTTTCTTTTTTTTGCTGTGTTGGGTCTTTTTTGCTGCATGCGGGCTTTCTCTAGTTGTGGTGAGCAGGCTACTCTTTGTTGACGTGCAGGGGCTCAGTAGTTGTGGCTCGCAGGCTCTAGAGCAAAGGTTCAGTAGTTGTGGCTCATGGGCTTAGTTGCTCTGTGGCATGTGCGATCTTCCTGGACCAGGAATCAAACCCATGTCCCCTGCATTGGCAGGAGGATTCTTAACCACTGTGCCACCAGGGAAGTCCTGCTCATGTCATTTTTCTAATTTAGCCTGTTAATATGGTGAATTACATTGTTTGATTTTCAAATATTATATCAGTTTTGAATCCTTAAAACAAATTCCACTTGTTTGTGGTATATAATTCTATTTATATATTGCTGAATTCTATTTGCTAACATTTCAAAAGGATTTTTGTGTCTACATTCATAAGGAATGTTGGTCTGTAGTTTTTTTTCTTTTCTTGCTTTCTGTTTTAACAAAGTACTGTCTTTTTGGTACTCTCTTCATTTGGTTTTGGTTTTGGTATCAGGGTAATAACTAATAACTAGCTTCCAAGAATGAGATGGAAAAACTTCTATTTTCTAGAAGAGATTTTGTAAAGTTTGTCCTAATTCTTATTTAAACATTTGGTAGAACTCTCTGTTTGAGCCTGGAGATTTCTTTTTCAGGTTTTTAAAATTCAATTTCCTTAATAGTTATAGGGCTATTCAATATACATCTCATTTTGGGTGAGTTGTGGTAGTTTGTGTCTTTCAAGAAATTGGCCCTTTTCATCTAAGTTGTCAATTTTATGTGTAGAGTTTTTCGTAGTATTGCCTGATTATCCTTCTGATGTCTGTTAACAGGACCTGTTTTATTCCTGATATTAATAATTTGTCTTATCTTTTTTTTTTTTTTGCCAGTCTTGCTAGAGGTCTGTCAGTGTTATTGATCTTTTAAAATAACTAGCATTCTATATCATTGATTTTTCTCTATTCTTTTTCTGTTTCCAAATTTACTCATTTATACTCATTATTTCCTTTTTTCTGCTTGCTTTGGGCTTATTTTGATCTTTTCTTTCTAGTTTCTTGAGATGCAAGCTTAGGTTATTGATTTGTTTCCTCTTTTCTAACATACACATTTAGGTACTATAAATTTCCTTCTCAGCCCTGCTTTTGTTGTATCCCACAAATTTTGGAACATCAGCTAGATCCTGTTGGTTGATGTTGTTGAGTTCTTCATATGCTTGCTGTTTTCTGTTTAGTTGTTCTATCAGCTTTTGAGAGGAGATTGCAGTCTCCAACTATGATTGTGTATCTGTTTCAGTTCTAGCAGTTTTTGCTTCACATATTTTGCAATCCTGTTGTTTTTCTGTTTTTTGTGGGTTTTTCTTTTTGCATATACACCATTAAGATTGCTGTTTTCTTGGTGTATTGACCCTTTTATCATTATGTGATGTCTCTTTTTTTTTTTTTTTTTTTTTTCGGTACGTAGGTCTCTCACTGTTGTGGCCTCTCCCGTTGTGGAGCACAGGCTCCGGATGCGCAGGCTCAGAGGCCATGGCTCACAGGCCCAGCCGCTCCGTGGCATGTGGGATCTTCCTGGACCAGGGCACGAACCCGTGTCCCCTGCATCGGCAGGCGGACTCTCAACCACTGCGCCACCAGAGAAGCCCGTGATGTCTCTTGTTGTCTATGGTAACTTTTGCTCTGATGCCTACCTTAGTTGATATTAATAGTTGTTGTACTTGTCTTTGGTTTTTTGCATGGCATATCTTTTTCCGTCCTTTTACTTTCAACCTGCCTTTATCATTACACTTGAGTTTCTTGTCAACAACATATTCACTCTACAAATCTGTCTTTTAACTGGTATGTTTAGTTACATTTAATGTAATTACTGATGTTAAGGCTTAAATGTGCTATTTTATTTTTTGTTTCTTACTTGTTCTGATATTTTTCTTTGCTTTCTTTTCCCCAACATCCTGTGGGTTACTTGATCATTTTTTACAATTGCATTTTTATTTGCTTATAGTATTTTGAGTGTATTTCCTTGTATAGCTTTTTTATTATTACCTTTTATATATACAACTTATCAAAGTGTACTGGTGCCATGATTTTACCAATTTGAGTGTAGAAACATCTCCTCTACATGCTTTTCCCTCTCCCAAATACTTCCCCTATATACACTGAGAACCACATTAGGCAGTGTTATAATTTTTGCCTCAAGCATCAAACATAACTTAGAAGACTCAATAGGATAAAGAAATTCTATTGCATTGGCCTGTGTTTTTGCATTTCATCTTACCATTTTCTCTTTAGAGATCTCCCCCTCAGCTCTTCTTTCAGGGTAGGTCTGATGGCAAGAAATTCTCTTAGTTCTCCTTTATCTGATACCTTGATTTCCCCTTCATTTCTAGGGAATATTATTTCTGCTGGATATCGAATTCTGGTTTGGCAGTACTTTCAACACTTGAAAAATGTCATATCCTTCTAGTCTCCATAGTTTCTGAAGAGAAACATGTTGTTTGAATTGTTTTTCCCCTATAGGTAATGGGCCATTTCTCTCTAGCTGCTTTCAAGATTTTGTCTTTAATTTTCGGAAGCTGACCTACCATGAGTCTTGGTGTGGATTTCATTGGGTTTATTTTGTTCGTGGTTTGCTCAGCTTCTTAAATCTCTAGGTTTACAAGTTAGTTTTCCCCCCAAATTTGGGAAATTTACAGCCATTTTTTCTTCAATCTTTCAGCCCCACCCTATTTTTCCTCTTCTCTGGAACTCTGATGACATGTCAAGATTTTTGTTTTAGTCCCACATGTTCCTGAGGTCATGCTCATTTTTCCCCCCAGTCTACTTTCTCTCTGTTTAGATTAGGTAATTTTTTTTCTATCTACAAGTTCTCTTATTCTTTCCTCTGTCCTCTTCATTCTGCTGTTGAGCCCATTCACTGACTTTTAAAATTTGTTCATTTTCATTCTAAAATTTTTGTGTGGTTCTTCCTTATATCTTCACTTGAGACCATTTTTCACTTGTTTCAAGTATGTTTCTAATTGCTTGTCAAAGCATTTTCTGACAGCTGCTTTAAAATCCTTGTCAGATAATTCTAACACCTATGTCATCTGTGTTGTCTTTTCTCACATGGTTTGAGATCTTCCTGGTTCTTGGTATGACAAGTGATTATTAATTGAAACCTGGACATTTTTGGTATTATAAGACTCTGAATCTTATTTAAGTCTTGTATTTTTAACAGGCTCCCTCTACCACAGCGCTGCCTCATTACTGCCAGGTAGGAGAATGTTCCTGTTGACACCTGGGGACAGGAAGGGCTGGGAGTTCCGGCTTCACCCTAGACCTCCTCTGACACCACCCAGTGGGCAGGGGGAGAGGCACCTTGTTACTGCAGGACGGGGATGAAGTCTAGCCTCCCTGTGCAGTCTCCACTGACACTACAGTGCAGGCAGCTTTGTTACCTCTGTGCAGTGGTGAAAACCCTGATTCTCCATGGGGTCTCCTCTGCTTCCATCCCAGAAAGCAAGGAGGATGGAGTCCAGGCTCCTCACTAGACCTCCTCTGACATCATCCTCGTAGAGGGTTGAGGTGCTAAGTTTAAGCCTGCTTGAGTGGAATCTAGGTCTAGGCTCTCCCCTTAGCCTTAACTTGTGGGGGTGAGGATAGGGTTGCAGTCTTTCCTGAGGTATTTGATTGGAATAGAGCAGTTACTGTCTAATAGATTTCTGCCTTCTTAGGCTGCCTTTTTCCTGGTCCTTTACCTGGAGAGAGCAGGCTTTTGCTGTTTTTTTGTTTTGTTTTGGTTTGGTTTTTGCCTATACCTACTGGTGTTTCCTGGTTGCCAACTTCACCAGTATTGTCTGGGATAGATGAGGCAGATAAGAAAACCCAGGGAACTCACCACATGTTGTTCCTTGAGTCCTGAGGTTCCTAGTTAGTCTGTCTTCTCTTCATCTTTGAGTCTTTTTATGCTTGTTTTGCATATAATTGTTCATAAAATGTTCAGGGGTTTTAGCTGTACTGGCAGGAGGAATATGGGAAGTATGTATATTCCATCTTTCTGGAAGAAGTTCAATTTTTCATTATATACGTTTTAGTCAAAAAATGAAAATACAGTAAGATCCACAATTTTGTTAAAAATAGAACATATCTGCCTAGAAAAAATACCAAATTATAATAATGGTAATATGTGGGTAGTAGACTTCTGGATAATATTTATGTTACTTTTGTTTACCTCTATTTTCCATGTTTAAAATAATGAACATGTGTCACTTTGGAAATAATAAAGTCATGTTCCTACAAGTTGATTTCTACTACTGTCTTCCCTTCATATGATGCACCCCAGGTTATGTTCACTTTTGCAACGGGAGTATGGGTTCCATTCAACTAACACCGAATAGCATTTGAATCCTTATTTTAGTGTGCTTTTTAAAACTCCCGATAAGCTGATACTTAACAGATTTGTGTCCTGGCCCCTACTTTCCAGGTATGGATCCCCTGGGCTCTTTCTGCCCAAGGGAATCAATGGAACCATAGGGGAGAAAAGTTGGTATCTTGGACAAAGGTGTAGGCCCTCTGTGATTGCCACCACTGACAAATGACACTTGTAAGTGGGCTAGTCAGCCCGACAAACATGAGTAACCCCCATCTGCCTGTATGGATACGATGGATACTCTTGAGAGTCAGAGTATTGAGAGAGAGAGAGAGATATATATCCATATACATATATTTCCCACCCTACAGCAACATGTTCCAGTCTGGGGATCAGTTCTAACAGCCTTTCATTTGAGACCTGGCTTATCTTCCAAACACATCTGGTTTGTTTTATTCAGATGGAGCTGCAGTACAAATAAAAATTTTTTCAAATAAGCATTTTCAATCAAGATACTAAACATATCTATCACTCCCCCAAATTTCCTCATGCCTTTATAATTCATTCCTCTCTCCCCACTTCACCCCCATTCCTCGGCAAGCACTGATCTGCTATTACTCTAGATTAGTTTTCATTTTCTACAATTTTTTATAAATGAACTCTTATGGCATTAAATCCTTTTTTGTCTTGCCTTTTATACTAAGTAAAATTATTGTTGAGATTCTTCTGCACTGTTGTATTGATAGTTTGTTCCTTTTTTTTGTAACCATTCAATTGTTAATGGACATATAGTTTGTTTCCAGTTTGGGACTCTTACAAATGTGCTGCTATGAACACTCACATGCAAGTCTTTATATAGACATTGGCTTTCATTTCTTGTGGGTAAACAATTAGGAGTGGAATGGCTGGTTGTATGGTAGGTGTGTATTTAACTTAAAAACTGAAAACGGCTTACACATAAGGTCAAAATAAAAACAAAGTCATTGTTCATTCTCTTACAGGTCATATGAGATTTTTTTCCATTTCAGCCCAGAGTAGCACACTAACTAAAAAAAAAAAAAAAAAAAAAACAAACCACACAAAACTGCTACCTGTTCAGATCCAATAACTTACAACAGGAAACCTTCCTAACTGCCAATACAAACCCTACCTCCAAATCTTTACATCTTTTCTTCTCAGTCTTTAGTAGACTAAAGCAGCCATTTACCGTTGTCACCTTCAGATTAGTAACTCTTCCCAGAGACCTCATACATTCAGCTCATTTCCTATGGATATTAACTAGGTGAGATTATTATGAAGCTATTTCACCTGTTATAAAAAGTATTAAATATTTAAATATGGACATATTGGTAGGCCCCTGACCATTTGAGAAATCTATTTTCTATTTTCAGGAGACTATTACGGGGGAGGGGGGGAGGGATAAATGAAGAATTTTGGATTAAAATATAAACACTACTATATCTAAAATAGATAACCAACAAGTACCTACTGTATAGCACAGGGAACTATACTCAGTATCTTTTCATAACTTATAATGGAAGAGAATCTTAAAAAGTACCATATATATATATATATATAACTGAATCACTTTGCTGTACACCTGAAACTAACACAACATTGTAAATCAACTATATTTCAATGCATATTTAAAAAAATAATTTAGTTAATTTAAAAAAGAGAGACTGTTACCACCTCTAATTGATGTAGGCTGATTTTGGCTTTTATTAGTTCTCAGAAATTAAAGTATCTGAGTTTCCTCACTACCAAAGCAAGAAACTGGATTTAAAAAGTTCTCTATATACATGTAAACAGAGCATTTCTAGGAGCCACCCATAGGGTGTGGCTCTATGATCAGAGGTCCAGGTTCCAGGAGTTGAGGACATGCAGGACCTCAGTCTCTCCAATTGCAACTCTCAAGAAAGTTTCTGACAGCTCAAGAACTAGAGTCAGCCATAGAAAAAATCAGCCATTGGTTGTTACTCATTGGCTAACACAAGTTAGATGATGCTGTCCCCTCTCTAATCATCAGCTGCTAGAGGGGCAACAAAGATTCTCAGTACCAGGGAGAGGTGGGAAGACAGGAAAAGTTAGCATAGAAAGTGACGGGCCATAAGGGAGGAAGAGGTTAGAGATGCTGGGAAGGAAGTTACATACTATAAGTTTCAATAAGCAGGTTTCTGAGGTGAGAGTGGAGTCAAATCCTTTTGGGGGCAGCTGGTTTCTATCTTTGGCACCAGGTAATAAATTTCCTGTGTGCGTGTGGGATCTGCTACCTTAATGGATAGAGTAACACAGATATAATTCCCTGATGGGCACTCAAAAGACAGAAGGCAAGTATATGTGTATAAAGCACTGGGACAAGCTTCTCTGATAAGCCATCAAAGCAACATCTTGTTGTTTATATCCTGGACTCACAGACACATAAGTATACAAGGCAAGCAACTAGAAAAGAGAAAAAAAAAAATTCTTCTTGGACCAGAAATCAAAACGATGCTGCTGGGTGACTCTAGGGTGGGGTTTAATGTCCCTAGTGTCCTTCCAGGCATTAACTGTCAGGTGCCATGATATACCTGGATCTAGACTGAGGTCTTGGAGCCCCTAAGGGAGGCAGCCACAAGACCAGCAGAGAGACTGGAAGAAGGAAGGAAAGACACAGAAACATGATCTTGCATACCAAAACTCCAAAACGCATTAGGCATGAGGAAACTCAAAGCTAAGAAAAAGCCGATAAAATCAAAATGAGAGTTCATTCCAGAACAGCCGGAAAAGGATAGTATAATCAAATAGATTGAAAATGTTCAAAGAGTTAAATGGAAGTTACACTTCCATTTAAAAAAGAACTCTAAATTATTTAATAAAAATGGAAGGGAATGAAATAACATCAGATGGACATAAAGAATCAATTAGGGGCTTCCCTGGTGGCGCAGTGGTTGAGAGTCCGCCTGCCGATGCAGGGGACACGGGTTTGTGCCCCGGTCTGGGAAGATCCCACGTGCCGCGGAGCGGCTGGGCCCGTGAGCCATGGCCGCTGAGCCTGCGCGTCTGGAGCCTGTGCTCCGCAACGGGAGAGGCCACAACAGTGAGAGGCCCGTGTACCGCAAAGGGAAAAAAAAAAAAAAAAGAATCAATTAGAACTCTTGCAAATGAAAAATATGTTTTAATATTTAAAATACAATTAACTGAGTAAGCTGGATATAGTGAAAGGGTGAATGAGTGAATTGGAAGACAACACTGAGGAAATCACCCAAAATGCAACATACACAACTCTCAAATTACATGTATAATAGGCATCTTAAATATTTTTAGCCAAATCACATCTTCAAATCACATCTCTACTAGAAGAAATAAAAGTTGTCAAAGCAGAGCCATTCCAGTTAAAGTGGAGGTGGTAGGACTGATCTATGTCGCTAAATGAGCATTAGGATATAGCTTGGAGACTTTCCTTCTATTGTTCTCTTGGACAACTACTACAATTTTGCATTTTTTAAAATATATATTACCTCAACTAAATAATTAGCATACTGAAAACAGAAGCTAACTTTATGCTACTGCCCAAGCCCTCAACAAATATTTGATTTTGGTTATGAATATGAATATAAGGAAATTCAATGCAAGCAAACTAGTTAGAAACTAAAAAGATTTACACTTTATATAGTGTATACAATATACAGTGCATAGTTCCATTATTATAGAAACATCAGCTCTTAGGAGTACATACTTTTCTTTCCTTTTTTTTTAAATTAAAGTTCTTGGGACTTCCCTGGTGGCACAGCGGTTAAGAATCCACCTGCCAATGCAGGGGACACGAGTTCAAGCCCTGGTCTGGGAATATCCCACATGCCGTGGAGCAACTAAGCCTGTGCACCACAACTACTGAGCCTGCACTCTAGAGCCTGTGAGCCACAACTACTGAAGCCTGCATGCCTAGAGCCCATGCTCTGCAACAAGAGAAGCCACCGCAATGAGAAGCCCACACACAGCAACAAAGATGCAACGCAGCCATAAATAAATATAGATAAATAAAATTAAAAAATAAAGTTCTTGTTCCATTTCCATTAAAACAGTATTTGTCTAAGATCAGTTCTATTATTCCATTGTATTTAATATTGAGGTAGATTCAACTCAAGAAGGTATAAATAAATCAAAATTAGGTAGAATTTTTAAAACTAAATTTAAGAGCAGTAATGAACAGGCAATAACTAAAGTAGAAACTGGAACGGCAGTAAAAAACACTTGAAAATATGCACATAGGAGAGTTTATCTAAACTTTCAATGAATAGATGACTCTCACAACATATAAACTGTTTGACAAAATAGAAAACCTGAAGAGCTTACTCATTTTATAAGGCTATCCCAAAGGTCTCTTAAACTAGACATAATAGCATAAGAAAACTAAGTCAATCTCATTTATGAGTGTAGATAATAAATCCTAAACAAACTAGCAAATTAGAAGTTCATAAATACATTTATACTAGTTACTGAAAGGTAATCCAAATTCAGAAACTATATTAGCATCATTCACTACATTAAAATTCACAAATAACAACTAGAATTATATTCTAAATCTTCAAAAACTCACTGGATAAATTCAAAACGTATCCCTTGGGGGTCAAGGGTGGGGGGGGGGGAAGAGATCCTTTAGCAAACTAAGAAGAAAAGGAACATTTCTTAACTTGATAAAGGTCACCTACTAGAAACTTCAGCAGCCATCATACTTACTTCCTATGATAGGCAGGAAAAAAAACAAGGAGGCCTCCAACTGTTATTAGCTAATGAAACACGGCAAGATAAAGAGCTGTTACTTAAAATCAGAAAAACACATTTGCAGATCAAATTTATCTATTTAGAAAATCCCAGAGACTTAATACATAACTATTTTGACTAATTGAATTCAGCAAAGTAGCTAGATAAGATAAACAAAAATTAACTGCTAATTATTAGTGAAGAACGTATTTAAGGAAAGTAGTGTTTAAAATAAACTTTAAAAAAGTATACAACACCTAAACAGTATACAACACCTACAGGAGGACATAAAAATTCTGAATGGAAACACACCTGTGCTCTAAATATTTAGATGTCATATTTTTAAATACTAATCCTTCCCTCACATTAATCTAGAAAATCAATCCAACACTGATCAAGATCTCAAGGGGACTTTGTTGGCTTGAAAAGGTGATTCTTGTGTTATTAAACAAAATATGTGAAGTTTTTAAAAATTGAAAAAGGATAAATGGACCACCGACCTATTACATATCATAGTTAAAAGTTGTACTAATCACAAGGAAATAGGAAAATAATGCCACTTACTGAGATACAGAACACTAGAGGAGGTGGGATGGGAGCAGGTTTGGTGAAAGGAGGGAAAAAGAGCTTTGTTGAGGTACATTAAATGTGAGATGCCCATTAGAACTCCAAGTAGAGAAGTGGTGACAGCTGGAATATATGAATCTGGAGCTTAGGAGAGGTCTGGGCTGCAGAGAGACACATTTGAAATCATGGGAAGCCATGGAACTTTTACTAGGTTTTAGTTTTCTTTCTGTGAAATTATATAATTTGGCTTTGCAAGTAAGTTTCAGAAGTTCACCCATCCCACCTGCGTTTCTGTTTTCTATCTGAGGAAACAGGTAGACGTACGTTTGGATCAATTTAGTAGAGGACTAGACAAATTAATCTCTGTACTTCTTTTATTATTATTCCTGTACTAATATTACTTTCTTCATTATTTGAAAACACATTTCATCTTAATGTCATTTTCCTTTAAAATCACAATAAAATTTTATCTCCTGCAAGGATGCAAAGTCTCTGACATCCCAAAATCCTTTCCACTGTTGTGATGGCCCCTTGATCCTCTCTGAACACAATACTACTCTGGCCTCTGAATTTACAAAGGCTGTGCCCCAAACTGGCTTCACAAATTCTGACCTCCACCCCATTCTGCAAGGGCTTGAGAGCCTCATGAAGTCTTTGCTCCAATCCATGAGCTCTCCTTCTTACCTCCAACACATACTCCTGTGATGTTAATCATATGCTCTCTTACTTTTTTAAACATTTCACATCCATTTCTCAAACTATATAAACCCGCTGAGATTATATTTCAATAAATTTTCACTCATGCACACCAAATAATGCAGTATTTCTAATATGCATACTTTGCTTTCTACCCCAAAACCACATGATCCAAACCTAAAACATAAAGGAGTAAATCACTTGTATCCAAATCTAAATTAACAGGACTCCACTGTCAACCTAGAGTACCAAACCAGGAATAATGTGAAAAAACAAAATGCAGTCAAGATGTGGTGAGTCAAGGCACAAAGGACAATGATGCTCCCTCAAGACTCATGAAACAGCGCCCCCCACAGGTCACGCAAGTTCTATCTGAGGCAGTACCTGCTTTACTTAAGGGGCACCGGCTGCAGGATTTAGGTGTACTGCCCTAGAAAGGGACAAGGCCTGGGGGAAAACTGTACCTTATCTGCCACTTATTCCCGTGACTGTCCCCATTCAGCATGGACTAGAAAATTGGTTGTGGTAACCCCTTAACTATGTGACCCCAAGAAACGGGTAGAGTGAGAACTCCATGTGTAAACATGCCAACGTACATGCACATGCAAGCACACACACTCCAGACAACACGGCCACGCACACCATATGAAAACATATGTATATTGTGAAACAATCTGAGTTAAGAAACTAGGATTGTATTCACCACCATTTATTTATCTAGTTCATAACTAAGTATAGAACACTATGGTAGTGCCAGAAATGCAATGAAGTCCTTGCCCTTAAGGGGCTTACAATCTTATTAGGGAAATATAACAGGCACATAAAAAGTGGGACTACAAGAAAGCATATGCTAAAGAATGCCACAAAAATTCAGAAGGCAGCATTGTATAAGAACACGGGTTTAGGAGTCACAAAGCCCAGTTCTAGTCCCAACCCGGTAAGTCAGTTAACTTGTCTGGGTTTAAAACCCAGGCTGAAAATAAAACTGGTAAGATTTAGAGGCTGTCTGTACTTGTTTGCATCATGAGCTGAGGAATGGTTTTTGGAAGAGGTGGCACCTGAGCTGAACGCAGAAGGAAGACAAGGAAAGCGGTGCTGAGGTAGGCCTAAGCATGGGCTTCAGAGGGGAGAAGAAAGACGAGTGTCACAAGGAGCAATGGGAGTGAGGTCACGGGTGGCTGTGGCTGCCCTCAGGCACCACTGACACAGCAATGAGCTGTAGTCCTCACATTTACATCCAGGCGGTTACAGTACGTAATTCCGGACAGTGGAATTATCAGAGAACAATGGCAGCATTTTATCAAACATTTCACTCAGTTTCCAGAAAATATAAAATAATTTAACATTATACCTCTACATTTAAAACTGACATCAATAAACTGTTCCAACTGCCAAATGTAAACCAATTCAAACTTTACATTCTTAGTAAACATAACTAAATCTCTTAATTCAAAAAGACATTTGATACAAATTATCCCCACAATTCCAAAGTTTAGTTTCTACTATGTTTCATGCACTGTGGAAATAAAAATTTGTAAGACAAGGTCCCTGCCCCTGAAGTGCCTGCAGCCTGGTGAGACAAACCTCAACTATGTCTACCTAAAGTGTGCTATGATACATGGCATGATCAAGGAATGAACATTGGGCCATGGAGTAGAAAAGGTGGATTCATCCCTTCTTAAGTTTTGGCAAGGGTGCAGCGGAGAGAGGTCAATGAATGGCTTAAGGAGAAATGAGTTTGGCAGGGAGAAAGTATCAAGGAAAAAGAAGGCTTCCAGGCAGAGGTCACATGGCTACAGACAGGAAGTAGTGTAGGAATATGGCGTGGCTAAGGCCTAGCACAGGTACAGTGTAGCTGGAGCAGAGTATACAAGGCAATAGCTAGTGATATGGAAGCCAGGACCTAGTCCTATAAAAACGAGAGCCACTGCTTGCTATGAGTTAATCATCCACTAACCCTGGTGTTTATAAGGTCAGGAAGAGACAGGAAAGAAACTGAGCAGTGAGGTCCTGTCCTTGTCAGAAGCAATGGCTGTAAGCTCTTCTCAGCAAATTACACAGTTCAGGAAACTGACCCCCACATCACTTCCTTTCCTGTTTTTTCATGATCTGCAGGTCTTCAAAATGGAGCTGGAACTGGAAAGGCACAGGGGAGGAGCAAACAAACACGACTTGAAATACACATATGGCTAATCAAGTTACTGTAAGGTAATGGTAATTGTACTGTACCAGGTCTGCAGATCAAGAAAAGTAATTCTTTTTCAGTTTTCTAAAAGTGCCTAATTCACATCAAGTGATGGAAAATCTCTTTCAACATGAGAAAAGTATATAAAACCCCTGCAGAAGACTCCATTTCCTAAACTATTTTCCATTAAATATCAGTGTTACAAACACAATACCATAGGCTTTTAAAGCCTATCTTCACACAATTTAGATCTGACCAAAGCTGCATTGCTTGGCTTAAAAAAATAAAAAGATACAAATATATAATCCAAGTTTCAGGTTCTCAGCTACTACCAAATCATGTCAATACATAAATAAACTGCCTAGTGAGGAACATGCAATAAAAGGTATATGCAAATAAGCCATCCTTGCAGAGTAGACACTAAATTCCAATTTCTCATAATAATAATATAGAACCAATGCTATAAAAGTAACACCTTCTTGAAATTTCATTTTATAATGAAGAAAATAAATCTGTGTGTTTTATTCAACATTCATTCATAAGTTACAATTATGCCAAAACAATCTGCTTCTAATGAAAGAAACCTTGGTATAATCCTAACAACATGCATATACATTTAATAGAATCTTCTGCATTTCTAAATAAATTACATGCATGATATTCATTAACCAATAAAGAATACCGATATAAGAATTCAGGACATTTATTTTTCTGCACAGAGATTTAACTACCGTACAACACACACACAAAACAAACCCATAAAGCAACGGTGTGTAACAGGTAGTGAGAGACACTTAAGCATATTTAAAATGCCTACAAATAGGCTTTTTTTTTCCTTTTTTTTTTTTTTAGGCAACAAATTATTTTTCTGTCCTTGACACCTTCTCACACTCACCTAGCACCACAGATGCAAGGACTTACAGTAAACGTGTACTATCTCATGCTTAAAACAAAAAGCATGCATTCAACAGAATTTATACATTATCATCTACTGTACTAAGTCTTCAATCCATTCTTTTAATACTTTATACATTAAGTTACCCTGCAGCTTTTTGAAATTTTAGTATTTATGCAAAACAACTTTTGAAAGATTTATGAAACAAGTTTTCAAGGATCACCTCTAGGCTATTTACACAGGCATTGGTTTGGTTAAGTGGGGAAATGGCAGCAGCCTCAAGGTTCATACTGAATGAAAATGGTGTGAATGTCAATTCATGTCAAAAATACACAGATGGCACAAAGGTTTGTGCAGTTGGAATCACCAGTGCAAATGCATGCATTTGAGGTACTTATTTTTCCCATGGTCAGGTATAATTATGCATAGTCATGTTCCTTGAGTGCTAAATATTTCAGACCTGATCAAATGAAAAGCTGTAATAAGTGTCAATATGAGATATTTGTATAGTTAATTTCAAAGTGTTATGTTTTTAATGAATATTTGTTTAACATTATAACTTACATATTTAGTTTAAAATATTTACCAACCAATAAAGTTTTTCATTGTAAAGAGACTGACTGGTAATTATACCTGGCCAAGTGATTTAAATAGAATACTTGAAATTCTAGCAAGAACTGTAGTGAAATATTAAAATACTTCATTATTGCTTCACTGGACTGAAAACCTAAAAGGCATAGATAAACAATGCTCAGTGATGAAAAGTGAATACCCAGAACAGCGATGCATGCCCCGAATGGTCTCCACCCAATAAACACTAAGCATTCTCCACATTATCTATGCCATTGGCATCCACATGGATGTCAGGCTCCCCACAAAAAGACGAGGGGACAAAGCGGCTAACAGTGGGACACAAACAGCTCTTAAGCTCTGGCAATTCTTGCTTCAGACGTTCCAACTGCTCCACTTGGAATATATTTGGCTGTTCAGGCATCCAATCATATATCCTGTGATGAAAAAAACACAAAACATAAAATATGGTAATTTTATGGTTTACTTAGGACCTGGCTTAACTTTTTCAGGAGAATTTGCTTACCGAATGCCTAAAACACCTATACTACAGAGTCCTCTTATTTTTTCTTTAAAAGATATAAGCATCAGTTCTATTCAAAAATATTTCTCTTCTCCCAGTCTTTCCAATAATCCAGAATAGCATCACTGCCTTTTGTACCCCTGAAGCAAAAGAGCTGATTATAAATTGATAGAATGTGAAATCTGTAGCTTATTAGTGATTCTTCAAGTATCTTTTCTCCAAGTTAATCAATCAGCAATGCCTCATTTGACGGAAGGAAAGTTACTACACAGTAGAGCTGGAATTCATATCCAGTTCTGACTTCAAAGCACTGAAGATCAAGATGAAAAGGACTGCCCGGGACTTCCGTGGAAGTCCCAGTGGTTAACACTCCGAGCTTCCGGATTGGTTCAAGATGGTGGAGGAGAAGGACGTGCACTCACTCTCTCTTGCGACAGCACCAGAAGTACAACTAACTGCTGAACAATTCTCAACAGGAAGACACTGGAACTCACCAAAAACGACACCCCAAAGACAAAAGAGAAGCTGCAATGAGATGGTAGGAGGGGCTCAATCACAATGAAATCAAATCCCATAATCGCTGGGTGGGCGACTCACAAACTGAACAATTACACCACAGAAGTCCACCCACTGGAGTGAAGGTTCTGAGCCCCATGTCAGGCTTCCCAACCTGGGGGTCTGGCAACGAGAGAAGGAATCCCCTGAGAATCAGACTTTGAAGGCCAGCGGGATTTGACTGCAGGACTTTGACAGGACTGGGGAAACAGAGACTCCACTCTTGGAGGGCACACACAAAGTAGTGTGCGCACAAGGACCCAGGGGAAACTAGCAGTGACCTCACAGGAGACTGAATCAGACCCACCTGCTAGAGTTGGGAGGGTGTCCTGCAGAGGCGGGGCGGGTGGCTGTGGCTCACCACGGGGACAGGATACTGGGAGCAGAAGTTCTGGGAAGTACTCATTGGTGTGAGCCCTCACAGAGCCCACAATTAGCCGCACCAAAGAGCCTGTAGGCTCCAGTGCTGGGCGGACTCAGGCCAAACAACCAACAGAGAGGGAACTCAGCACCACCCATCAGCAAACAAGTGGATTAAAGTTTTACTGAGCTCTGCCCACCAGAGCAAAACCCAGCTCACTAGTCCCTCCCATCAGGAAGCTTGCACAAGCCTCTTAGATAGCCTCACCCACAAGAGGCAGACAGCAGAAGCAAGAAGAACTACAATCCTGCAGCCTGTGGAAGAAAAACCAATATCAAAGAAAGACAGACAAAATGAAAAGGCAGAGGACTATGTCCCAGTTGAAGGAACAAGATAAAACCCCCGAAAAACAATTTAATGAAGTGGAGACAGGCAACTGTCCAGAAAAAGAATTCAGAATAATGATAGTGAAGATGATCCAGGACCTTGGAAAAAGAATGCAGGCAAAGATTCAGAAGATGCAAGAAATGTTTAACAAAGACCTAGAAGAATTAAAGAACAAACAAACAGAGATGAATACAGTAACTGAAATGAAAAATACACTAGAAGGAATCAATACCAGAATAACTAAGGCAGAAGAACAGATACGTGACCTAGAAGACAGAAGGGTGAAACTCACTGCCGCGGAACAGAATAAAGAATGAGAAGAAATGAAGACAGCCTAAGAAACCTCTGGTACAACATTAAACGCAACAACATTCTTATTATAGGGGTCCCAAAAGGAGAAGAGAGAGAGAAAGGACCCGAGAAAATATCTGAAGAGATTATAGTCGAAAACTTCCCTAACATGGGAAAGGAAACAGCCTCCCAAGTCCAGGAAGCACAGAGAGTCCCAGGCAGGATAAACCCAAGGAGAAACACGCCAAGACACATAGTAATCAAATTGACAAAAATTGACAAAATTTAAAAATTTAAAAATTGACAAAAATTAAAGACAAAGAAAAATTATTAAAAGCAACAAGGGAAAACTGACAAATAACATACAAGGGAACTCCCATAAGGTTAACAGCTGATTTCTCAGCAGAAACTCTGGAAGCCAGACGGGAGTGCCACGATATGTTTAAAGTGATAAAAGGGAAGAACCTACAAGCAAGATTACCCAGCAAGGATCTAATTCAGATTTGACAGAGAAATCAAAAGCTTTACAGACAAGCAAAAGCTAAGAGAATTCAGCACCACCAAACCAGCTCTACACAAAGGGTAAAGGAACTTCTCTAAGTGGGAAACATAAGAGAACAAAAGGACCAACAAAAACAAACCCATAACAATTAAGAAAATGGTAATAGGAACATACATATCGATAATTACCTTAAATGTAAATGGATTAAATGCTGCAAGCAAAAGACACAGGCTTGCTGAATAGATAAAAAATACAAGACTATATATATGCTGCCTACAGGAGACCCACTTCAGACCTAGGGACACATACAGACTGAAAGCGAGGGGATGGAAAAAGATATTCCATGCAAATGGAAATCAAAAGAAAGCTGGAGGAGCAATACTCATATCAGATAAAATAGACTTTAAAATAAAGAATGTTACAAGAGACAAGGAAGGACACTACATAATGATCAAGGGATCAATCCAAGATCAATTACAAATATATACGCACCCAACATAGGAGCACCTCAATACGTAAGGCAACTGCTAACAGCTATAAAAGAGGAAATCAACAGTAACACAGTAATAGTGGGGGACTTTAACACCTCACTTACATCAATGGATAGATCATCCATTCAGAAAATTAATAAAGAAACACAATAGGCCAGATAGATTTAATTGATATTTATAGGACATTCCATCTGAAAACAGCAGATTACACTTTCATTTCAAGTGCACATGGAACATTCTGAAGGATAGATCACATCTTCGGTCATAAATCACACCTTGGTAAATTTAAGAAAACTGTAATCATATCAAGCATCTTTTCCGACCATAACACTATGAGATTAGAAATTAGAGGGAAAATATGTAAAAGCCATAAACACACAGAGGCTAAATACTAGTAAATAAACAAGAGATCACTGAAGAAATCAAAGAGGAAATCAAAAAATACATACAGACAAATGAAAACAAAAACATGACGATCCAAAACCTATGGGATGCAGCAAAAACAGTTCTAAGAGGGAAGTTTATAGCAATATATCCCACCTCAAGAAACAAGAAAAATCTCAAATAAACATCTAACTTTTTACCTAGAGGAACTAGAGAAAGAAGAACAAACAAAACCCAGTTAGTAGAAGGAAATAAATCATTAAGATCAGAGCAGAAATAAATGAAATAGAAACAAAACAATAGCAAAGGGCTTCCCTGGTGGTGCAGTGGTTGAGAGTCCACCTGCTGATGCAGGGGACATGGGTTCGTGCTCCGGTCTGGGACGATCCCACATGCCATGGAGCGGCTGGGCCTGTGAGCCATGGCTGCTGAACCTGTGCATCCAGAGCCTGTGCTTAACAGGAGAGGTCACAACAGTGAGAGGCCCGCATACCACAAAAAAAAAAAAAAAAAAAGCAAAGATTAATAAAACTAAAATCTGGTTCTTTGAGAAGATAAAACAACCTTGATAAACCTTTAGCCAGACTCATCAAGAGGGAGAGGATTCAAATCAATAAAATTAGAAATGAAAAAGGAGAAGTTACAACGGACACCACAGAAATAAAAAGCATCATGAGACTACTACAAACAACTATATGCCAATAAAACTGACAACCTGGAGGAAATGGACAAATTCTTAGAAAGGTATAACCTTCCAAGACTAAACCAGGAAGAAACAGAAAATATGAACAGACCAATCACAAGTAATGAAATTGAAAGTGTGATTAAAAATCTTCCAAGAAACACAAGTCCAGGACCAGATGGCTTCTATCAAACATTCAGAGAAGAGCTAACACCCATCCTTCTCAAACTCTTCCAAAAACCTGCAGAGGAAGGAACACTCCCAAACTCATTCTATGAGGCCACCATCACCCTGATACCAAAACCAGACAAGGGTATTACAAAAACAGAAAATTACAGACCAATATCACTGATATAGATGCAAAAATCCTCAACAAAATACTAGCAAACAGAATCCAACAAAACATTAAAAGGATCATACACCATGATCAAGTGGGATTTATCCCAGGGATGCAAGGATTCTTCAATATATGCAAATCAATCAATGTGACACATCATATTAACTAATTGAAGGAGAAAAGCCATATGATCATCTCAATAAATGCAGGAAAAGCTTTTGCAAAATTCAACACCCATTTATAATAAAAACTCCAGAAAGTGAGCATAGAGGGAACCTACCTCAACATAATAAAGACCATATATGACAAACCCATAGCAAACATCATTCTCAATGGTGAAAAACTGAAAGCATCTCCTCTAAGATCAGGAACAAGACAAGGATGTCCACTCTTGCTACTTTTATTCAACATAGTTTTGGAATTCCTAGCCATGGCTATCAGAGAAGAAAACGAAATAAAAGGAATCCAAATCGGAAAAGAGAAGTAAAACTGTCACTGTTTGCAGATGACATGATACTACACACAGAAAATCCTAAAGATGTCACCAGAAAACTATCAGGGCTAATCAATGAGTTTGTTAAAGTAGCAGGATACAAAATTAATGTACAGAAATCTCTTGTACTCCTATACACTAATGATGAAAAAATCAGAAAGAAATTAAGGGAACAATCCCATTCACCACTGCAACAAAAAGAATAAAATACCTAGGAATAAATCTACCTAAGGAGGCAAAAGACTTATACTCACAGAACTATATGACAGTGATGAAAGAAATCAAAGACAACACAAACAGATGGTAAGATATACCATGTTCTTGGATTGGAAGAATCAATATTGTCAAAATGACTGTAGTACCCAAAGAAATCCACGGATTCAGTACAATCCCTATCAAATTACCAGTGACATTTTCTACAGAACTAGAACAAAAAATCTTAAAATCTGTATGGAGACACAAAAGACCCCGAATAGCCAAAGCAATCTTGAGGGGAAAAAATGGAGCTGGAGGAATCAGACTCCCTGACTTCAGACTATACTACAAAGCTACAGTAATCAAGACAATATGGTACTGGCACAAAAACAGAAATACAGATAAATGGAACAGGACAGAAAGCCCAGAGATAAACCCACACACCTATGGTCAACTAATCTATGACAAAGGAGGCAAGGATATACAATGGAGAAAAGACACAGTGTCTTCAATAAGTGGTGCTGGGAAAACTGGACAGCTGAATGTAAAAGAATGAAATTAGAACACTCCCTAACACCCTACACAAAAATAAACTCAAAAAGGAATAAAGACGTAAATGTAAGACCAGACACTATCAAACTCTTAAAGGAAAACATAGGCAGAACACTCTATGACATAAATCACAGCAAGACCCTTTTTGACCCACCTCCTAGAGAAATGGAAATAAAAACAAAATAAATAAATGGGACTTAATGAAACTTCAAAGCTTTTGCACAGCAAAGGAAACAAGAAACAAAACAAAGAAACAACCCTCAGAATGGGAGAAAATATTTGCAAATGAAGCAACTGATAAAGGATTAATCTCCAAGATTTACAAGCAGCTCATGCAGCTCAATATCAAAAAAACAAACAACCCAATCCAAAAATGGGCAGAAGACCTAAACAGACATTTCTCCAAAGAAGACATACAGATTGCCAACAAACACATGAAAGGATGTGCAACGTGACTAATAATTAGAGAAATGCAAATCAAAACTACAATGCTGTATCACCTCACACCAGTCAGAATGGTCATCAAAAAATCTACGAACAATAAATGCTGGAGAGGGTGTGGAAGAAAGGGAACCCTCTTGCACTGTTGGTGGGAATGTAAATTGATACAGCCACTATGGAGAACAGTATGGTGGTTCCTTAAAAAAACTAAAAATAGAACTATCATATGACCCAGCAATCCCACTACTGGGCATATACCCAGAGAAAACCATAATTAAAAAAAAACATGCACCCCAATGTTCACTGCAGCTCTATTTACAATAGCCAGGACATAGAAACAACCTAAGTGTCCATCGACAGATGAATGGGTAAAGAAAATGTGGCACATATATACAATGGAATATTACTCAGAGATAAAAAGGAACAAAATTGGGTCATTTGTAGAGACGTGGATGGACCTTGAGACTGTCATACAGTGTGAAGTTAAGTCAGAAAGAGAAAAACAAATATCATATATTAATGCATATATGTGAAATCTAGAAAAATGGTACAGATGAACCTGTTTTCAGGGCAGAAATAGAGACACAGATGTAGAGAACAAACGTATGGACACCAAGGGGTAAAGCAGGGTGGAGGGGGGTGAATTGGTAGATTGGGATTTACATATATTCACTAATATGTATAAAACAGATAATAAGGAAATAAATAAATAAAATACCCACCCCCGCAAAAAAAAGACTCCAAGCTTCCACTGCAGTGGGCACGGGTTTCATCCTTGGTTGGGCAACTAAGACCCTGCACGCCATGTGGTGCCGCCAAAAAAATAATAATGAAATAAAGTAAAATAAAATAAAGGACTTCTCACCAGTGTGAAAATTATCCTAAAGCTATGCAGTACTGGCAGGTGTACCTAGAGTTGAGAGTCCAGAAAAAGCCCCAAGTGACAATGGCAGCACTAGCATTGCCTATCAGCAGAGAAAGGAAGGTCTTTCATGCTTTAAATGTGAAAGCCAGACAATTTATGTGAGGAACTAACTCTTTATGACCTCACAGTAGGGAATAATTTCTTAAACAAGATTTTTAAAGTACTGATTCTATTAAGTATTTGACTATTCTAATATAAAGACTTTCTGTTAAAGACATACATAAGAGAATGAAAAGTTACCTCTGGGTCAAGGTATCAGACAGAACAAAAGCATCTAAGTTCACCCCCTATATTGTGTTAAAAAAATAAAATAAAGGTATTAAAAGAAAATTCACTGAACATGAGAAGAACCAAAGAGACAGTACAACAGAATTTTGGAAGCTAGAAAACAGATGGATTAAGTAATAACAAAGTGTTTCAGTTAGCAGAATGGATAGGTCAAACCACAAGCCAGTAGTTGAAAAAATGAAAAGGGTGAGTTAAAAGCAGCCCCAAACTTCTGTAGATCTTGGGGGGGAAGGAAGGGGCTCAAAGAGGGACAATGAGATGAAGGCTTGAGCAGCAGCAAGTGGTTCCCTTCCTCTTACTCCCTGCTGTGGAGGCTGCTCTTACCCCACTTGGTTGAGGTTTATTTCCAGAATTAAACAGGAAATCTGGAATGGAGGACAAGACCAGGTTAGAGAGTTTGGGGCATTTTATAAAATGGCCATCAGCATCAGGGATATTAGAGATGGTACAAATACAACACATGCTAAATACAGACATGCCCTCCTTCCCCCATCTCTCTTCCCACACTTGACTCCAAGAAACCAGACCTGTATCCTCTAAGAATATATTATAGCGTCTTCTACGAGGAATCTGACTAGTCAAAAAGCAAAGTTTTTTAATCTACTGACAGATGTATGACCAAACAGGTCACCCAGATCACCCCATAGTAAAACCCCATAAGCCCTATTCACATGCTCAGAGCTTCCAACAAGCTTTTTAGATCTTAATTCCTTATCGTAAGAAGCAGCCAAGAATTTCTAAATATCTGAGGAAAGCTTCTAACAGGTAAGGTAGTAAGCAAAAGAAAATTTTTTTTAAAAAAGTTCCTTAATGCCTTCAAATAGTACTTTCATCAAATGAGAACAGGATTTTTTAACTATATATAGAAAAAAGAGAATCCAGAGAAAAAAGGACAGTTCTTGAAAATTAAAAACACAATAGCAGATATGAAAAACTCAATAGCATGAGTGGAAGATAAGTTTGAGGAAATCTTTGAAAGTGGAAAAGACAAAGATAGAAAATATGAGAAAAGATAAAGAACTTTAAGTCTCGTCCAGGAGTGTATAATATACAACAAAAGGATTCTATAAAGAAAAAAAAAACAAACTCAGAAAAATGGAAGAAATAAAAATCAAAGAAATAATTCACTAACTATTCCACATCTTCAAGGACATGTATCAATAGACTAAAAGGGCTACCAAGTGTCCAGCACGATGGGTAAAACCAGACCCACAAGACCATCTCTATGAAAGTTTAGAACACTGGTGATGAGAAGAATCTCCAAACTTCCAGAGAAGAAACAAAGAAATCACATGTGAGGGAGTAGGAATCAACATGGTTTCACATTCCTTAACAGCACAATGGAATTGTGAAGAGGATGGAGAAATGCTTTTAAAAGTCTAAAGGAAAATGATTTCTAACATGGAATTTTATGCCTGGCCACAATGCTTCCAGACACACAAGACCTCAAAAACATTTACTTTCCATCCTTTCTCAAGAAGATACTGAGGGATGTGTTCCATAAAAATGACAGTAAAGTAAAAGAAAAAGATTTGGACTACAGGACACAGAAGGTCTGACACAAGAACTGTAGCTCAGCATGGCAGCTGTGCCCAAAGAAGTCAAACAATATGTACTGGAGGAGCCTGCATGGGTGGGCAGGTATGCTCAGGGCTATCACTCCAGGAGGGCCCCTGCCCACCCTACCAGCTTTGAAACCTACAGACAGAGTGCCCTGAGCCATTTAACATGTGTTGATTCAGTGTCCACTCTACCTGACAGGTTTATTATGGGTGGCCTACTCCTGAGAACTGGTAGGAGGCTCCAATGAGCATTGAACAGCCCACTCCATGTACCCATATTCCTGCTGTACTTCCAATGCCTGACCCACGGACGGATGTCTTGTCATGCTGAGCTAGAGACCTAGTGGGTCACAAAATCAGTTCAGAAAGTTAAGAAAAGCATTGAAATAGGTGTGAGCCAGTGGCACAATCATTTAAAAAGCACACACATATAAATAAAATATTCAAGGGGCATTATCTTTTTAATTTAGTTTCAGGTACACACTTGTAGATATACATATCTATGTGTGCACTGGGCTGCAACGTGAAATGCATTTCTAACTGATTTTGGGGTCAAAAGGTTTAAGTCACTGCCCTAAAGAAACTTATACACGTACCACAGGACAGCTGGTCAACGATGTTTACAGCAAACACTGTAATAGCAAAAACCTGAAAAAAAAAAAAAAAGGGCTTCCCTGGTGGTGCAGTGGTTGAGAGTCCACCTGCCGATGCAGGGGACACGGGTTCGTGCCCTAGTCCAGGAAGATCCTACATGCTGAGGAGTGGCTGGGCCCGTGAGCCATGGCTGCTGAGCCTGCGCATCGGGAGCCTGTGCTCCACAACGGGAGAGGCCACAACAGTCAGAGGGCAGCATACCGCAAAACAAAAACAAACAAACAAAAACCTGGCAACCACCTCAGTGTTCTCCAATAGTAGAATAAATTGTGGTAGAATCATACAGCCAGGAAGATGAATAAAGTACAGCTAAACGTAACAAATGGATTGATTTTAAGAATATAACAAGTAGGAAAAGAGTACAAATAAAGCTTAAAGCCATGAAAAACTAAATGTTATATTGTTTAGTGATAGATATAAGAATTTAAAAACTTTTAAAAGAGAGTAATTGCTTGCTTGTCAGTTATATCTATGGGAGGAGGTAGGGGCATAGAATTAGAGAGGAGAACACAGGGGAGTTCAAATCTAATAATAATGTTCTTTAAATGTGGGTGTCTGTTACTGAATTTTTAAAAATAATTTGAGCAGACACAGTATAGAAAGAGGAAACATTGCTCAATTTACTCTACGAGGCAAGTATTATCCTCATGCCAAAATTAGACAACAACCATTTGATAAAGGTAAATTAAAGGCCACCTTACTCATTACTACAAATGCAGAAATTCCAAATATCAGCAAATCAAGCATAGCAGCTTATAATATATCACAAAACCATGATTAAATGCAAAATCTGTGTTAATGCCTTTGTAAAAGAGAACAAATTGGTTTTTGATAAACTAAAACACATCACAATGCTCCCACATGTAAAATGAAACAAAGGTTCTTCTGAATCACTATCATTCAAACCTTCTATAGGTCTAAATTTGGTAATGAAAAAGTAATAGCATAAGCACCTTAAGTACCAAGAAATAGTTCCAAAAAATATTAGGGCACAGGAATTCAGCTAGAGACAATGGAAGGGATAGGTGTAAGGGACTGCTACTTTGTTTTTTTAAATTTTTTTTTTGGCTGCACCTCACGGCTTGTGGCATCTTAGCTTCCCAACCAGAGACTGAACCCGGGCCCTCAGCAGTGAAAGCACAGAGTCCTAACCACAGACCGCCAGGGAATTCCCAGGACTGTTGGTTTTTACTGTTAGTCTTGTAGAACTATTTGAAGTATATACACACACACACAACACACACATAAGTGTGGCTGATTATATATACATATGTAGTTCTTTGACTAAAATTGAAAAAAGAAGAAAAAACTTCCAAGGATAATAAAGACTGACTTGACTCTAACACAGTCCACCTCTCCTCTCATCAGGTCTGAACAGAAGGCCAGTGCTGGGCTGCCTCCTCAACATCCTCCACACCCTCAACACAGTCCTGCCCTGGTGCCTGCTTGCACCTCTGCCTAAAACGCAAATCCTGTCAAAGCTGATTTAACCCCCCCCACCCCACCCCACCCCTGCCCAAATCCAACTCAATCCTTCCTCTTTAAAATTATTCTTGTTGACCCTGAGCCAGGAAGAACTCACTTTCTTTAGGGCCTTTTGTATCACATAGTATCTTCCTGTTCTCCCTGCAAGGTCAGTGTTTGGCTACAACCAAGTAAGGCCCTTTAGTGAAGGATCTAACTAAAATTTGTATACCCTACAACTGCCATACCTGGTATAATCTCACAATATACTTTTCTTGCCTGAAAATATTTGCAATCATCCCTTCCTCCTCCTCCAAGAAAGAAATATTCTCCCAAAATTTGCTAAATAAAGCACTTCCATCAAATTGTAATTTAAAAATTTTAATTTTCCTTTAATAAGTTGGAAACGTCTATTAAAAGGAGCTATGGGGCTTCCCTGGTGGCGCAGTGGTTGGGAGTCCGCCTGCCGATGCAGGGGACACGGGTTCGTGCCCTGGTCCGGGAGGATCCCACGTGCTGCGGAGCGGCTGGGCCTGTGAGCCATGGCGGCTGGGCCTGCGCGTCCGGAGCCTGTGCTCCGCGATGGGAGGGGCCACAACAGCGAGAGGCCCGTGTACCGCAAAAAAAAAAAAAAAAAGAGCTATGAATCATGCCACTTAAAGCAGTATTAACCAAACACTTTAAAAGGCAGGCATTATCTGGGTGGCAGTTTTAAAACCAGACTAATTCAGACAAAAAAGTTGGGGTGGGGAAAAGCTTTATTAAGAAAGTGATATAACTGTATAGAACAAACAGTAATATAAACTAAATCCAACGACTGTATTTTTTAAAGCAGGCCTGGTAACAATTTCATCACTTACTCTTTGTATGATGCTGCTCAAGCATTAGCAAGCCCATTAATCCCCTCAGCAGGACAAATGACATTCCCTCTAACCCAAAATTTCTTTACGCTGAGCAACCTTTTCATCTCTCTGAGATCTCAGACTTACATCCTAAACACCCAGGGAGTTTATTTAAAAAGAAAAGATTAGTTCAACAAATATTTGAGCTTCTACATCTAACCTCTGGTGATACAGCAGTGCACAAAACAGGCAAAGTCTTGCCCTCATGGAGCTTCTGTTTTTGGGGGTGTGTTGGGGGTGGGATGGGAAAGGAGGTTGGGGAGAAAATAAGTAAAATATAGTATGTATATGGATATATCACGTGGTGGTAAATGTATGGAGAAAAGTCAGGAAGTGCACTGTGAGTAGAGGTTTTGATTTGAATTAGGATATTCGGGGAAGGCCCTACTAAGAAGGTGACATTTTAGTCTTTCCTGACATCTTTATCAGAAGAGAAACAGCAGGAGGCCAATTAGGGGTGGGGGCGGGGATCATCTCACGTAGGGCCTTGTAAGGATGTGGGATTTTACACTAGGAGACACAGAATAGGGGGGGAAGGTTAAGCAGTAACATGATCTGACTTCAGTTTTCAGTCCTGCCCGCCCCCATAATGGACAGCAGGGTGTATGAGTGGACGCAGTCCCAGTAAGCAGGTTACTTTCATAATCCACCTGAGGAACGATGTGGCTTAGTGGAGAGTGACAACAGTAAAGGATTCAGGATATATTTCGAAGACAGAATCAACATGATTCTGATTTTGTCTGATTGGATTTGGGTATGAGATAAAGAACACAATCATGAAAGACTCCAGGGATCTGGCCTCAGAAACTGGAAAGAAAGTTGTCATTTATACTGAAATCAGGAAGTCTATAGGAAGAATAGGCGTTGATAGATGGATATAAAAGTTTAGAGGTCAGGGGAAAAGCTTGAGTTGGGGATATACAAAAGTAGGAAAAGGCACAGAACTGGATGAGATCACCAAGAAAGTTGGTGTAGATAGAGAAGAGGTCTAGGGCGGCCACCTTCACCCGCAAGATGACTCAATACATCTGGGTTAGGGCCCAGTCATCTGAATTTTTAAACAAGCTTCCCAAGTGACTGTGGTATAACTTCAAAATTTGAAAAATTCCACTGACAAATGTTAAGATATTTCTACTTTTTTTCTAACAATCCATTAAAATTTTTCATGAAAAACAAATACCTATCATAAATTAGACCATTAACTCCAAATTCCTTTAATTTCTTTCTGTTTTCAGGATCATTGGTATCATCACCCCAGCAGAATATGACCAGTCCCTTAGCTTTTGCCTCTTGAATATAGGATGGGTTTCTGAGAAGGTCTTCAGTATGTGCATTTATCCCCTAAAAGAAGAAAGATAAGTTACTCATGAAAGAGAAACTTATTATATGTATAAAATACATAACTAATAAGAACCTGCTGCAAAGCAGAATGGACAGGGAAAGAAAACGTTAGAATTTTTTCTTCCAATTTATGCGATCAAACAAGTTTACAATCTAACCGTTTTAGATGATTCATAAAACCCACTCAGAAAACTAAACTACAAAACTTACTTAACCTAGGCCTGCAAGAAAATCTTTGTTGGTGGTGATCATTTAACTGTTTTTCAGTCTGAGATTTAATATCCTCATTTTAGGTAGAGCTACCTGCTCATTATACATAGGTCAAAACTAACCAAGTAGATGTTAAATTAATATATAACTTTATTTACTAGTGCTCTAAAACATTTTTAAAAAACAAATATTAAAATATTCAACCACAGCTTACCAGTAGATTTTCAAACTGTGCAAAGCTCATTGCAATGGGGGTTGTCCGAGATCTGAGGTCCATGAGTTCAGGGTAAATATCAGATTTCCCCTGAGTCAAAAATAATATGGGATATTTGTTCTGCTTTTGCCGAACCCTGAAAAAGACAGTTTAAAAAATACTTTTCATTGGGGAGATAACCATAACATATTGTTTTGAAATTTTAGAAAATACTAAAAATATAAAGAAACAAAATTTTAAAAGCATACTCATTACTGAGATATAACCACCATTAATGTGTATTGCCTTTTAGTCAAAAAAAGAAAAATTTAAATTATTCTATACAAGAGTTAAAATATTCTCAGAAATGGGCAAAAAGAAATCCCTTGAGGGCTTACAATTTGGTAAGGAGGATATTATACATCTGTAAAATGAAACACAAGGCATGAGGTGCTATAACCCAGCGGGTGTGGAGGCCATCCCAGTAGAGAATATATACAATGGGACTGAGAAGACAAATCAAGGGTGAAGTCTGGGAACTTCCCCACCTCCAACTACAATCTCTGTGCCCTTAGTCCTAGCTACAGTCTAAGCATATAGGAGAAAAAAACTGAATTACTCACATTGTGCAAATATCTGCATCAAATGAAGAAAATACTATTCTCCTCTTCCCAGAATTTTCTAAGACAGTTTTTAAAATTATATCCAAAAACAGATTCATGTCAAAATATGTTGATAAGTTACCATCCCATATTCCATCCTATATAGAAGAATAGGAAAACAAAAGTCATTAAATACCTTAGAATCACAGTGCTAGGAAAAATTCTCGAGAACATTTAGTCCAACTCTTATTTTACAGATGAGAAAGCAAAGGCCTGTGTGAATTATTATCATAATCAGGTATAGAGACACTTATATACAAAGCAATTATAACATCAAAAGACTTTTGCTTTAATAAGGTTAACAAAATAAAAACTAAAACTCTGGAAATTTGAAATCTACCATGACTTTAAAATATTTTTATGCTATCTTCATAAACTATAAGTGGACAAAAAGACTCCACTTCGTTTGCTAACTCACTACCCCAAAAACCCTGGTAATTAAGAATTACCAGTTAAAAATCTCATTCTTTGAGTCTTAGGCATATCAAGTGCCCTCAATAAATAATAAAAATAATTTTCTAATTATAGCTAAGATACCAAGAGCCCTATTGATATTCAAATATTAAAAATTTTAAGTATTAGTCATTACAATAATTCTAAAAGTTCTGAAAACTAAAAATCACCTACTAGAAAAATCATGGTTGTGCACTTGCATGTTATATGTTAGCCAGGACCGGCTTATCATAAATAGCTACATAGAAGACATGCTTTAAGGGCAGTTATAGATTATTCTGACCAGAACAAATACCAGGACTGCCCAATCATGATGCCTGGATTAACTACTTCCAATGTCCCCCCACCCCAATCAGCCCTCTTACCATGCAGCCTTATCCATTTACACATATCCCCATCTGATACATCCAAGTTGTTTTCCTCGACTAAAAGACTGTTAAGTTTCAGGAAGGCAAGGCTTTATTCTGTTTTCTTCACTACGTAAGCACAGAACTCAGAAAATGCCTGGCGCATAGCAGCTTTTCAATAATTATTGAACAAAAGAATGACTAAATTTCAGAGTGATTTAAAACATGTCTGCAGAAATTTCTTTTCCTGATTAATTATTACTAGCTACTGCCACTTAACAGAAAACTGCTTAGGCACTTATTTAAGGTATATATTGAGACGGGGGTTAAAAAAAAAAAAACCAAAAAACTAATCAGAGTTATAAAGTTCTGACTGGCCACAGTTCTCACTGTTCACTTTATAAGTGTGCCCAGAAACCATCCATATTAATGTGCACATGAGACACATGTAAATTAGAATTTCTACTATAATACATTCATCACTACTTTTAAGAACTTAAATATTAGTGTAAGTGTAAGATATACTTTACTTCAAAGTTCCAACAAGCACTGTGCTTGCTGGAAGAAGCCACAATTTCAGTTTCATTTATTCCATTAAAACAAAGAGACAGGAATGAATGCATTTAAAGAAACGGGGGAGGGAGGAACGAAGAATGTGCCACATGGAAAATGACTTACCCTTTGTTGGCAGATCCATTTTATTTCTATGTTAAACCCTACATCTTCTGGCAAAGACTCTAAAACCTAGAGTTGTGTTTGTTGGTGGTAAATTTTGTTTCATTTTTGGTGAGATGAATGGTAGAATAAGAAGGAAAAAAGAAAAATGGATTAATTACAAAAAGCAAACTATAAGAAAACATATCACTAGTAAGGATAAAGTGTTTTGTGCCTTCAGCAAAAACCACTATCTTTTCTTATACTCAAACTGACAACCTGGTTGATGATTAAGTTGAATAAGAAAGTCAAAAGAAATTAAATAGCAAAGGCAGTAGTCTTTAGCAATATCTGTGATAATCTATCACTACTAACCGCAAAGATGATCCTGACCTAAAATCCTTTTCACCATCACTACTGAACAGCTAAAGTGAGCAGTAATAAGATAGGCAGCCTCATGAATTTAAAAAGACATTTGTCATGTTTTCTGAATTGCATTCAGGTATGTCAGTCTACTTTACTAAGATATGGTTATATGAAATACCATGATTTCTAGCTTGCTGTGAAGGTGGTGATGCTTAACACCACAGTGATAACCTCCTGGAAAGATGTTAACTCCAAATTAAAGAGGCTCATAAATAAATAAGTCTATATCTATATAAATTAACAAATAATATAGTGTCAATATATCTAAATTATCTAGAAACTTTGGACTTCCCTGGTGGCACAGTGGTTAAGAATCTGCCTGCCAATGCTGGGGACACGGGTTCAAGTCCTGGTCTGGGAAGATCTCACATGCCACGGAGCAACTAAGCCTATGCGCCACAACTACTGAGCCTGCGTTTTAGAGCCCGTGAGCCACAACTGAGGCCCACACGCCTAGAGCCTGTGGCCTGCAACAAGAGAAGCCACTGCAATGAGAAGCCCGCGCATTGCAATGAAGAGTAGCCCCCGCTCGCCGGAACTAGAGAAAGCCCACGCACAGCAACGAAGACCCAATGCAGCCAAAAATAAATAAAATAAATTTATTAAAAAATAAAAACTAAATTATCTACACACTTTGCAATAACACCACTTGGGCAGCATAACTAGAAAATCCAATCTAAAATATGAAGCTTGGGGCTTCCCTGGTGGCGCAGTGGTTGAGAGTCCGCCTGCCGATGCAGGGGACAAGGGTTCGGTTCGTGCCCCGGTCTGGGAAGATCCCACATGCCGCGGAGCGGCTGGGCCCGTGAACCATGGCCGCTGAGCCTGCGCGTCCGGAGCCTGTGCTCCACAACGGGAGAGGCCACAACAGTGAGAGGCCCGCGTACCGCAAAAAAAAAAATGAAGCTTGGTTATTAACTTACAATCAGCTGGTTTAGTCAGTATTTCAAAGTGTAGAAATCCTTAACATGTATAATATATATGGTATTTAATTTTATAATAGCAAATAAAAGAATGCTAACAGAGTAAGAACACAGCCTGGGACTCTGGTGACCTGGGATCTAGCCCCTGTTGCATGAAAAGTACAGTACCTAAAACAGGTTGTACTCAATCTCCTATGGGGCTTTTTGACTTTCTCCGAATTTCTCCGATACGTTTAGCCTTTTTTAGTTAACATACCTTCCACAATTTTACTGGACTAATGCAAAATCAGAAAAATAAGGACAATAGTGTATATTAGTGTTGAGATTGGTATACATCAAATTTGCAGGATTCCCCTTTATACTAAGATTGCGTTTGGCCTTTCTTTGGATTCAAACTTTCTGATTAAATTATAGTGATGGCAAAGTGAATGAATAAATGTGTGTTTATTTGGCTAAATGAAAGTTGTCAAACCTTTGATAAACAATTTTTTTAAAGCCTGTTTTTCTGTTCTATGAAATCACAAGTCTAGAAATCATGGAATTTCTAAGAACCAAACTATTTCAGAATTTTGGACTAGAAGGAATGACTTAGCTGGGCTTCATAAATATCTGAAAATTTATACAAATCATGCTCTAAATTCACTAAGACAATGTCTATTTTAGGGGCTCTCTTGTAGCATCCTTTTTGGAGGGTGAATAATCATGATAAACTGAAATTACCTATTTTTGCCTAAGAAGTCTATTGTACCTGACACATCACCAGAAAAAGACAGTGGAGAAGAGAAAAAATTAGGAAATGGAGCCAGCAAGAAAATGAGACTCAGCATGGCCAAAGAAGGTATCTGGTATTCGCGCAGGCTTGCCTGACGCTGTCAAAGGAATTCCTCTATGAATTGGGTCTAGTTTTTAAATGTTCATGCCAGTTTTTGTTACACATTTTCAGAGTGAATACTTGAAATCTGTATTTCATTTTAAGTAACCAGGGTACTTATTTTCTTTGGTTGGGGAATTTCTCTCTAAAAGCTAAGGACCAGCCTTACATATTGTAAAAATGTCTCTCCCATCGTCACACTCCCCAACCCCTTTTCTGTGCCCTTTCCTTCCTGTTTGTATACAGAAATATGTGAATTTCCTATTCTTACCAAATTAACCCAATGAGGTAGGAATTTTATTCATTTGAGCAAATAAGTTTCTCAAAAAAAAAAAAAAAGGCACCATAGGCACACTTCACAAGAATGTATCTTCTCTAAAAAGCATCAAACATAAGTTTACATTAATGTTGTCTTTTACACAGCCTTTTTAGTGCCCATTGAAAAGACCATAATAAACTATTCAGATATAACAGAATAATGATAGCCTGCCCTAGTTTTCCTAAGGAACTTACCATCTTAAGAGAAGGAAATGGCTGATTTTCAGAAAAGGAATTTTCCTCCTCAACCACAGATTCTGAAAATTTAAATTACAAAAACTCAGTAGATAAATGCCATTTTATCACTAAGACCTTTTCCTAAATTCTGAAGGCAAAAAAAAAAAAAGATGTAGTTATGAGATCCTTTCATATATAGTATTTTTGAAGGCTCCTGTATTTATTAATTTTAACCATTAAAACCCCCATTTTCAAAATAAGCATCCTTTATGAAGACTGGTTTACAACATTTAGTAGGAACATCACAGTTTATGACCTCAACAGTGATTATTTTCTTATAAAAACTGTAATATAATTTTAAGAAAGGAGTCACAAGCAGTGATTTGTTATTTCTCAGTGAAATTAAGGGCTGTGTAATCTTGCTAATACTTCTACTTGAGATATCAAGTTAGAAATTAAGAGAATCTATAGGTAGCATTACCATTTAATCCAAAATTGATTATGTCTCAAGGCGCACAAGAATTTTTTTCCAAAAGAGAAAAATTTTTATATCAAGATTAAAAAGAAAAATCACCCAGGAACAAACAAAAAGCAAAACAAAAATTACAACAAAAATAACCAACCCTAGTGCATTACAAATTCAAAAACTAAATCATGTAAAATTTTCCAGTCAAATAAATTAAAGGTAAAATTGATTTTACTACTAATAGTTATGAACTATTTACAAGCTTGTAAAGTCATATTTACGCTCTGAGAATAATCTTTGGAGTCTTTGGCACCTCACTAATTTCTTCATAAAGGCATTCCAACTATCCTGTTATCCTAAATGCAGATTAACATCTAATGAGTACCTACTATAACCAGAGTACTGTAAATGTTTCAGGGAATATAAAAACATTTCCCCCACCCTTGAGAGGTTTACATCCTGGAGGAAGAGAAAGGACATACAGAAAAATAAAGGGTTAAAGAAAGGACACACCAAGGCTAAAATGAATGTCAAAGACTACTAAATTCTGTGGAAGTAGAAAGTAAAGTGGAATTACAAAGGGATTTTGTGGGTAGGACAAGCTTTGAGGAAACAGGCACAGAGTGGTTAAATAAAGTAACCGAGGTCACAGTTGGTAAATGCTAGAGCTGGTTTCAAATTCCTGGCTCTGGAGCCAGATTCTATACTTGATACATTCTGTACTTTGTAATGCTTAAGAATGTGTGGAAAGAGGGACCTCCCTGGTGACACAGTGGCTAAGACTCCGTGCTCCCAATGCAGGGGGCCCGGGTTCGATCCCTGGTCAGGGAACTAGATCCCACATGCATGCTGCAACTAAGAGTTCGCATGCCACACTAAGGAGCCTGTGTGCCACAACTAAGGAGCCCACCTGCCACAACTTAGGAGCCCACATGCCACAACTAAGAGGCCGGCGAGCTGCAACTAAGGAGCCCACCAGCTGCAACTAAGACCCAAATTAATTAATTAAATAAAAAAGAATGGATAGGTACAAAATTATAAAGAATTTTTGATCATCAAGCTAAGAAAATTCATAAAAGTGAAAAATCATGCTTACTATACATGACATGTATGCATTTGGCAATTAATACATATAAAGCCTTCATGTCTATAAAATTACATTTATATAACCCAGTATTATATTAAAGTCACCAAGAGAAAGTTAAAATGGATAAGGAAATTCATGATGCTAATTATGAAATGAAAACAGTGTTTTCACATTGGTACATACCTTTCAGTTCTTTAGATTTTAGTGCAGTCACATGAGTGAGCTAGAAAACACACACACACACACACAAAATGTAATCAGAAAAAAAGGCCTTAGTTTATGAAGATATGGTTAATAGAACTATAACTTGAAAAGCTAGCAAGTTAGGAGAAATTATAAAATGTAGAATCATCAGTTTAATAAGAATAAGCACTTACCACTGTACATATTTTATATTTACATACATATGCATAAGACCATGATCAAATACCCAAGTAGGGGAGAATATAAAAATTATTAGGTTAGGAAACTGTTTATACTCAATCAACCAATAATTTAGGTATCTAATGAGAATAAGAAGAGGGATCATGTAAAATTACATAGTAAAATACAGGAGGATTTTAGATAGTAGCATAGCTATAAAAATCAACAATAGCATAGAAGGCTAAGTATAAAATAAAAAAGAGCTAAAGCAGACCAGAGACAACCTAAGATTATGGCTAGTCCCTATGGCCTATAAAGACTTATAGCCCATCTCCTCCAAAAAAGCAAAAAAAAAGATGGGGTCCATAGAAACTGTTAAAGAAGACAGATGGATGAGCACGAACCCATTTTTCCTAACAGAACAGAAAACCAAAGCACAGACTCAGTACATGCTGTATGTATCTAGTCATCCCCATGCACAAAGAGAACATTACTATATACAAACAAGTACAAATAGTCCTAAAACTAAAAGATAATTTACATTTTACATTATTATTACTACCTTTAACAACTGGAGTTGGTCAAAGGTTAATTCTTTTACTGGGATTTCAAATAATTCAACTGGATCAGCATCAAATTTCTAAAAGAGAAAATTGGGCCCCACGTTATTACTGAATGTTTACTCTAAACTGGCCTAATATCTCAATTTACTGATGAGAATAACAGCTTGGTGGCCTCAGTGAGCCCATGCAGGGGAGCCCTTGCTACCGAACACCACCTCCCAGCTTAAATTCTGGCTTTTGTTTTTAATGTAGGTGGGAGTGCCTGGAAGAAAACAGCTGGGAAGAAGCTGTAGCACTAAAGACACACTGAGAACCAAGCCACAAGTCAGTCATTTCCCCTATTTCCTGTCATGCTGTATACATTTTATTTGACACATATCCATGCTACAGGACTAGGAAATCAACAGGCATGCAGGATCTAAGGATTAGTTTCTATCAGTAAGTTTCTAAACCTTTTAAACTGAAGTTTGGTTAAAAACAGCCATAGAAATCAACTGTCATGAAAAAATCGTCTGGTTAGCTGTAAGTAGTAATATTTAATAGGAACCCTAATCTATTATAAATGCTTTCCCAAGGAGCAAATCTGTTTTATTAGATTTTAATATCATATCAAATGTCACACTGTTTAGGCACTTCTATCTTAAGAAAATGAGTTAATGTACCACCAATAAATCATCAATCCAACAAATATATTAAAATCCGTTACATTTATATTCATTCATGTATATATAGTATGAGGCTATATACGTATAAATTTCTTCTGGAAGGACACGCAAGAAACTATTAAGAGAAAGGAGTACCACCAAGGAGAAAAAGTAAAGGAAGATTTACTTTTCATTTCATAATCTTCTGAACTACTTATAATTTTATAAATGAACATAAATTGGTTTTTTAAGGAAAATACCAACTTAAAAATTAATACTAAAAAATATATAATTTATTGCTTTCATTCTGCAATTAACTGAACCAGGTTCAACTTAAGAGCAGGACAAATTCTGGTGAAAACTGGGGATCAGTTATACTCTTCAATTAGCCCTCATGGATTTTTAGAAATTACAGCTAGAGTCATTAATCTCAATCTTGGTTAGTGAGTTCCTTCACCACTCCATTCCTTCTCATTTCGCTTTGCATTAACATTTCCCCACAGCAAAAAAAACCTGCCCCAATTCTATTAAGTAATTCTACTTCTGTCATCTAAATAGGTGCACCTCGGAAATTCCCGGGAGGTCCAGTGGTTAGGACTCAGTGCTCTCCACTGCCAAAGGCCCAGGCTGAATCCCTGGTCAGGGAACTAAGATCCCACAAGCCACGCAGCGTGGCCCCCCAAAAATAAATAAATTTAAACAAATAAATAAATAAATTTAAACAAACAAATAGGTGCATCACCTTCCTTCCTTCTCCTAATACCCTTTCACAGAAAGGGAAGGGTCCTTTTCTATAAATGATAATAATCCAAACTGATACGACTGTTTAGAATCCACTAGCAGGCAGAGCTAGGTGCCTTGTCATAGGTGCCTTGCATACTACACCAATGCAGTGTCTGATACATGTTAGCAAATCAAACTTTATTTATCTTGAAGTATACTTAAGTTACAATATTGTGTTACTTTCAGGTGTACAGAAAAGTGATTGTTATACTTTTATATATGTGTGTATACATATATAAGTAATTATGTATCTATTCTTTTTCAGATTCTTTTCCATTACAGGTTATAAGATATTGAATATTGTTCCCTATGCTGTACAATAGGACCTTGTTTATCTATTTTATATATAGTAGTTTGTATCTGCTAATTCCAAACTCTTGATTTATACCTCAGCCACCCCTTTTTCCCTTTGGTAACCATAACTTTGTTTTCTAAGTCTGTTTTTGTTTTGTAAATAAGTTCATTTGTGTCATATTTTAGATTATACATGTAAGTGATATCATATGGTATTTGTCTTTATTTTTCTAACTTACTTCAATTAGTATGATAATCTCTAGGTCCATTCATGTCACTATAAATGGCATTATTTTATTCTTTTTATGGCTGAGTAGTATTCCATTGTATGTGTGCATATCTTTACACATTCATCTGTATCCATTCATCTGTCCATGGACATTTAGCCATGTCTTGGCTATTGTGAAGAGTGCTGCAATGAACACTGGGGTGCATGTATTTTTTCGAACTATAGTTTTCTCCAGACATCCCAGGATTGGGATTGCAGGATCATATAGTAACTTAATTTTTTAGTTTTTTGAGGAACCTCCATACTGGCTGCACCAGTTTACTTCCCACCAACAGTGTAGGAAGGTTCCCTTTTCTCCATACCCTCTCCAGCATTTATTATTTTTAGACTTTTTGATGATGGCCATTCTGATTGGTGTGAGGTGATAACCTCACTGCAGTTTTGATTTGCGTTTCTCTAACAATTAGAGATACTGAGCATCTTTTCATGTGCCTGTTGGCCATCTGTATGTCTTCTTTGGAGAAATGTCTATTTAGTTCTGCCCACTTTTTGATCGGGATTTTTTTTTTGATATTAAGCTGTATGGGCTCTTTGTATATTTTGGAAATTAATCCCTTGTCAGTAGCATCATTTGCAAATATTTTCTCCTAGTCAGTAGGTTGTCTTTTTGTTTTGTTTATGGTTTCCTTTGCTGTGCAAGAGCTTTAAAGTTTAATTAGGTCCCGTTTGTTTATTTTTGTTTTTATTTCCATTAGTCTAGGACACAGATCCAAAAAAATATTGCTGCAATTTATGTCAAACATTCTGCCTATGTTTTCCTCTAAGAGTTTTATAGTATCTGGTCTTACATTTAGGTCTTTAATCCAATTTCAGTTTATTCTTATATATGGTGTTAGAGAATGTTCTAATTCATTCTTCCACACGCAGCTGTCAAGTTTCCCCAGCCTTAACTTTAGATCAACACAACGGAAAATGATACCCAACACAGTTTTAAAGAAAATGCCAAAGAAAAGGGTTTTTAAAGGACCCTCCTAGTTTAAGTCCCTGAGAAATCACTTGGTTAACTTGTATACTGAAGTCCAGATGCTATATAATTATTACAATTATTTCCGTACAACAGTAATTATAATTTTAAAGAAATTATATGCTTTTTAAATCTCCTTCTGGACTTTCTCCTCTATCATGCCCTCTTTTCCATTCTCACTGTCTCTACTCCAGTTCTGGCTTGTCTTAAGGTTTGGCCCACATTTCCACTCCCCTTGTCTCTAGTCTCTGTCCTCTTAAGTTGTCCTTACATCAGGTATCAAAATATTCATCTGAAAGTTTACTTCTAAAACATTTCCCTACTCGGTTCAAAAGTCTTTCAAAAGAAGTCCCTAGCTCCTAAGTCTAAACCCCTGAGGCTCTCCACTATCTGGCTCCGAAGCACTTCTCCAATTTTATTTTTCACTGTGGCTCTTACCACTAGTTAAATCATATAAGCTTATTAACTTGAGAAAAAGCTTGAAGCAAAAAGAGAAAGGAGCCTGAAAACAAACACTCTGATAGCTTCCTTTCCTGCCTCAACAGAGGGACAGTGGCAGAATGATACAGAAACCACGTGTAATATCCTTTTTGTTAAATAGCATTAAAAAAAGAAAATTCAGCCATACAGAGAAAATACTCTAGAAAATTAATTCCTGACTCCTCCCTCTCTCTTGATGTTGTAGGAAGGAGCTTGAGAGAGGAAAGAACTGGCAGTAATTCCCTAAGAAAATGAACTAACCAACTCTATTAAATAAATAATTAAATATATAGTCATCCATCAGTATCTGCAGGGGATTGGTTCCAGGACTCTTCACAGATACCAAAATCTACAGATGCTCATGTCCCTTATATAAAATGGCATAGTATGTGTATACAAAACTTCCTAGTTTTAAAACCTACTGTCTAACTGTAAGAGTTTAAAATAAAGGAATTTCTACATACCTTTTTCATAGTCAAACAACAGGTCAGATCATGATACACTACAGGCACAAAATCTTTTGAAAGATGTACATCAAATTCTACAAAGGCTGCACCCTGACAGAAATAGAAGAAACAAGTATTTGAAAAATATTATCTGGCCCACGATACATCTAAAACTATAAGAACATGAGAAATTTATTGTTCACCATAAAATTACAGACTTGTACACACAAAACTTCTTCATGAATCATTTAATGCTATACTTCAAGCTTTTCTAAAAGGTAATTTCTTCTTTTAAAACAATTATAATTTCTTTTTTGCAATAGCACACCAATTTTTTCCTGGCAAAAAAATGGGTTCTGATCCTACTCGAACACACCCTGGGGCCCTTCTGTGGCAGTGGACAGCCTCCACCAGTGTCACCTCTGCTATTGCTATTAGCAGAAATGGCGCCTGGAGCATGGCTACCTCGCACCTCATTGCCCCTACACACCTCAGATGGACAGGGGAACCTCAACGGTGAGGTGGGAACAAGAATAAGCTTCAGTCTCTTAGCTCTGCTCCTTGGTGCACTTGAGCAGTACACTTTACAACCTTTCTTAATAAAACCTCAATAATCAGATTAAAGAGGAAACTGTAACTTCTGCTGAAAAGAAAGAGAAAGCAGAAATGGGCAACAAGAATGATGCATATGCCAAATTTCCTAATAGAAGCCTAAACAGAAGAAAGGTGGACACAAATTAGACTTAAGTCAGATCCATCATGACATATGAATTAATCCAAATAAAGGCTGAGAACATAAAGTGACATACAAATTTGTGCATTCACTAAAAGAAAGCCAGCTGGGATCAAAGAATACAAGGTTTGAGGATTCTGTAATGTGTCTATGGTCCAGACAAGTGCTGTATAAGAATGGATGGACACGTTTCCATCCCTTACCCTAGCTTTAGGTCAAGGAAAATGCTCAACTTTTCAGTACGTATGGATCAGAGACTAGAACAAAAGGAGCCTACTTCCTCAATGACTTCTGAAGCAGGAAATAAGCTTAGCTCCTTCTATTGTCAACAAGACAATGACACAAATCATTTTTACCAAAGAGAACAAACCCTATGTCCCCTAAATAGTTACAATGATTAAAAGAAATTATAGCTTTCCAGTTTAAAAGTTTAATTTTACATGATCACCATCCTTTAGAAAGATAAATTTACTAAGAGGTAAAACTTGATCTCAAAATTCATGTGTAAGGGACTTCCCTGGCAATCCAGTAGTTAAGACTCCATGCTTCCATTGCAGGGGTGCAGGTTCGATCCCTGGTCAGGGAACTAATCCCGCATGCCGTGCAGTGCAGCCAAAAATTTTAAAAAAAAGAAAAAAATCATGTGTGAGCAAGCTTTAAGAAATAAGCCAATAATAACCAAAATCTCTTCAAAGATGTCTTTAACATTAAAATCAAACCAGATTTTCATAACTAACATAAGATCCATAAAAGTACAAAGGGTTTCGACAGAAGAAAAGGGCTTAATGAAATCCTCTCTCAAAAAGCAGAGACCCTAGGGCTTCCCTGGTGGTGCAGTGGTTGAGAGTCCGCCTGCCGATGCAGGGGACACGGGTTCGTGCCCCGGTCTGGGAAGATCCCACATGCCACGGAGCGGCTAGGCCCGTGAGCCATGGCCGCTGGGCCTGCACGTCCGGAGCCTGTGCTCCACAACGGGAGAGGCCACAACAGTGAGAGGTCCACATACCGCAAACAAAACAAAAAAGCACAGACCCTAAAAATTCTTTATCAGGGATCTTCATGTGTTGACAGCTAATAAAACCACGCTTAGATTACTTAGCTACAGTGAACTAAAACTCGTTCCAAATAATGACCTACAGCACAACATACTCACAGATTTAATATCCTTTCAATACAAAAACAGAACTATCCACTATTAACATTTTTAAATATCAAAATAATTATGATAATCAATCTAATATGTCATGAAATATAAAAAGCATCATTATTTTATATACCACTAAGAGGGAGAAAAAACAATGCCAATCAAACCATGACAAGCTAAAACAGCTGTAAAACTATCCCAATTTTAGAGATATTAAAATATGAAAAAAGTATGTCTTAGAATAGATGTTTGCTCATATAAGTGATAAAGTTAAACATATGACAAATCAAATTTATTTGGTGAACTATTTTAAAAAAGGCTAAGTTTAAGGCATGTGGAGGACACTGGGAAAAAAAAACAAAATAAAATGAGATGTTCCTCCATTTTTCCCTTAGTTTAACTTGAGAACATGAGGCTTAACTTGAGGTACAGTGGAATGTGGGGGGAAATAATGCAGGTTCTTGATTAAAAATGTCAAGTTTCAGGTGCTGAAAAAACTAAAAGCTGAAAAAAGAAAAAAGGACTATCTCTGAATAATTACATAAAAGGAGTTAAGAAATTCAACATAATCAAGTTGGTATACAGGATGCAAACTGACAGACTTCAAAAAGTGTTACATAAAATCACTATCAGGGCTTTCCTGGTGGTGCAGTGGTTGAGAGTCCGCCTGCCGATGCAGGGGACACGCGTTTGTGCCCCAGTCCAGGAAGATCCCACATGCCACGGAGCGGCTGGGCCCATGAGCCATGGCCGCTGAGCCTGCGTGTCCGGAGCCTGTGCTCCGCAACGGGAAAGGCCGCAACAGTGAGAGGCCCGCATACCACAAAAAAAAAAAAAATCACTATCAAATCCTTCTGTAAACATTATTTCCAAAGTGAGTATCTAAATAAGCATAGTAATTCAATTGATGAAATGCAGTGCTTAATGCGGAATGTTTTTCATGCCTCAAACACTTAAAATGTTATCTCAAAAAAAAAGGATGCTTAAAAAACAAACAAATGGGACAGAATTAAACTTAAAAGCTTTTGCACAGCAAAGCAAACCATCAATGAAACGAAAAGACAACCTACTGAATGGGAGAAAATATTTGCACATGATTATGACTCATAAGGAGTTAATATCCAACATATATAAAAAGCTTATGCAACTCAACATCAAAAAAACAAACCACCCAAGTAAAAAACTGGCAGAAGAAATGAACTGACATTTTTCCAAAGAGGAAATGCAGATGGCCAACAGGCACATGAAAAGATGCTCAGGGACTTCCCTGGTGACGCAGTGGATAAGACTCCGTGCTCCCAATGATGGGGGCCCAGGTTCGATCCCTGGTCAGAGAACTAGATCCCATATGCATGCCACAACTAAGAGTTCGCATGCCACAACTAAGGAGCCTGCCTACTGCAACTAAGACCTGGTGCAACCAAATAAATACATAAATATTTTTTTAAAAAAAGATGCTCAGCATCACTAATCATTAGGGAAATGCAAATCAAAACTAC